>NC_056739.1:305614062-305914062 GCF_019279795.1 Protopterus annectens
TCAATGTTGATTTCCTCTTCTTGGATTCTATTTTCCATGTCATTCACAGCTTCTTCTATGCCTGTCATCTGGATCTTCTGTTGTTGCAGGTCTATATGTAACAAGTCTATTTGTTTTGTAGTTTTTCTATGAAGGTGTCTATTTTAGTATCCATTTTATCCATCTTAGCAGTAAGTTGCTGGATTATAATTATCAGAGACTGAAGTTCTTTCTTGATGCTGGAGTCTTGAGAATTTGTCTTACTGGAACTCATTTCAGACTGATAAACTGACAGGAAAATTTCCAAAGTGATTTCTGACAGGAATATTGTTAAGATTTCCTTTCTTTTTTAGATATAGTTCAAGAACTATATAAAACAAACATATTTAGAAAGAAAATTACTTCAAAAATTAATTTTTTAAGTAATTAATTCCTGTCAGTGTAATGAAATTGGTGGAGCTGAAGAAATCTGCTGCTATCCTGTGTTCATCCTCGGCCACGCCCTCCTCGTGAAATGTAAATTCTGAACACTTGGGGAAGATAAGAACTTCTGAACATGTTCCAAAAAAGTAAGAACTTCAAGGACAAATGGCACAGGTAAAGTAGAAAAAAAGTTAAAACAAATGTTTTAAAATATCTAAAAGCGCACAGAGAGAGCAATAAGTGATGCAACTGCAGACATATAGCCAAAAAAAAAATATATATATATATATATATATATATATATATATATATATATATATGATATATGTGAAGTACATGATGTAGTGGTTGAGGGACAGCAATCTTCTGACGACATTTCTGATGGCATGGTGTTGCCTGTTTTCTGTTAGTCTCATAGCTGGAGAAAGAAACTCTCATTTCTGGACAAAGCTGTTGTCATGTGATTCGTAAAATGCTATTAAGGTAGGGATATGACTGTTTCAGTTGATTTATTTAAAACCTGAAGACACTCAGGCGAAAACGTTTGCTTTATCTGTTTGTTTTGCATGCTATCAGTATTAAATTTGTATGTTTTCCATTGTAGTGCTCCATCCTGTTTTTTTTTTTAATTTCTTGTGGTTTCACTCTTGTGCCAGTTGGCTGAGCTTTACCAAAGTCTGTTTTGTTAGTTATTTTTCTGGACAAAGCAGACTAGGATGAAGGGGATTCCCTAAGGGATAACAAACTCCATGACCATTGTACCAGGGGATTACTAATGGATAACAAATGCCATGACCATTGTACCAGGGGATTACCTAAGGGATAACAAATGCCATGACCATTGTACCAGGGGATTACCTAATGGATAACAAATGCCATGACCATTGTACCAGGGGATTACCTAAGGGATAACAAACACCATGACCATTGTACCAGGGGATTACCTAAGGGATAACAAACACCATGACCATTGTACCAGGAGATTACTTAAGGGATAACAAAGGCCGTGGCCATTGTACCAGGGGATTACTTAAGGGATAACAAAGGCCATGGCCATTGTACCAGGGGATTACTTAAGGGATAAAAAACGCTATGACCATTGTACCAGGGGATTACCTAAGGGATAACAAACACCATGACCATTGTACCATGGGATTACCTAAGGGATAACAAAGGCCATGACCATTGTTCCAGGGGATTACTTAAGGGATAACAAAGGCCATGGCCATTGTACCAGGGGATTACTTAAGAGATAACAAAGGCCATGACCATTGTACCAGGGGATTACTTAAGGGATAACAAAGGCCATGACCATTGTACCAGGGGGTTACCTAAGGGATAACAAACACCAAGACCATTGTACCAGAGGATTACTTAAGGGATAACAAAGGCCATGACCATTGTACCAGGGGATTACTTAAAGGATAACAAATGCCATGACCATTGTACCAGGGGATTACGTAAGGGATAACAAAGGCCATGACCATTGTACCAGGGTATTACTTAAGGGATAACAAAGGCCATGACCATTGTACCAGATTTCCCAAAACTAAGAAGCAGTTGTATGACAGTGGGCTCCAATTGGGGAAGAGAGGACAGCAGAAAAGTGATACAGCCCCAACTTTATCTCCTTTCCAGGTTTTGTGCTTTCTTTTTCCTGGCAAAAAAAAAAATGGCTCCTCTGGGAAGTTTAACAATAGTGGAACCTTTAGAGGATCCTGTGAGCCTCCATACAGGAGAACAACAAGAGAATGGCATCAGACATATAATTAGAAAACTTCCAATAAGTAATTCTTATATTAGGGGCATAAAAGTGTAGAGTGGACAAGACAGGGAGTTTTAGGTGAGTGAGTGGTGCAGATTCATATCAGAAGATCAACAGTATTCCTAGTAAATGCCAAAACTCTGAATCTAATTTGCCAAAACTGCTTTTAGTGAACTTCAGAGCAAGTTTATTTTTTTAAATTGTTGCGGGGGGTGAGGCTCCTTACCCTCCATGTGTGTGTGTGTGGGAGGGGGGTCATACCCAGAACTTATCTATACCTACTCTGAGGTTACACAATAGTGGAACATGGAGAAAAATCCAGTATTACTGAAAGTAGTTTCTACAAATTTGATTGCGAGCTTTGGCATTCACTTAGAATGCCGTTGCTCTATTGACAGGTTCTCCCTGGTGCTAATGTTGAAACATGAAAAGAAGCAAATACATGGATTATACTAGGAAATGCAAGTAAGACACTTTCACTGCTCTTCTAGAGATATTTCATCTGTAAGGGAAAATAAAATTTAGAATAGTGAAGCTGGTGAATGGCCTCAGATGGATATCACATCTGCTCATATTCTGTGAGATGGACGCCAGTTCCAAGGCAGAGAGGGATAAAGTGTGGACTACAAGTCAAGTTTGAATATTAGCAAGGGTGCTGGAAGAGCAAAGGAGGGAGATGGGAAATGAATGACTGTAGCTCGACCATGCTTTGGGAAGGGGTTGGAGTTTCCTAGTTGGGTCACATGTTGCTACAGAACTAGGCAGGGGCCTTAAGCATGGAAAGCAAAGAACCAGTATAGAGAAAAATGTGGGCTGTGGCCACCTAAACTGGTGATGAAAGTTATTGTTATGTGAAGGAGCGTGCATGTGCAGGACAGAGGGGTGTAGATAAATCCTTGCATTGATACAAGTGGTCACATCATCACTAAGGGTGGCGTTAGGGTCATAGATAAATCCCTGCATTGATGCAAGTGCTCACATCATCCCTAGGGGTGGGATTAGGGTAATAATACAAAAATAGCTTGCATCCTAGATGAAATGACGCTACTAGGGAGTATGTACCATGTAGTTCCTGGCCCAAGTGTAAGTAGGTAGGATACCATAGGGTCCCAGTCTTGGGAGAAACTAGACATATCTTTGTCATTGGATGATGGTACACACCGCCAGCAAAGCTGCATAACAGATAGATGTGAGTGGCACAAGAAACTCTCATGGATGTCTACATTATGATCCCTGTAGGCAGTTTACACCATCCCATACAGGGCATATCTCCAATAACAGGGATTCACTGGCTAAGTGTGAGTGAGGGGAGGTATAATTGTCAACAGACATAGGGGCAAAAAATCACAGGGAAATATATTCTCTGAGATGGTGCATCAACAAGTCATGACTGTGCTTTAAACTGCGAAGTTCAATATGTGCCTGAAAAACTAGTGGAGTACTAAGGGTATTGGTTTAATTGAGAAGGGGGGCCATTTGGAGGGATGCATGCAAATATTGGGTTGATAGTCTGCATCAATCTTTAAACAAAACCAGAGTTTCTAAGTGGTTGAGTTAAATGTTTTGCTAGGAATAATTAAAAATAGCTAAATGAAATCACAGTCAGTCATTAGAGAAATCTAAGCCTTATTCCTGATCTCATGTAATTAGCAAAGTAAACATGGACACACAAGTTGATAAGAAAGAATAAAAGTTCAAGTCCCTTTCATTGCTATAGGATCTCTGTAATAAGAAGATATTCATTGCTTCTGAATCCTAACATTGTGCATCTCTGGTTTATGGTTGTAATGGAATTCTACTTCATTTGTCATCCTTCTACAATGATCTGCCTGAACATCTTCTTCTATGTTCAAACCTAAGTCTGGTCTCTGCCTAACTTAGCTCCTATAAACTACTTCTCAACAAAACAGGCGCATTTTCCTGCTATCATAAACGAATATTCCCCTCTCACTGTAAATCAGTATTACCTTTGATTCACAAAGGGCATACTTAACAGCTTACCATATAAATGGAGAAAAAAGGTCTAGTATTCCTCAGCACATCCTTAATATTAACCATCAGGCTGTGTTTTACTTCATTATTAAGTACAGATCCCTGTACATTTACCCCAGATGTAACATTCGGCATATTGGAGTTTGCATAATAACTCCTAAGTCATCTGTTTTGCGATCTCCAGTCTCCATCATCTTTATGATAGTGTAATTTATGCTGAACAGAGCTACTCTACTCAACCCACTACCCTGACAGTAGACCACCTCCCAGAAGAATGCCATCAGACTTGTTGCTGATGGTTTACCCTACCCACTATCCATCCTTATCAATAGTGCTATCCAGGAATCATATACCCTACCTATCCTGAGAAGGTCCTACATTCTTGCCTTGCATATAGGCAAAAATTCTATTGATTTGTCCAACTACTGGCCCCACTGCTATTCTTCATCACTATCCAAAATTTTGGGAAAAATGTGTTGAAACACAGTTCCTCAAATATCTCTTAGAGTACAACCTTCTCTCTCCAACTAAGCACAGCTTTTGTCCCAATCATAGTACTCTACTCAACTTCCTAAATACCATAAACCACAAAAGAAATTAAAGTATACTGCTTTTCTGTTTGTTTTTCGACCTGCCTAAAGCCTTTGATACCATGTCCCATGGAAAAACTCTTAGATGACTTTGAGTGGACCAGCATAGATAGTTTGTCTCTTATCTGCTTTCATAGCTACCCATCTAATAGATTCTAATCAAATGGCAAAATGAATAGTATTCTTTGCTGTTTCAGTCACAGCACGTGAAGGATCCATACTAGGCCCACTGTTGTTGAATATATTCATAAATGATCTGCACTCACTGCCAAATACAAAATACTTATTCAGTATGCTAACAATTCAACATTTATCTGTTCAGCACCAACTCTTCAATAACTTCAGCAGCTAATCAATGAATCTTTCTCCATGTAGAAACATTGCTGTAAATTACACTGAGGCTTGCAGAAAACCTTCAGAAGTTTAAAACTCCTCTCCAAGTTAACCTGAAAACATTTTGCACATTTTTATTTGGTTAGTTTCCTGTCTATTCCTATTTTGACTTTGCTGTTTATATCTCACTTCTAACTATTTCAGGCTATCTCCCTATTCACTGATGTACATAAAGCTGTCTGACTGACAGCCTCTTTTAGTATAATAATTCTGTTTTGTCCATGAGCTAATTTTCACACAGCTCACACCTTACTAATGCTAATATGTTGAGGATTTGCAGATCTCCACTCCAAATCACATAGCTCACTCCTCTTTTGGGCTATGAAACTGTAGACCTAGCTCCACAAATGTTATCCTTCATGTCTTCCTCTGATTTATATTTATCTCATTTCTACCTTGTAGTTGTTCTCTTTCAATATCCCCTTCTGTTTTCTGTTATTTCTTCTCTAGCTACCTCATACAGCATCAATACTCAACCTTAATCACAGGAATCAAGGCTAATGATACATATATAATCCCAATGCTATAATATAAAGTTGTGTTTGACATGTTATTCATTTCCTTGATTGCTATAAATAGAATATTTAGATACATGGTACTGGAAGGTATTATGTTTGGTGTTACATACAGTTCTTAGAAGCTTGTTAAATTACATGATCTCACTTTTGCACTTATTTCTACAAAGCATGTTCTTGTAATTGTATAGCGGTATTAGATGCAGTTTTCATACTTTGTAAATTGTATGATAATATTTTGATGCATTTTTCATTCTTGTATTTTGCACTTCTGTATACTTTCACACTTGTTCTTATATTATGTATTTTTTCTGAAGCTTTTCTCCAAGGGTCTGTACTGAATTTTTCTTTTTTTTTTTTTTTCACCAATTGGACTTTACCAGTAACAAATGCAAATAAATTAAGTCATGTCTATCACTTATCCTTCTTAAATTCACTATACTCCCTGTAGTTAAGTCCTATTTATGTCCATTATAATCACTCTTTTTAAGCATTGTCTTAAGCTGCTGTTTCCTGTTCCCCAAACTTGTACAGCCTAATGTGTATCAGGAACATCCTCTAGTTCCTAACTGCAGCTCAGTTGTCTTCTACTTCAAGAAGTTTCATAAAGCGGCCTACTTAATATCTCCTGCATTGTGTTAAAGAGTACTTGAAGGCTATCTTTGTTAGACATTGTATACAGTCATATGGTTCACCATTCCTGATCCTGCATTAATACATTCATGAAGTGAATGCTTTATTGTGCTCTTTTCCATGAAGCTGAGATTATATAAATTTCCACTCACCCGCTACCTTTAAAGACTTGTTTCTTCTCTATATCAGTCCTCAGCATTTGCAGTTTCCAAAATGGGTTTTGTATACCCTGGAGAGATCAACGAACCATGCCTGAATTTTCAACACATTATATAGCCTTCTATTAAATTCATACTTGGGTACTATAAAATAAAGGCCCTTCCACAATTAACAATATGACACGGTGAGGAAATATTTGTGCTATAAAGAAATGTGAACAGAAGCCATGTACTGTTTTTCAAAAGTTCCTTACTTTTGTTCCATAAAATTCTATCCATTGGTAAACCTATATGGAACTTGTTCTTTTCCCTGATATAGCCATCCATCTCATTTTTATATTCTTCCTGTGGCTAGCATTATGTTAAACAATAACCGACAAGTGGGAGTGGGTATATGAGGATTTACCCATGGTTGGCCTGGTTTGATCATGAGGGCAAATCAGGTACGTTTCTTTAATTTTCCAGAATGTACCTGATTTTTCTTGTATTTGGTCTCCCCTGGTCTACATACCTCTCAACCTCTTAGCTCAAGAATTGAGGACAAAGCTTTAAATAATGTGGGAACAAAGGCCCCAAAATAGGGGCAGATTGTAAATATTACTCTTATAAATGTAGCTGCTAGAATAACAAGATTTGTGTTAGCATGCATTGTCTGAAGGACAGATTGTAAATATTGTGCTTATAAACTTAGCTGCTAGAATAACATGATTTGTGTGTTAATGTGAATTGTTTGAAGTATATAAAGTCTGAAACTCAAATGCATGTCATTATTTGTGAGTTCACTCCTCAGTGATTTGTTAAAAAAGCGCAAATTTTATGAGGAACAGACCAAAACATATTGAGGCAAAAATCTGGACAATCTGTAAAAATATGTACGCAGCATATACCAATTAAAAAGTCCGGCCGATAAATTGTACTTTAGCACCCAGACTTTTTTCTATTGGTATATGCTTGATTTACAATGGGCACACTGGTTGGGCTTTCCAGTTAGCATTAAGTTTTTGAATAACAGCAGCCCATCATTGTATAATCTACCTTTGATGTTACTGTGCATCATTCCAACAGCTTTTCAGGGGTACCACCTCTTGCATTTGGTCATCTGACTGTAGAACTTGGGTCGTTGACTTCCATGACATTTGTTATTGCTACTGCTTGTCTCATTTCATTATACCCTCATGAGCCATTAAGGGTCTAATTTAGCCCTTGAAGATGCAGTCGGTGACCAGAATGCTCTCACTTACCAATGGTACTGCGAATGAGCTCTGTGAATTCTGTAGGGAGATAGAATACCACCAGGTCAGATGTTGGGAGGGTGGCCTAATGGTTAAGGTGTTTGCCTTACAAACACAAGGTGCAGGGTTTGAGTCTCACAAGGGATAATTGGCTAGGCTTACAATGGCTCGCAAGGGCAGTTAGCCTAGTACTAACCTATGAACAATGTGTCATTCATCCATCATAATCACAAACATATGCATGGATTAACAGGTCAGGGGACAGTCGCAGCTTCAGTTAGGTGCTCCATTTATGTAAATTTGAAATCTTGAGTATTCTGTTACCCTCCTTTTCCCATGCCTTTAGCTCTGATCACATTCAACAACTCTGGTCTCTTGTCACGTATTAGATTTGAGGGAACAGTACAAAAAGCAGCTAGAAGTTATACAAACTCGAGAGCCTAGTGGCAAGAAATAAGACTTGGTTTGCGCTTCCCTTCATTGTGCAGTAGCACATGCCTCATAAGGTTACCCTCTCCTTCTTGAATGGAGTTCCTCACTTTTCTGTTTAGGAAACCATTTACTTTTTGCTTTGCCCTGGGAAGTCATGTCGACATCAGAAACATTGGGTTTTCTGTCCCTCCCTTATTTTTATCCAGTGACATGCTGTATCTGTATATGTACCACTGCTAAGAAAACCTGATTACTCTCACTGTGCCACTATAAATGAATTTCTACAGATTACATGTTGGCTGGACTAGCTAGCTTTGAAAAAAACATTTCTTAGATATCCAGTTTACCTAATAGCTTAACATGTTCTCCCTACAGTCCTTGTCTCATCTATGTTTTGCTGACCCCATTTTAAGTCACAGGTGGCTCCATTCCTGTTTGTTTCTTCTGCTGCCTTAGTTATCCAACAAACCCACCCCATGTGTAAAATTCTTTACTTTTTTTAAACTATTCTTCCTATCCTTCTTTAAATTTAAGACCTTGGAGCTAAGCCTTTAATTTTGTTTATACCATTTGTTTCCTCTCTGCAATGTGCTGCTTTTAGAGGCACCACATCTGGAGAGACTCTGCAACACTTTACAGCATTTTTTGCAATGCTTGCTATATGCATCCTCATTTGTTAGATCTCCTAAAACCTTCTAACTCTATTATTCTACCTTTGTCTTTGTTATACAACACAGAAAAAAAAAATTATTACAGGTGTAGCATTTAAAACATACTTTATTTACAGTATTCTACCACTCTGTAACAATTTTCCTAGTTACAGTCACTGTCTCTTCAGTACCCCCCCCACCCCCATAGACAGCAGTAGCTCTCTTGCATCCACTTAATTTTATCCGATTATAACAAACCAAACAGCATCCATCTCTCCAGTCTTAGATCTAAACCTTTAAATGGCACTTTGCTACAGGCCATCCTGGAGCTCAAAGAAAAAAACAAAGAAGGTACAATACATAATTTACTTAGGGTGAATACAAAAAATAGAAGTAGTTTGACAAGAAAATGATTGCTATTTGAGTTGACTTTTAAGTATCATCTGTAATGGAATAAAGCTCCAGGCCTCTGCGACTTGGCATCTACCAAAAAATGCATAACAAGTACTGATGCAGGAAACTTGCACCTTTCGAAAAGTACTCTTAAAACGTGATCCTTGTTCACGGTCTGCACTACTCAGTCTTCCTTTTGTCATTTTACTGAAATTGTAGAATTTGCTTGAATTTTTTTTTTTAAGTGCAACTTTCCACTAAAGTCACATCAGTCCTGATTTATTCTGAGATTTATTCTCTAGAACTTCAATAAATACAATTATTCAGTTACCGGTACTGAGCTGACACGTCAGGAAAATTAAGCTTACTAAAGAATAAGTCTTACACCCTACATTTTAAAAGGTCATGCACATAGTTGCATTTAAGGTAGAATAACTTTATTCAGGTTTCTGTGGCCTATGTTTGTAAGCACCACACCTTTTACAGTCACACATACCCTAGGGATAAGAAATGGAATAAATGTAGAATTAATTATGGTAGTGTGACATGCAAGCTAATTGATTCTTTATTTGGGAGAATGTAGTATTCGGTCTATAACCTGCAACTGACTTTATTTGCTGTTAATTTCCTTAAAAGTTTCTTGCTCTGGATGGTGTAGTACGTATTTTTCCACACAAAATTAGGCCACTACTAAAGTTTTATTCACATTAAATCAGATTACACTTGACATAAACACTTCATGCAGTTCTTCTGGATTACTACAAAATAATGGCTGTAGGTATCTTTGGTAATTTGTTTTATTCTCAGTTCTCTCACTGAATACCTAAGAAGAGGGGGTCCTTCAAGGAGACATTAATAGGGAAGGGCAGGATCCTAGGAATATGAAGTGGCTTTAGAAAGTCTGGACTTATATTGTTCCAAACTGAGACTTCGTTTTTCAGTCCCACATTTCTTGTGCACATTTCTGGCAAAAAAACTATGGCAGCAATGAACTAGTCAATCACTTTTTAAAACAGGCACATCTCTGTGGCTGACATCCTATTGGAACAATTCAAATCTGCCCCTTCAGATGTTTCATTCACAAAAGCCCAGGTTCACCCTTTCTGTATACGAGCAGTGGATACTTTGACACTCTTTGTGCATACACAGAGCATGATGGGTAGCTAGTACCTGTAAACAATCAGCCTGGAGTGCATGGGGAGAGACACCTGGGTTGTTAGGCTATCCCTTCTTGAACTACTGGGCCACATGAGTTGCACCAGAGAGCACCCTGCTGTCTGCTCTCAAGTAGCCAACTACCGAAGTTAGATTTTTGGAGACTATGAATTACTACATCAAGAGATGGTAAGACCCTAGTGGCAATATAGCAATAAATGGACCAAAAAGTTGTCTAGGATTAAACAAGGACTGAAGAATGGGGTGCGGTGTAGTCAAGCAATACTACAGCAATAGCTCTGCATGTATATATATATATATATATATATATATATATATATATATATATATAAATGTGTGTGTGTGTGTGTATGTGTGTGTAAGTATATGTGTGTGTGTGTGTGTGTGTATATGTGTGTGTATATATATATATATATATATATATATGGAATTACTTAAAATTGATCAAATACCATTTATGTCGATGTGCATAATTCTGAGACAAATTGATTGACATTATGGATGTTGACACCCTACTATGCATGCACCAAGAATTAATCTCAGCTCATGCAAGTCTTTAAAAACAAAAAGAAAGCATCATTTCTGCCACAGGAGAGGCCACCCTGAACACCTCATGTGGGTGGCAATGCCCCCAACACCCCCTGCTAATTATATATTCTAACTCCAAGATCACACAAGTCCCAGGGAAAAGGGTATATTGCCTTATCTGGGAACTGCTGATTTCTCATATGCCCGTCTGCCATCTGTTTAGTCAACCAAATTGTGTTTATTAAACAGATGTCAACTAAAATACCATTCAGCAAAGTTACTGGGATCCATATAGATATTTAGATAGATAGATATAGAGATATATATCTGGGTGTGGGTGACAAAGAGAGACCTTGGGGGAGCCGGATAGCTTTTTGCAAGGGGTTGATCATGTGGCATGCTGAGTTTGTGGACCTCCAGGCTTTCAGAATTCCATGTATACAACACAGATGAAGACAAACCTTTAAAGGTTTGCAGAGTAGAGAGTAATAGTGAAAACAGCTGTGTTATAGGGATGCACTTGCAAAGTAAAGCACAGGCTAATAATCTCAGCAGTTTTCAGTTACTTTGCTCTGAATTTTTAATATGGTCATCGTATGACTAAGCCTACTGAACTTTTGTGGTAAAATGTGGACATCCTATCTGGCCAGAAAGTAATGTCACAAACAGAATTCAAAATGACATTTAAATCTAAGAAAAATCTGAGTTTAGATTAATGCATTCACGCATGCACACACACACGTGCATTGCATATTCATAAGACTGCCCTTGGAAGTGGCTGTATCTTTACTCTATTTTTGTACTATTGCTTTTTATTTATTTAAATTTGTTGACCCAAGTAGACTAGTGATTAGAACTGATTAATTTCAATCTTAGCCCGGAGAAGGAAAAGGGAAGAAAAACAGGTACAGAGTGCAGTCAAGTTACAGTAAGGTGCATACCAGGCAATACACCAAGGAAAATAAATCCTATTCACACAAATACACATATACAATATGTACACAGCCTATGGCTGCATAGAATTTGCAGTTAAATATAGTACTGCAAGTTGATAATAACTGCAAGAGACATGGGAAAAGGTAAGAGGTTGGGTGTTGAGTATTAGGTTATCTGTTCTGGTAAGAGGTTTGCATTTAGTTTGATTTTGCAGATGTTTTTTTCAGCTGTGTGTAGAATTTAGGCTATGGGTATGTGTCTTTTACAGGGAGTGGGACAGATTCCCAGAGTTTGGGGTGTAGCAGTGTGAAACAATGTGGTATGCGAAAGCTTGGACTTTGAAGCTTGAAGCCATAGCCCTGAGGGGTCATGAATTCTTAGATTGTAGGTTAGATGTTTTGTTATGAGCTTTGTAGTTAAAGGAAAAAAATTTTTTTTTTATCATGTAGCAATTTAAATAGCTGTGATCGATGTAGGAGGTCATTACTGTGCTTGACTGGAAGCCATTTGGCCTTCTCTAGGGTAACACAGTACTGATCATTTCTTGGGGAGAACATGATGAAGCAGCAGATTTTCTCAGTGATGGTGTGAACTGGTGTTTTTCAGATGTCTCGGCTATTAATGGGAGATTATATTCAATCTGAGCCAGAAGGATGTTTTTACTTAAGGCAGTTCTGGTGGTAGGATCTAGAAAGGGAGAAATCTTTTTGGCCCAGAACAAGACTGAGTTTATCATTTTCTGTGTGTGATCCAAGTGAAAAATAGAAGAAAAATGAAGAATCTAGCCAGATAGCCAAGTATATGAAGAATGTAACATTTTTGACTGGGGTATTATGAACGAAGATTTGTATTGAACTTGATGTTTTGTGTAGCTTTCTGTTGGCACCAAAGAACATAATTTGTTTCTTGCTGTGTTTAGTAGGTTTTTATTGTTGATCCAATTGATGAGGGGCAGGGAATCAACCTATAGTTCTGTCTGGAGTAATGCAATGGAGTGATCTGACCATAATAGGATCAAGCCGTAAAGTAGGAGGGGGATTGCAGAAAGTCATATGGTAGTTTGTTGATTTAGACAGAGAATAAAAGAGGAGCAAGTGCTGGACCTTGATATACCCCCTTTGGAGGGTTAATAGTGAAATTGAGACTTTAAATGTAAAAGAACACTTAACCATATATAGTGTATACCAAATATTTGTAAGAAGCTAGAGAAGATGGAGAAAGGGGTGGGGGTGATTATGAAGATTGTGAAGATGAAGGTGAGAAATTGTATAAGAAGCAGAGAAGTGTGCTAAATGCAGAAAACTGGGTAGAGGATTGAGGAGCATTACGTGAGTGTATTAAATCCTCTTACCTACTTTTACGTATTAATGACTTGCAGGGTAACACTATTTCAAAAGTTGCTGAGTATAAATAATTAGGCATTAACGTTGACCCAGCTTTAACTTTTACAGCTTACACTGACATTACCTCCAAGGTGGTGTCCCAACTCAGGTTATGTTACAGGATTTCACACATTGTCACAATAGCTAGCTCTGGAAAAGCCAAAAGTGTACCCCCCTAAATTAATATACTGCTTACCCCTTCTAATCCTACATTCCTAAACTTCAAATTGTTGTAAAATAATTTTTTCAGATTGGTACTCATTGCAGGCTCACACACGCATTTTTGTAATCCAGTTCATGGCCTCATATTCTTCCCAGTCATTACTTTTTAGTTCCCTACTGTTTAAAATTGTAAACCTAGGATAATGCCCCCCACCTTCACCCCCGAGAACTAAAATTTTATGTTACCATAACAGGCTTACTGCATGGGGGGAGTCAAGAAAACAGTATTACACTCATAAGGCCAAGAGTCAAAACAGCAATAGGAGAGAAAGCATTTTCATGGTCAGGACCAGCCACCTGGAATAATTTATCCACTCATATCACAACCCTTTCAACATGGAAAGACTTCACACAAAAAAAATACACTATAAAAACAACTGTGAAGAACCCATGTGCAAATGATTTAGAGACAATGGCTAATAATTACAGAAGTCTCTATCCTTTTCCATTTATGATATTATATATTTCTCAACAGCTGAATTTCATCCAAAATGTATATAGTATAAATAAAATAATGTTTGTAGTTATTTATTTATATTTGTTTTCTGGGGGAAAGAACTGATCTCCACAGACCTTTTTCATACTCAACCCTGGAGAGGCGTCTAGTTTAGTGACTTGTCTGTATATGTTAATCCTATCTGTACTTTCACGTTTATGCCTTACTTCTGTACTTATTGTAAAGACTTATTTTATTCTACAGTGTTTATAATTGTATCTCTATTATTTTCTGTTTAATTCTGCCTGAGCCTGGGTCTTGATAGAAAAGGGTCAGACCAGCCCACTTACCTGGTTAACAAGCAATAAATAATTTCAGAATTTGTGTGGACTTTGGGAATTCATTCCTGTTTCTGTGATATTACAAATCTTAACAAGTGGTCCAACTGCTGAATGCATTGCATTCTAGCCTACTTTATTAAATATATCTATGTCTTAGGTGTTTTGTTCTGTGTAAATGTCCTCTTCAAGCTCAGTATGCATTATATATTCCCATGCAGTACATTTTGTTGTTTTGGACTTCTGTTTCTGATCTCTTAATAGTTGTTGGTTCCATATTTTTAATCTCTGTAATCATCTTTTTAACCTCTCTTTTTGATGGTTTGTCTGGTCACCACCAAATCTTTTCCCAGTCAGTTACCTTCTTTGTAACCTCTCAGACCAGGTACTCCCATTTTTGGTTATTCCTTAGAGGTAATGTCTTACATCCATCAGCAATAAAGCTTACTTCCCACTTTTCTGTCCTTGCAGCTAGCTTCTTTATGCCTCACTTTAAAATAGTTGCTGTAACCCCATTGTATAATATAAGCCTTATATCAGTGCCATCTACAAAGAGTCTGATCTTATTTTCTGTACTTATGTGTATACCAAGTATGGATTAAAAGCACACCAGAGTGTGTAGTAATCCCTGTGATGGTCTGTTTTTCACTATCCCCTTCCCTGACACCTTCTGTGCAATTCCCATCAAGACACTTGCCTGTTCATTGAGCCATTCCATCCCAGAGCTATAACCCTTTTCAGTTTATTCTGGCAAACTTCTGCTGTGGATAGTGCCTTGCTAAAGTTTAAGCAGACCACATCTGGAGACACCCCCTCATTCATTGCTGCTGTATTCGTTTACAAAACTATAATTTTTGTCTGATAATTAACATCTGCTGACAAGGAAATATTGTTCGATTCTGTCCTAAAGGATACTATCTTCCATAAAACAAACCAGTCGCCCTGCTAGACAGGGGTCCAGGGAAGTAAATAGTGTGGGAAGAAATAGCCAGGGAATTGTTATGGCTAGGCTTGTATAGGCCCTAGGGCTGATAGCCTAGTACCAACCTATGAACCAGCATTATTTTCTCAGTGTTTTTCCAACACCCTACCTACAATCTATTATCTTCAGTTCCTGGCTGGAATTGTGCTTGCCCCCACCTGCATCACCCCTACACACACACACACACACACACACACACACACACACACACACACACACACACACACACACACACACACACACACCCTGCACCCTGCAGCAGCACCATTATGGCACATTTCCAGTCAAGGAGGCTTGTCTCATTGGCAAAGATTAGTTGAATGCTTCAGGATTTGCCTTTCCTAAGCCACTGTTAGATTTTTTTTGGGGGTGGGGGGGGGTCATCTGGGCCCAGACCTTTATCCCCTTTTCTTCACCCTCTTCCAGCTTATTCACCATCTGTCCACCCTTGTTCTCTTTGATTCATCCACAATGTATTATTCTCTCTTATTTAACTGTTGAGTTTCAATAATTTTATCTAATATTTTCAGTATTGTCACTTTATTGCCCTGCTTCATGAAGTATATTGGTACAATATTCACATTTTGATGAGAAATTATTTTATACATAATGTAAGAAGTTATTTGGGATACAGAAAAAGATTATAACTGGACATATTTTTAATAACACAAAAGCTTTTTGGCCATTTAGCATGTCTTCCAGTGCATTTCTACACCTGTCACTAAGATTTCATTTGACTAGGTCTTTGTTATGAAAAGCAGACTTTTATTTTATATGGAACAAACTGTGTAATGAATTGGCTGTCCTAGCCAGATTCTTTGACATACACTGTAACAACACTTAGTAACTTTCTCAATTTTTGCAGAACTGGAAAGAGAGACTTCAACACAAGGTTTAGTTTTGAGTTTATTATTATTTACTTATTGGCATTTGTTTACTGGGAAGGTCTGACTAAGCAGTGCTGCTTTTCAGTGGAGGCCCAGGAAGAAAAGCTCCATTATACAGACATCATGGACATCGTCTGCATTGTTTCATCATTTATAGTTTCATTCAGACATCCTTGACATCAGTTACATCACTTACACACAGTTTCAATTAAAAATAAGTTAGATGGGATGTATATTTTTTTTAATGCAGGGAGGTATATACAGTGCAATATCATCAGTAGGCATAGGTTGTCAAGTTTTATTAAGAGTTTTTGTTACTATAAAGACTCATTCAAAATCTAGCACTTAGGAAAATAAAATAAATAGAGCAGCCTGAAGAAAGGAGGGAGGGAAGATAAAGAAAAGAGATGAGAAGACAGAGGATGGTATAGTTGTGATAGTAATGCATTAGTTTTTTGCAGCAGAGAGTTATGACATGAATTCAGCCCTGTTTGGTATTTACTTCTCAAGGGTAAAACTAGGCATTCAAAGCCTATGGATTACTACATTTCTGGACAACTGCAATTGGAACTGGAATGTCAACACATTCCATGATTTCCAAATTCTTCAGCAATGCCTAGATCAGATATAAACCTTGTGTGCTAATCATGGCCTTATCCAAAATGTTAAGAAGTGTAGTGTAATTTGGCTTTCAAGATGGCTGCACAGTGATCAGCAGCTTAATTTCATCTCTTCAAGTGTGAAAGCAGAAACAGAAATAACAGCCAGTGAAATTGCCATTTTGGGTAAAATTTAGTCTAGTAAGTACACTGCCTGTATGCTAGCAAAGAAGACATGTAGAGAACCAGAAAGTAAATCATCCAGAAAAGGTAGAGAAAACACTGGCTGGGAAGATGATTGAAATATTGATTAAAATAAATGAAACATTGAAGGAATATATCAACCCAAATAAGAAAAGGCTAGAAAAATAGAAGTCACTTTAAGTAGCTACTCAGATAAAAGTGCAAAATTCAGAGGATGAAATGAAGAAAAGGCTGGATGAGTATGGGACTTCTCAAGAACAGCTGTTTCAAAAACTTGTAGAGTTGGAAGACAGAGATTTTCTGCTGAACAAGAGAAATTGGAAGGAACAGACTGCATTAATTTAATGAAAGAACAAATAAGCAGCTGGACTGATATGCCACATCAGGATTTGTTAATTGAGAGGGCACATTGAGTGGCCAAGACCTCTATTAGTAAAGATGTAATCATGCCTGCAGAAAGAGCTCATCCCAACAAAACCATGGTAGAAGGGAAAATTGATAAAAAATTGAGACAGTGTGTTTGTGGAAAAAGATAATTCACTATACATCACACAAATGAGAAGCAAATGTATCCCGGCTATCAGGGAATGTTGAGAGGCAGGTGGGAGATTCAACCTGCTGCATCCAGCTGTCTTCAGAATATTTTTTTCTGGAATATAAAAGACATTTTTGGATGCAGATCAGGCTAAGGAGGAAATGAATAAGTTCATCCAACAAAAAGTGAGCCAGCAAACAAAAGGGAACCCTGCTTATTCTTCTGACAATAAATCTCATAGAGAGACTTTGCCAATGAAACCTTCTCCAATGTTCCAAAGGCAAAATTAAGTTAATATGTCGTGATCCTGGACTGCTGGTGTGGAGGTGGGGTGTAAAAATGCTTTGATTATACTATATGTAGAATTAAGATGATTTCTCTTATTTTTACAAGGGTGGATGTCTAGATTTATGTCCTAGTTCTTGAACTATAAATAAGTGTTTTTGTAAGCAATTAGGCTTGCAAAATAAGACAAAATGCTGAAAGCCATGAAATGCTAAGTTCCTTCCATCTGCAAAAACATTAACTTGTTTATTTCCATTAGCAAATGCTCCCAGTGGGAGTCAAAAAGTCTGCAGTTGAAGGTAGTTGTGCATTCTGTTCTGAGTGAAATTTACAAAGATTCTTTCATGTACCTACAGTGATGCTATCTTTTTTTCTCATTGCTGGCTACTTTTACATAGAGATGCAAGTGCAAGCAATTAATCTTGAGAATTTTGACTATTCGTTGCTGGTTGAAATGCAAAGTTTAAAGGTACAACAGCAAGTAGTAAAGTGAAAAATAAAGATGGAAATTATGGAACATGAATAAGAGATAGCAGCTTCCCTGAGAGCCTGAATACTTTAATGTATTTAACAGTACAGTGTACAACTTAGTTGTATTTAAAGATGCAGTGCTTTTTTTCTTCCTTAGAGATAAAAGTTAACGTTTTCTGAAAGCAGACAAGCTGTTTTTCACATCCGGAAGGGGAACAGAGATTAAAGAACAGATAACAATCAGTGTAAGTGGGAACACAAGCTATAGCATGCACCTTACTATGGGTAACCTTAAGTTTAGGTTAGGTAATGTCTGTGGGTGCATTTGAAGATGTGCATAGTTTTTTGTGTTTGTTCCATTTTAGAAAGAGGATGGTGCTGTTCCAAAATTTTATTTCGATTTTTATTTGAGGCTTTTCAGTAAAACAAAAAGTCTTGTAAATTATGACATAGGTTCGACTGGATATGATAATAAACAACTTTATAGAAGATCAGCCTGCCAAACATTAGTATCTGCGTGTAACACAAAAGCTGGAAATACATGTTCAAAACACTGCCATGTATATTACATGGGAAAAAACAGTTTTTTATGAAGGCTACACTATCCATATTATTTTGAAATGTAAACGGTCTTATAAGTGTAGACAAAGAGGAAAGAGTATTGAAATATATTAAGAAATGCAGAGTGGACATAGTGCTGCAGGAAATGCATCTGGAAAGAAATGAGTATATGAATTTGACAAAGAAATGATTTTAGGATGGATATTCAGCAGAATATCATGGACAAAGGAAAAGGAAGTAATAATTCTGATTGCTAAAGGGGCTTCAATAGTGATAGAAGAGGAAAAAGACAACAATGGTAGATTTGTTGTAGCAAAGGCAAAAGAATCACGCTAACATATTCAAATTCCACCAAAAGCTGCTATTATGGAGGTTAAAAAATTTTGGGGAGAAATAATCAGCTTTTCTGCTCATTTCAGCAGGGTATATTACTTATAGATGAGGAATGGAATTTGATTTGTAACAATAAGGATGTAATAGGGTGACCTAGAAGGGAATGTGCAATACCCCATGTCCTAGTATGAGTGGTAATTAACACAAAGAGCTTCCCCTTTCATGTCACTACTGTATGTGGTATCAAACTCATTTAATACTTTGGCTATGGTCAACAGTGTACCTATGCCAGGCGTTGCTGTTATATATGTGGGATAACATAAGTGAATATAGTAGCAATCATATCTAACTATGTATCATTTGTGTTTGGTCTACGCTGTGTCTATGTTTATCTGTGCAGTTGTAACATAAGCAATTTCCTGTGGGATCAACAAAGGATCTCTGATTCTAAAAATGTAACACAAGAGGGCAGATTTCTGAAGACATTTAAGAAAATATTTGGTATGGAAGAAGTGAATTCAGTACTAGGAACTCAGACAAAATGTATACATTATTCCTCAAAGGTACAATAGCTGAGCTAAACTGGGTAGAAATTATATATTACAGGAGCATATGCATTTGATTAAAAGTTTTGACACCCATCCAATAACTGTTTCATATCATGCACTGATAAAAATTAGGCTAAATTGCAGGATAATGAAGTAAAAATGAGACATTAGGACTTTTCCACCTACTATTAAACTAGAGAAATTTAAGGAATGGGCAGTGGAAATTATTCAAGAGTTATTAGGGAAGACAGAAATTTCTTCAGAGGTGATAACAGTAAGTGGGATAAAATGAAAAATGGAGTTTAGAAATACGTACAAATATGAAATAGATGGCTAAAAGTAATAGTACTTATTTAGAGGTGCTGACAAATGTATTGTAGAATAAGGAGAATCCAAGAAAACAAGAATGGGGGCAGAGTGCTAAAGAAAAAATAAAGAGAATATGTGGATAATGTGCTTGAGTTTACAAAGATTGCTATTAAGCAACTATTTTTGATAACTCCAGAGTACAAAAACTTTCAGAGGAATGACTTGGGCAATAGAAAGGGTCATTCCCAAACATAGGGAGCTTATAACAAGAAAAATAAACAGAGATCCTGTACAGGTATTAGAGATATTTTGGAAATTTTATGAAAAATCTGTATAATGCAGAGGGATGTGGAAATCATGAAAGAGCACAAGCAGAAATATTTATGGATGGCTTAATTATGCCAAGGTTAGAGCTAGATGAGGCTCAACAAATAATAGTTTAGATAGGAGAAGATAAGATAAAAATGGTAAAGTATAATCAATCTGCAGAAAAGTCTCCAGGAACAGATGGTATTCCTGTAGAACTCTGGAAGTTAGGGAAGAAAATGATAAAGATCTTGAAGATTTTGTTTAACAGTATTTTAAAAGGAGGGGAAGCACTAACACTAACACGTTGAAAGCTTCATATACACCCAGTTCAATTTTAAACCATTATTATAAAGTGTTTGTCTGTACTAGCTAAAATAATGGTAAAGGTCTTGTAAAAATTGATAAAGACCAGTGTGATTTTCTGAGTAGAGGTAAACATTCGACAACATTAATAGAGCAATGATGATCCAGAAGGAAGCAGAATGTAAAAAAACACCACAGTTGTTGGTGGGTCTTGATGCAGAGCAAACATTTCACAGAGTAAGCTTGGCTTTTGTGTAGGGCAATGAAGGCATTTGCATTCCCTGATAATAAGATTCATTTTGAGACTATATGAATGATCGGAGGTAAGAATTAAAGTGGGTGGGTTCCTCCCTGATAAGTTGTGTTTGAACACTGGAACCAGGCAGGGGTGTCCTCTTTCTTGTTTGTTGTTAGGTTTATATTTATAGCCATTGGAAAAGAAAATAAGGGACTTACAAATTCAAGGATATAACTGGTATGGTAATCAAGAAAAGATGGCCTTATTTGCAGATGATATTATTTTGTACCTGATAAATCCAGGAAAGGACATCTCAGTGTTGTAGAACATTTTTGGATGGTTTCAAGTCTTTTTGACATATACAATTAATGAAAATAAAACAAAGGCTATATAACCTCAAATTATGTATCCACAAACTAATTGGTTCAGCAATACCCATATTTATGGGGACACTATAAGATGAAGTATTTAGGAGCGTGGATTAAAAATAATACTGTTATGGCAGCTAAGGATATGTGGAGATAGACTAAGCAAAAAAAAAAAATACAAAAACTGAGAAACTGGAAGCTCTTGTTTATACATATGGAAAGTAAGACAAAAGCAGTGAAAATGTTTTAGGCCCTTTAGTTTTATATATGGGTCAGGCATATGTTTAGCAACCAGAGGAGAAGTTGCGGACAGTAATTAATAGAGTTGAATGAATTTATCTGGGTGGAAAAGAGGGCAAGAGTTCAATAGGATATGATTCATCCAGTAGAACAAGAAGATTTAGGATTACTTGATTTGAAGGGATATTTTAGAGCTCCACAGTTAAGGCTCATATACATAACACAAGTAGAAGGTTATCATTCAAAGTGGAAAGAGACGGCACTGAAGCAGGGGAGAAATTCAAGAAATAAGGAGAAAGTTTGATTTTGGATAAGGAGAATAATAACAACCATAGAGAATATTACATTCATAAAGTAGCAGAAAATATTCTAGGAATTAAGACAACATAAGAATGGATAAAGGAGACTGTGTCGATAGGGTACAGAAAATAGGCAAGAGGGGCTGAAATTTACTCAAAACAATTGGCAATGGAACCAAGGTACTAAGAGCAAATAACTAGAAAGAGAAGAGAAAAGTAACAGACTGGGATGAGGCTAAGCAGAACTTTGGACTGCAGGCTAGAGTCTGCCTTCTCTACCAGGTATTGATATCAGAGTATAGGCTAAGAGGGATAGGGGGAATAAAAAGTGAAAGACCTGCTCTGGTAGAGTTTTTAGTTAAATCTAGAACAAAAGCTGCTGTTACAAAAGGGATGATTAGTAGGGCATATAAAATATTGCATGATAACTATAAGAAACAATCAGAGGAGGTTAGAAAAGATTGGGAAGAAAGACTAAAAACAATTTACAAGGGAACAATGGGAGGACATAAGTATGGCTCACAAGTATGCCACAAAGTTCAGAAGGTTTAGGATTTTTGCTTTGAAGTGTTTGCATGGGTATTTTTATGGGTATAGGGCAATGGATCACCTGTGCAACTTCACTGACACACACAGTATCCTAATGTGAAAATGTTTAAAACTACAGATGCCGACACATTCTATGCATGCTCCAGAGATTACCTCACAGCAGAGCAAACCAAGTACAAGTGTTTTTGAAGGGGGTAAGCCCACTTGCACTCCCACACTCCCTGCTAATTATATGTACTAACTCCAAGATAGTACAAACCCCAGGGAAAGGGAAAATTCTCCTATCAAGGGAATGTCAATCTCACACACCATTCGACCATCTGTGTGCCAATCAAATGGTGTCAAGCAAATAGGTGTTTGCGTAGATACACATTTGATCCAGTCCCCTGCACTCATTTTTATACCCCAAATAATTTTTCCTTAGTTAGATAGATGTTAGAGGTGTGATGGGGAAGAAAGAGGTAACTGGAAACATGTTTTGTGAGTGTAATGAGATAGCAAGTTTTAAAAATTCCTTACAGAGTAGTATTCTGTGGGAAATATTTGGTGAGCAAATAGCTGTAACTACAGAAATGATTCCTTTGAACTGGGGCACAGGACCTGAATTGACTACATATACTAAGGCCCTGATAAGTTTAATTCTGTTGGCTGCCAAAAAATCAGTTACTAGAAAATGAAAATTAAAGTCTAAACCAACTGTATTTAAAGTATTGAATATTATAAAAGAGATCAAATAACTGAAAGAGAAACCTTTAGAAAAGGCAAGGAGCAAATTAGAAATGAATGGAAATTGTGGGAGCAATACGTGCAGAACAATGTCCAGGAGGGGGAAGAGGAATGAGTTTTAATGGAGGCAGGAAATGAGCAAATGATGCAATGTTGGAGTGATTATAGTTTATAGAAAGGAAAATATATGTGATGTATAATGTATGTCAAAGGGAAAATGCTAATATGGTTTGTTTCCTTTTCTGTTATTGTATGTTGCCTACTTCTAAAGTGATAATGTAATAAAGGTGTTTTAAAAATGTTTAGTTATTGGTGGTAATACCCTTATTCCTTCTTATCATATAGCTGGCATTCCTTTCAAAACAGACCCCATTATTAGGACTTGTGCACCCAAGCTGATAATGACATAATTTCTGAACACCATGCTTCATCTGTAGTCAGAAAGTCCTTCTACCTTTCACAGCTTAGCTGGCATGGCAGCTGTTTTACATCCAAAGATATCCTTGTCCTTTATTCTTTTATCATATCCATTATCAAATACAGTTCCCCCCACCCACACACACACAATTTAAACATCTTGGACAACTTGAAAGACCCAAACATCCCTAACTAGAAAAAACTCTTGTTTAGGGCACAGAAGCCACCCTGGCAGACCAAAATCTCTATCCCTTTACTCAGTCTCTCAAAGGCTACTGAGAGACCAATTTTGCCTAGTGTTTTATGCCATGAAAGACCCCATACTTTTAAATATACTTCAGATTTGTTGATGCCCATAAAGATTAAGGTGCCTGCAAAATATCCCATCAAACATCCAAACCAAAAGCTTGGCTGGGTTTTTCCTGCAGTTTTTACTGAATCGTTTGTCTGTGTGATATTTTTACCCTTTGGTTTGGATGTTATTTGGGACATTTTGCATGTACCTTAATCTTTATGGGCATCAGGTGGGTTTAAAAACTCTGTGTTTCTGAAGTATAGCCAAAATATCAATTTATGATGTGCTGATGACGTCAATAAAAGGCCGAAACATGCATGTCCACAGCTAGTGAGGTTTGGCTTTATTGGCCTGAATGTAACTATAAAGACTTAAAAAGTAAAAGTCAAATGTATTCAGAAGCCACGTAGCTGAAGCACTTGATGTTCTTAAGTGGTTATTTGCATATATCCCATGAGCCTCCATTACAGAAGGTTTATGATATCACACAGTGAAAACTGTAGCTTGGCTAGGTTTTTCTTGCATATTATAATCTCACACACATTCTTACATGTAGGCTTTCTTTGGATACCCAGTTGTAAGAACCAAAAACAAAATATGTGTGTGTGTGTGTGTGTGTGTGTGTGTGTGTGTGTGTGTGTGTGTGTGTGTGTGTGCGCGCGCACGCTTGTGTCATTAAGGTCCAGATATTAGCGTTAATATGAGAATCAGATATGATCCCTGTTTTTGTGCTATGTAATCTGTAACACATGCTGCACACATTACACATTTGTGTATGTATGTGCATACATTTGTATGTGTGTATATATCTACTTCTAAATTTCGAAGTTTCTACATTTCAAATTTCTTATGGCCGAGACCATAAGAACAAAGTTTTGAAACTTCACAATGTAAATTTAAAAAAATAAAACAAAATCTTTTTTTTTTTTTTTTTTTTTTTATGTTTTTGCAAGGGGGCAAGCCCTCCTGCACCCCCTGTTCCCATGCTAATTAAATATACTGACTTCAAGATCACACTACAGCAAGGAAAACGATAAATATATAGTTCCGCATTGTACAGCGATCTTCATTTAAATGGTTCGAAGTTTCAAACTTTGAAATTTAGAAGTAGAGTGACATATATCCTGTCCTCCCCTAGTTATCTGAGAGGAGCATGAGCCACTTGGACACCTGTATCCTGTGAGGAAGACATTTACCAACCCTGATAGCCATAGAAGCTAAGTAGTAAACATGCTGTGTCAGTGGCCTAAAGCCATGGATTCATTATATGCAAAATTCATTTCAGTAGTCTGACAGAGTCCAAGAGTACTGTACAACCTGCAAGTTTGATATACAAAGCAGAAATGTCTGTTTATTCCCCTGATCAAATATTTGTCACTGTGTGAGACTTCTGCTGCCAATAGAGATGGCACTGAGATAAAGCTACTACAAAAACACCATGCTGCCAAGAGACATCCCCATCAAGCAGCATGTTGTCGTAAGGCAGAGTATAAACAGAGGCCGTACTGCAAACAGAGATGATGATGACTGGTGTCTACAGTTAACAGTTGGCATCAGGCCAACAACAGCTTTGTTAGACCAACAATCACAGAATATTCTGAATACTAATCATTTTTGTTCACGGTAGTTAAATTTATTACTATTTTCAATATTCAAAAGCATTTTATTCTCAGTTTTCACCATGTTACCATTGTATTTAAGGAAGAAAGTAATTTTTGTCTATTTCTTTTGGTAGGATCACGCTAAAAATATACCCCAAGGCTAAAGTGTCAGAAAATGCAAACTTTAGCTAATGAAAAACTTCTAGTGCCTGAATAATCTGAAAATCTTTTCCCTTTAAATCTTGCTGTATTTTGTTTCTTGCCTCCATGAACTGAAAAAAAAAATAATTGTAACTTTTATTTTGAAACTGGCATAGTGGAGTAGTTAAAATAGATATGTTGTAATGTTTTTCATTATAATGATCTTTGGTGACCCCATGAGGTATTTCTGTTAATAACAGGTCAGTTTTCAGCAAGGTGGCAGTCTACATATGCCACTGATCAATGTAGTACAAAATGCTTTAGATCATCATTTAATTTGTAAGCTTATGGTAATCATAAAGTTAAAGATTTCCACTGTGATTTTGGCAGTGCCAGCCCTTTGAGTAAGTATAGTTGCATTTTTCCCTCCATAAGTTTCCTTTAGTGTCCATGTTTAAATAATTTGTCATGTTCATTTACCAGCAGATTGTTGCTCTGTTATGTGTCATAGTTGTTAACTGCTAAACAAAGCCTGGAGATAAAAGAAGATTGTTATGAGCTTGTCACCAACCCTGTAGCTGTGTGACAAAAATCTTTATATACAATGCTCCTCGCTTCATATATTTTGTTCTTGCAACATCCCAAAAGCAGCCAAGACTTCTACCCACGTGTACAGCTATTTATTTTGGAACAAATTTCCGACACACAAATTATAGCCTGCGCCTGCAGATGAGAAACACTTGGCCCTTAAGCATGACATCCAGACTGGGCAAAATGTCAGGAAACCACTGCATCAAACATCCAGGGGTGTAGCCAGGCATACTCTATATTTAAATAACTATATTTTTAAAGCATCTCTCAGAAACATTAAGAATTGCAGAGCCCGGAGTGTCTAGTACTATCTGAAGTGATGCTTGCAATATAGAACTGTATGCAAGAAGTGAAAGAGAGAAACAGTCCTTTAAATATCCCCTTTTTTAAACTCTAGGAGCCAAAACCAAAAACAAGTATAATGTTCTTAAGTCTTTATGGAAGCAACATTAAAGCGATGTATACATTCTTTTAAAATGTGGATGAGGTGGCAGCACTCTTGAGTTTTAAGTACAAAACAAAAATTTCTTTCTACATCCCCAGCAAAGACTATAGAAATACATTTCCCTTGCAAGACATGTTTTTCCAACATATGCTTGTTTTTTTACCTAACTGATGAACAGCCACTTGTATTTTTGCTCAGAAATGTGAGGGTTTTTTCATTTTTTATGTGCTGTCCAGCTTTTCTGCTAAAAAGATTTAGAAATAAAATAGGCTTAAATTTCAGCAACAAACTATTCCATAAACAGAGGGATTGCATGTTGTAATGCTATTTGGACTATGCTTACAATGGCTCCAGTGTTGCATTATGTGTTCTACCCATCCAGTTGCAGGCAACATAAAACAGGACAAACCTAACATTCTTCCTGAAAAAAGCTGTATGCACCTCAGCACCTGTGTGGTTAGTAAATGTGACAAGCTATATCATTGCTGTAAAATGGTTGTGTTTCTGCAGACAAGTTTTTAATGGGCAAATCTTTCAGACAAACCACTATGTCTCCCACAGTTCAGGTATGAACTGTAGACTCTTTAAAATTCATCTGAACTACTCCATAATGTTTTGATTTCAAAACTTACACAGAGTGGTATCTCATATGATACATTTCTTTCTGATACCACAATTGGCCAAAATAACTAATTTCTGCACCTGAGCTATAATCTATACTTTCTACAGCATCTGGCATGTGGCTGACGGCTTACATCTTATTCATTTATTTATTTATTTATTTCCAGTTTGATTACCGGGGAAGTCCACTGGGCCCAGAGAGTCCGTTTTCAGTGGAGGCCTGGGGAGAAAAGCTCTGTAATACAGATTACAGTAGAGATAACAGTCAAGTGAAATAAAAGTTACAAGTACAAATGCAAATATCTATCATCTTCAATACAAAGCATGAGCAATTTAGCTCAAAGTAAAAATATCTTATGGATTATAAAGTACAGATTAATTTTAACAAAATTATTTACACAGTCCAGTCAAAGACTATTTACAATATTTACATGGTGCAAGAGATCATATGGGAATTAGCTATGGAAAGATATAGCAAGCTATAAGGAGCTTAGGGGCACAGGAGGGTACCCTCCCAAGGGCTTATACTTGTAAGAGATCTAGGTAGGGAGAATGCAGTTACATTTCCATTTGGTAGACAGGTAGGTGTGAAGCTGAGTTTTGAACTTGTCTGTGTTTGACATTGTCCTTGGTGTGGATGGGAGAGAATTCCATTTTTTTTGCCTAGGGAGAAGGAGGAGAAGTTGTCCAGAAGGAAGTTTAGGTTTCTAGACAGTAATTAAAATTTGGTGTTCAGATCTGAGAGTTCTGTTTGGGTATAAGGGGGATGGATGTTTGTCAGCGTGGGGCATTTGGTTGGATTAAATATTAGCCTATGAACTGTGGTAAGTTGGAGGTAGTCCAGGTAATTTGTCAGTTCTAACCAATTTAGAAATTGGAGGGTAACAGAGTGATGGGTGGAATGTTTGGCTTTGGTGGCAAATTTGGAAATTTTGTTATAGCAGTTTTCGAGTTTGGAAGTGACGGAGGAGGATAGGTTGGTTAGTAGAGGGGCACCGTACAATAAGGGAAGGAGATAAGTAGAGGCCAGAGTATGTCAAGTAGAAGAGAGGAAGCGGTTGTTCCTGAATAGCATATCCAATCTTTGATGGGTTTTCTTTATATTTTGCTGAATATGGATGTCGAACTTGAGGTGCTCATCTGTAGTTACACCGAGTAGTTTGGCAAAGGGAACAACTCCAATAGGAGAGTTGTTTTGGCTGAGGACTTGGAGGGAACTAATCATAAGAGAAGGATTTTGAGGGAGGGAATATTAATATTTTCAATTTGTTTGCATTGAGAGTAAGGTGATTCTGGGGCATCCAAATCTCAGTAGTTGAGAAGGCGGTCTGGGTCTTAGTTAGAAGTTCAGGGAGGTTAGAGGCAGAGCAGACTAGAGTTGAGTCATCTGCATATTGAGTGACTTCATCATTTGGAATAACAGACTGAAAATTATTGATAAAGATATTAAACAGCATTGGTCTGAAGATGGATCCCTGAGGTACGCCAGTAGGGGTGGGTAAGAAAGAAGAGTTGCCTTTTTTCCATTTCACGGCCTGAGATCTGTCTGACAGGTAACTTGAGAACCAGGATAGGGTGTTTTGGGAGAGAATTAGGTCTGAGAGAAGACTCAGAAGATGGGTATGGGAAACAGTATTGAATGCTTTAGAGAGATCTGTAAATACTATATTTCCAGAATCTCAGGCCTGATTGACAGGCCCATCTAGAATACTGGGAACTTTTTTGGCAGGTCACCCTTTATTCTGGGAGACCACCGGGGCTTAATGAACATTTATTTTATTTTATTTTATTTATTTTACATTTGTTAACCGGGGGTGTCTGACTGAGCTGAAAAGGCCCTTTTTCAGCAGAGGCCCGGGGAGAAAAGCTCCACAAAGAAAAATTACAGACACATTTAGTTATTTAGACATGATCAGTATACACACAAATTACAGAACACATGTTTTTACAGTGGTATGTGGCACATAAACAGTTACAGTGGAGAGAACAAACAAAAAATATTAATTTTAAAAATAAAGGCAATTAATAGATTTGTGGTGTACAGCTGAAAGTTGGAACATGGGTAGAATACATACACAGTACACAGGTACAGTACATACAATGTAGATTAGCCAGTGTTTGTGAGTAAGACTGAAAACTATTATCAAGTGCTCTAGATTTTGTATGTATGTGTTATCCGCTTTCACTAGCCTGGGAAGCAATCATGGCACTGCCAACTTTCCTTGAGATATTGCCTGATGAGGTCTTTAAAGGAGGCTTTGGATGATGTGTTTTGAATGCTTGTATGGACAGAGTTCCATTTTTTAGCCACTGAACTACTATATAGTGCACCTCCAAAGCTGTTGTAGCTGTTGGTGACTTCTAGTAGTAGTTTGCTTGATGATCTAAGAGGCCTTTTGGCTGAGTGATGTTGTACTAGGTTTTTGAGAGCAGGACACTTATTGGGGAGGTAATAGAATGACAGAGGCAGAGCTGATTGTAGGTTAGGAGGTTGGGCAGTTCAAGCCAGTGGAGATGTCTCAAAGCAGTACAGTGATGAGTTCTATATGAGCAATTTTCAGCAAAGCGGGCAATTCTGTTATAGCAGGCTTCCATTTTGCTTAGTTCAGTTTTGTTGAGATTAGTCAGAATGGGAGATGCATAGAGTAGGGTGGATAGAAGTTGGGAGCGAGCAATGGCTAATCTTGTGTTGTTGGTAAGAAATGGTTTGATACGGTAGAGCAACCACAGTTTGGCATGTACTTTTTTAATAGTTGAGTTGAGATGACTATCAAATTTTAGGTGGGAGTCTACGGTTATTCCCAATAGCTTAGCCTGTGCCACTGGAGCAACTGGAGTAGCATTAGTGGAGTAGACAGTGAATTGACTGTTAGTGTTTTTGTTAGAACTGGTTATAATCATAAGCTGAGCTTTCTTTGGATTGAGGATAAGTTGGATTTTGGTAAGGTAGTTTTCAACGTCAGAGAATGTTAGTTGAGTTGTTTGCAGGAGGGTGGGAATGTTTTGTGCAGCACAGATTAAGGTAGTGTCATCTGCATACTGAATTATAGATGCATGCTGTGTGGAAGTATGGTCATTTGTGAAGACTGTGAACAGTAGTGGTCCTAAGATAGAACCCTATGGGCAGCTGAGGAGAGAGAATTTTCCCATCTCACAGCTTGGTACCTGTCAGTTAAGTAGCTTTGGAACCAGGTAAGAGTGAAATTTGATAGATGATATTGGTTTAGTTTGTTTAGCAGGATTTGGTGTGAGACTGTGTCAAATGCTTTGGACATATCCAAAAAAAGAGTTGACACTTGTAGGCCTTCATTTTTGAGATGGTTTACTGTGTCTGTGAAGCAGAGGAGGGCTGTAGTGGTACTATGGGCAGGTCTGAAACCATGCTGAGTAGGTGACAGGATATTGCTGTCTAGGAGATAGTTTAGCATCTGGGTATGGATGCATTTTTCTAGGATTTTGGCCAGGGGGGAGAGTAAAGCAATGGGTCTTTAGTTATTAAGTTCAGTGGAGGTCCCGCCTTTATGTATGGGTGTAACAGGATATTTTCCAGAGTTTGGACACATAGTTTTCAACAACTGATCTGTTTATGAGAGTGGAGACTGGGATAGCAATAGCATCTGCTGTAAGTTTCAAGAAATAGCTGGGGAGTAGGTCGGCTGCTGTTGATGAGGTTTTTAGTTTGGAGAGCATGCTTTTGATTGAAGTGGTGGAAACTGTTTTGAGGGTAAAGCTTGTATTAGTGTTATTTGTGTTGGGGGGGATAGTGAGGAAGGAACTGTCCTGTGATACTAAGGATAGAATTGAGTTCACAAAGTGTGAGCTGAATTGTGTTTCGATGGGAACTTTAGTGTTAGGGGTGGTTGGTTTGGGGTAGCCTTTTGGGTGGATTTTAGTAGCTGGTTTACATTTTTCCAAAATTTTTGGGGGTTGTGTTGATATTTAGTTTGTAATGTTGTGTAGTAGGATTTTTTGTCCAGCCTAATGCATTTTTTGCATGGTTGCGCAGTTCTTGGTACTTAGTTAGGCTTTGTGTTTCTTTGTTTTTTTGATAGTAAAGCCAGGCAGTGTCTCTGGACTTGAGGATTTGCTTGGTTTCTTTACTGAGCCAGGGGTTTGTAGAGGTTCTAACCTTGATTTTGCGTAATGGAGCGACAGTGTCTAGGTGTTGTAGAAATGTTTTGTTGAAATATGCTACAGCCTGGTCAAGTAGGAGGGTTTTTAGGGGGGTCCAGTCACAGTTACAGAGTAAAGTGTTGAGGACCTCAGGAGAGAAATTTTTTGTGTTTCTAGTGGATATATAGTTAGTGATTTTGCATATGCTTGTTCTACTATGTATAAAGTATATTATATTGTGATCACTTAAGGTGTCTGGGAGACTGCCTGTGTGAGGGTACAATGTGGGGTTGTTAGTTAGGACCCAGTCAAGGATGGATTCCCTTTTAGATTTTTTATCACATCTAGTTGGAATTTGGATTAGCTGCTGGTAGCCATGGAGATTTATTAGATTACTTGGTGGTTCTGATATACAGGTGAACCAATCTAGGTTGAAGTCCCCCAGAATAAGGGTTTCTTGTGAGTATGTGGAAGAACACCAGGATAAGAAGTCTTCAAGGCTAGCATGTGTATTACCAGGTGGAATATAGATCACAATTGTGGTGATGACCTTTTTAGGGTGAAGTTGAAGTTGTGAGATAAGTATGTCCCAATTATTGGGGGAGGGGTAGGAGTTTGGTAATTAACGGACAGTTAAGTTTGACTTGTACAGTAAGGCAGTTCCACCCCCTTTACGAAGTGGTCTGTCTTGTCTAATGATATTGTAGCTGGTAGGGAGAACTTCTGAGTTAGCTATGTTTTTATTTAGCCAAGTTTCTGTTAAAGCAACTATGTCTGGGGAGTAGTGTGCTATTGTGGCCTGGAGTCCAGGTATTTTATTTTTGATACTTCTAATATTAATATTTAGCATTAAAAGATGGTTGGTTTTGCTGCTGCTGTTGATTTTCCCAGGGATGAAGAAAGTTGGGATGTTATGTTCTGACATTTGTGTTGGAGCAGTTGGAGTTGGACAGGATGGATTTGGGCCTGGATTGGGGTGGATATCACCACTTATGGTGAGCCTGGAGTTAAAATGGTTATACAGATGTTGGAGTTTGGTGAGGAGTGTGAGAAAGTATTGTTTTTTTGGAGTAGGAATGGGAGCATATGTGTTTAGTCCTGAATTGGTCCATTATGTAGTTCTTGAATAACTGTGGGCAGATATTATTATAATGTGTGGTGTCTGTATACGAGAATGCATAATGCAGTGTTGTGCTACTAAGTTTAGGGATATTGCTAGAGTGATAACTTGTGTTGTAAAGAATTATGAGAAGACAAACTAGACTTAGTTATGTGATAGTCATGATTATAAAGTTTAAGTTGTTTCTAGGTAGGGGGTCTGAATAGGAATTATAGGGTTGCACTATATGTGGATGGGGAAGTAGTGTGGGTGATGTAAAAAATGCCTAGTGGGAATGAGAGTGATTGGGAGTATTTTGTGTGGAGCAAGTTGGTGTGGTATAATGTGATATGACTTGAGGAGCTGTGATTGGTGGAGGTGATGTGAGGGTGAGGTGTGGGTGTGGCTGTGATTACTATAAATGTAGAGGTAGTGGGGGTGGGAGGGAATAGGGGTCAGGGCAGGGGAGCGGAGAGAACCCAAGCATTAGCGAGGGCGAACGGAGCAGGGCAGAGCCAACCAAGACAAAAGAAAAAGTAAGTATTACTTTACAAATCTGAACACTTTTAAAACAAATTCCTGAGGTCTAATGGCTTACCGGCAAGCAGAATGTAATTGCTGAGGAGCACTTGTGTCCTGGTGGGAGACTAGAAATTTAAAGATGGCTCCATGCTCAGCAGGAGTCTAATATAGACTTTGTATTGGGGGAGGGAGATAGCACAAGGGGTGTAAACCAGGTGGAATGCAAAGAAACCAGAGAGGCAGTCAGTGGAAATCAGTGAAGGCCTCAGAGGGGGTAAGTAATAATTCAAACTACCTGTAAAGTGAAGGAGAGAAGAGACAGCAATGTTTATTAAGGTTGGGAGTGTGTCTTCACATTGACTTGCTGATTAGTAACCAGTTTGTGTACAGATTAGAGTAGTTAGTACATTAGTAGTACATTAGCAATGAAGGGGAATGTATAGAGATGCAAATAAACAGGTGGGCCTCCAAGTGATACAAACTAAGGCAGAAAGCACTGAGAGGGCTGCTTGATGGTTAATTTAGTCACAGGGATGTGAATTAAATGTATACTGTCTATTGGACAGTTAGGATTACTGTACTAGCGGGGGGGGGGACACAAGGCTACACATTCAGTTTTATTAGCAAGCTGAGAACTACTAAGAAATATTGCTAATGTAATAGCTTCACTCTCATAAAACATACAAGTAGAATGCCTGGGTGGACTGACCCTGCTCTTGAGGCTCAAAATATATATCCTTGTTTAGTTTGCAGTACTGATTCCTTCTTATACTGAATGGGTGGAGTGGTAGCCGCAGACTGCAGATTTGCTTGAGTGTGCTCCTGCTCTTGACATATTAGTATTGTCCCCCTTTTAAAGCTTAGGGCAGCTAAATTGTGAGGTAATATTCACCATTTAATATGTTATAATATGATCAAGTTAATTTTTTATCTCCCTAAACACATTTTCATATTTTAATATTTCCCTATTAGATAAAATTTACCTTACATTTTTTCCTTTGTATGTACTATATATTTTTGGCCACTAGATGATAGCATTTATGCACTTTTAAATTTGCAATGCTTTTAAAGTAAAGAAATACATGTTTTACACATATTAAACTTTTTTATATGTTTTATACTATAATATTCAAATGTTTTTTAACTTGATTAAATGCATATTGTTTGTTTTTGACATTGAAAAACAAAAGCTTCATACATTGCAGAGGTTTAATTAATTAATACGTATTACTGAATTGTTTAAATTAATTGGTGCTTTTGGATTGGTTTATACATTTTTAAACTGCCTTTTTAAGGAATTTGATGGTTTAACCACTGTTATCTGATGAAGTCTGACTTAGTTTGGACGAAAACGAACTATCCATTTTGTTGGCATTTATTTTACTCAATTAAAGCCTTCTGGACTCTATCGTGCTGCTGTTTCTTCATTTTGTGTGCTATTTATGTGGTTCTTGATTGACAGTCTCTAAGAAGGAGAGTAGAGCTGTTATGGTGCTATGGACTGGTCAGAAGCCATGTTGGGTTGGAGTAAGAAGTTGGTTTTGAGTCAGAAAAGGCATTAGTTGGATGTGGATGCATTTCTCTAGGATTTTTGAGATTGCAGAGAGAAGAGCTATGTTACAAAATATATGGCCTCTCGAAAATACACAAAAACATTGAAGTGCCACCTATGAGACCAATAGTCTCAGGTGCGGGGTGGTGCACTGAACCACTCTCCATTTTTGTGGAGGGTGACTTCCACACATTACTAGATGGATGCCATACTATACTGAGAGACACAAAAAATTTCCTAGAAAGGCTACATAATAGAATAATGACAACTGAGAGTGAATATATCTTTGTTACTATGGACATCGAATCACTTTTTACATCAGTACGAAATACATGGGGCATTAACATGATCAGAGATTTTCTTACTATGAACAGATGTTATGAAAATGTCAAGGTTCAACTTATTTGCAGACTATTAGAGATTGTCTTAGAAAATAATGTCTTTGTGTTTGAAATTGACTTTTATCTTCAGAAGGTTGGTGTGGCTATGGGCACTGCTTGTGCCAATAGCTATGCCAACCTGGCGCTGGTATGTTAGGAACAGCTCTCTCTACTGTCAGATGTTAATCCCTTCATTGGAAATATTTTATGGTATGTCCGATTTGTGAACGACCGCTTTATATTGTGGAAGGGCACTATAAGCGAGTTAACTGATTTTGTGAACTATTTACATACTACTACTGATTTTTTAAGATTTACGTATCAACACTTCACAACTGAGATTAATTTCTTGGATGTGAAAGTTAGGAAATCTGAACTGAATAAGCTTAGCAGTAGTATATATATATATAGGAAACCTACCAGGAGGAATGGCCTGCTGCATAGAACTGCCACGCATATTGCGAAAAATGTCCTGAAGGGACAAGTATATAGAGTTTTAAGATTACATAATGAAGACGATGAAGCAAGAGTGGCACTTGAAAATGTAAAACTAGATTTCCTAGATAGAAGTTACCCAAAGGAAGAGATTGAGACCACTATAGTTGAGGCCTTGACACAAAGGGACAACAGGTGTAAACCATACTTGATGGACGTCACACAGAATGATGATCAGCATGATTTAACCTCGATAAATAATAGGTTTAGAGTAGTTTTTCAGCATTCTAGTGATGTAAATGAGTATACTTACATTATCAAAAGACATTAGCATACTTTACATGAGGTGCCAGGACTCATGGACAAGATAGGCAATTTTCCATCCTTTTCATTTAGAAATAATAAGTCTTTGAAACATCATCTTTGCAAATAGACCTATCCAGTCCATGCAGACTGGCACCTTTCCATGCAGACAATGTTCTGCATGCCAACACCTTTGTAGAAATAGTATTTTCACACACCCCGTGTGACAATTTACCATCACAAGTCATGGCTATGCTGATTGCAGAACAATGAATGTTGTCTATTTTTCTTTCTATATGGGTAAAACCAACAGAATGTTCAAGGACAGGATCCTTGAACATATTAGGGACATTAACAATTGCCAAGACAATAATGCCCTGGCTACACATATTAATGAAACAAATTGCACACATTACATTAAATTTTTTGTTATTCAAGTTGTCCACCTTAATGCAAGAGGAAGCGACATAGAAAATTTAACTGAAAGTATTGAACAAAAATGGATCCTGTCTCTGAACGCCAAGAGATATCCTGGTCTAAATAGTACAACATCTTTAAAACCTTTTTTGAAGTCTCGCCGTCTCAGGCGTTAAGTATTTTTACAGTTATCTACGTAAGCATAATATTCTTTTCTCATACACATATATATATATGTTTTTTATATATCTCTGACGTGTCTCCTTATGCTCTAATATGTACTTTTATGAGTTTTATATGAGCCTTTTATGAAGTTTTTTATGCTCTAATATAACTTTTTTCATTATTTTTATGAGGTTACTTTTATATAGCAGTATGTTTTTTGAGAAATTTTTCTACTGTGAGTTCTCCCTGTATATGGTGCAATGTAAATATATTCTTGTATACATATATATATATATATATATATATATATATATATATATATATATATATATATATATATTCTTATAGATATTTTGTATACAAACTTTCTTACACATGTATTTTAGAGATGCTTTTTATATATACTTATGCACATTTATGGACTGCTTTGAAAAATTTTTTAGATGTATTTTACTATAATACTTTTTAACTATAGCATTAGCTTGTCTTAATTATATAATTGGAACATCTGATTCCTATCAGCTGATAGCTAACGTGATATAAACTGGTTGGAGAGATGCTTAGTTTGTCTGATGAAGCAACAGGAGCAGTCGTGAAAGCGCTAATGTTATTTTACCTTTTATTTCTTTGCAAATAAACATTGTGGTTGTGTGTTTGGTGCAGTACCCTTTTTTTCAGTTGGTCTTGTTATTCTGCACCTCTCTGCACCCTCAGCCGTTTAGTTTATTTTTATGTTAAAAAATGCCCCACAGAGTAGATGTCATGTTTGACGCTGGCCCTAGAGAGCTCCAAAATGTCTTACCAGGAAAGTATTACAATATTTCAGCTACAGGTAGATTTTTGACTCTGGCAGACCTTATTACCTCTAACTGAGAAGCCACAAGCATCCTACTTTGGCTTAGTATCATTGTCCATAGCTGTAAGTGGAAGACCTCCCTTTTATGTGTTCAAGGATTCACCTAGTGTACTGTTACATCCACCTTTCACAGAAGTAATTGTTCTCATTTTATTTCTAAAATTTAATGAAATTGCTTCGTCACATACCCTAGTTGCAGAATTGTGTTAGCCAAGAATAAAAGGACTAATCATAGGTGACATTATTCAGATCTACTGTGAGATACCACTGACCTTTTTTCTCAATCAAGCTTAATAACCGCACAGTTCTTCTATCCCATAAGACCACTGCATACCAAATATGAGAGAAGCATAGATTAAAGCATTTTTGCAGGGGGCTACACTCTCTACAGCCCTGATGTGGAAACTCTGCTTCCGTTGCTCCAGATCTCCAACTATACAACCTCCAAGGTTCTACCATCTAAGGGAAATAAATATATGTGGGGATACAGCTTCCACACTGAGGGTTCCAGGGAGTGCCAACTCCCTACAAAAACATTTTGTCACAAACTGTATATAATTATCTGTTACCATGACATTCTACTGGGCCATGAAGTACCTCACAAAGAAGATCCTAGGCCTTAAACATTTGTCCTATATGGACAGACTAAAAAAACTCCAAATATTCTCTGTCTCATATCACCTACTTAGAGGCGATCTCTGCTTGACTTACAAAGCCATGCCTGACCCAGCTCTGTTAGAAATGCTACATCTGAAGAAATCCCAATCCCTCCGCACCAATGCTCCAGAGACCTCAACCTCATTACCACAATCAATGGAACATGCTGGAGGGACAGGTTCATAACCCAGAGACTGCCCATGCTATGGAATAGACTTCCCATACATGTCAAGCAGAGCACCTCACTGGCCCTCTTCAAGAGAAATCTTGATGAGTGGATGGAAAATAAAAAGTTCACCCCAGGGATCACTCCAGTAGCTTTACTCGACAGAGGCACTGGGAACTAAGGTCGGGTGGCACAATGCTAGGGTAATTCTATGAGCTAGGCTTATAAAGGCTCCAGGGCCATTAGCCTAGTACACACCTATGAACCTATGGAAACCTTGGCCCTGTAGCTATTGGGTCATTCAGTAGACCTAGACACGGTTTTTACAAGTATCCATTTCTCACCAGGACAAATTTTCTCACATCTGTTATCTCACTTGTCTCAAAACCACACAGTTTCACTGTGCTGTTCATTTGCAAGACTTGTTTTGCATGCATGTTTCTAATGAAATTGGGAGGGAGGAAGTACCTAGTAGAACCTAGGTTATGACCAATAACATCTCAGCTGGGATCAGTCAAATAGTTGATTTATGCATAAATTTAATAATTAGACAAACTTTTAACTACTCTTTAACCCATCAGTCTCTTTCTCCATATTTCACTTGAATGTTTGTACCGAGTATTTTGCTAATTCATAAGATGAAGGATGTTGGAGTGGACTTTATGTGAATATTTCCATCCTTCATTAAAACCTTCTCACTTAAGGATGATGCATTGTACAATATAATTGGTTCACATCCATAAATTTCCAGTAGTTTCACCCAAAGTTAATGTTATAGGGTGCACATCCACTCTGTTTGAATAAGCATTTTTAATAACCAGAAGTGGTTTCCATGACATTGATCAGCTGTAATCAGCACAAAGCCTTTTTTCTACAGTTTCCCTGGCTATTCCCATGGATGCTTTGGTGCATTTCCTGGATAGTACCCATGATTTGGGAACATCAGTTTTAGAATCTACATTTTTTTTTTACTACATATAACTTCTTGCCCAATATTTTCATGCAGGTGATGCCATGATAACATCCAACCCATTGTTGCAACATTATTTGTCTAACTTGCAGTAAAATTATGATTTTTACTTCTCAAACGATACAATTGTCTTAGTTTATCTTTTCTGGAAATAAATGGTGTAAACTCTTCTCTAGTCTGAATTTTGTATACTTTATTTTGTTTAGCATTTACTGGGACTGTGGCTAAGTCACGTAACATTAATTTTCTTTGACAACAACAGCATTACTACTTTGAATTATTTCAGGGAATGCCAGTTTCTATTTCTCCTTACTGAATGTGGCTTATTTCATGGTCATATGCTGTTAACAGTAAGGACTATCTCAGAATTGTTGGGGGCATTTATTAACCATGTTTTATCTTATGAAACAAAATGAATGACTTGTAATCTGTTTATATGGTAACTATGCATTCATAAATATAGTTATGAAACTTCTTTACTCCAAAATCAGTCTAAGACCTTCATCACATTGTGAATAGTTGTATTGCAGTGCAAATATTTGAGATATCAAACCAATGTGTCTATCTGGTTACCTGTAATTATTTTATTTTCACATTTGCTGAAATTTGCTGTAATTTCATGCAAATGTATTACTGCCTTGTAAAGAATCATTATATGATGTCAATTGAAGTCTGAAGCATTTTGACAATTTGCCTCCCTTTTTTATGGACACCATGTCATTTTAAATCCTTGTGGAACTCACATAATTAAGTCTTGACAAAAACTGATGTGAAAAACTTGCAACACCCCCCCCCCCCCCAGTGGCAGCAATGTGTATACTTCCAGACTTGCCCTTACCAGGAAGCTACATCTCAGAGAATGCTGAAGAGGCCCAGTACATATCCTTGGTTTGTTCACTGTCTGTCATTCTCCCATCACTCAGTGAAATCTAGTGCTGTAACAGACTAAACCACCAACCTCCCCCTGGTATGTCTGAGTCAACTTAAGCTGTTCACTTTTACCCCTCACCCAACCCCCAAAACTAAAATAAATAAAACCCAGCTAGTGTGGTTACCTTTTAAAGTAAGTAGATGTTCCTTCTTGGTCTTGTATATGTTGTAGGCCTTCCTTGATTACACATAGCCAACAGCAGAACAAATAACATTTTCATTTTACTTTGAGGGGTTAAGCCTCCACTTACATATATGGTAAAACATGTTTGAATGAAAAAGTGCAAAGTAACTATACAACTTATAATTAGGTTGTAAAAAGTTCTCGTAGAATGGTGAGACATTAAGAGGTGTGGCACCCCCCCCCCCCGCTTACATGCATTTATACACTCACATAATGCTTTTGATAACATTGTTTGCATATTAGTTGTTTAAAAATTCTGAGCATATTGTAACATATTGTAGTATGATTTCAAGCTTCTAGTGGGCTACCAATAAACCTAGCCTATCTTCAATAGATGTTCATTATATTTATTACTGCTGCAGTAGCCTTAGCTATATGGGTTATATCCTGCCAAGGATATAACAGTTGGCGGTTCCAATATGGCTGCACACTGACAGCTTGTTTCTAGCTCTCCCAGTGTGAAAACAGAAACTCAGCAGAGAAGGCCAGTAGACTTGTGTTTATGGGTGAATTTCAGTAACTGGCTAGTAATTACACTGCCTGTGTGCCAGGAATAAAGAAATACAGAAGACCTGGAAAAAATCAGCTAAAAAAAGTGAGGAAAAAACACTGACTAGCGAGAGTTCTGCAGCTGTTCAGCAAAAAGTAATGCAACCTTCAGACATGACATCAGTAGTCTACAGGATGATATAAGACAACTGCATATACACCTGGTTAAAATAAACAAACACTGATAAACAAACAACAAAAGGCTGCAACAAATGAAAGAAGCTTTAAACAGGTATTCAGATGAGATGATAAAGCTGCAAAAATCAGAGGTCAAAATGAAGAAAAGACTGGCTGAGTATGAGACTTCTCAGGAAGAGATTTTCAAAAAACAATAGAATTAGAGGACAGAGCATGTAGGGGAAACTTGATATTTTCAGCTATACCAGAGAAGCTGGAAGGAATTTATGAAAGCACAAATAAGCAACTGGACTGGTATCCACAGCATGACGACTTAGTTGAACGGGCACATCATGTGTATGCTCCAAATCTAGCTATAAGAAAGCAACCTAGACCTTTAATAGTAAGTATGCAATCCTACCAGCAGAAAGAGTTGATTTTGTCAAAACTGTGGCAGAAGGACAAAATACAAAAGTAGGAGACAGCAGAGTGTTTGTGGAGAATGATTACTTATACACCAGGCAAAAGAGAAGTAAATTCATTCCTCTATTCAGAGAATGTCGAGACGCAGGCATGAGATTCAAACTGCTGTATCCAGCTGTCTTCAAGGTATTCTTTTCTGGAGGGACAAAATAATTTTTTGATGAAGTCAAAAGTTTGTCCAACAAAAACTGAGCTGTGAAACAGGAAATTTGGCTTCTTGCTCCTCTGGTAGTAAAGACCACAGAGAGACTGCGCCTGTGAAACCTTTTCCAGTATTTCAATGGAAAATGTTGGAGAGTAGAAAGGGAGCATGAGAGTTGACTAGAAGAACCGAGAGTATGTTGGGAATGAAACGGAGACAGGATTTAGGTGATGGAGAAGAACAGTAATAAAATCAGTAACTTAATGTGGGATTACAATGACAATGCAGTAATTATATTTGTGAAATATGACAGAACAAGAAAAATCTGGAAATATTGGACTTCTTCAAAATTTGTTTGCTGAGTGGGGGACTAAGTATATGCCCTACTTCATGCCATTAATGTTCAGAAAAATGCTTTGGGGAGGGATAGAGAGGGGAGAATGCTAACTGTAAGTAAAGAAAACATTTTCTTTTCTTAATAGTACTGTATCTGTGTTGCATGATTTTCTTTGCATGCTATTTTTGGGTGTAGTGGGAATTGTAAACAGGTGTTGTTTTTATTTTTCTCCCTTCACTTTTTCTTGTGAAGGTTTGAGAAACATAGGCAATGTAATGATAGAAAAAAAGAAAAAAGGTACCCTGGTTAAGGGGGCATGACAGAGTTCAAATTAATGTGCTTTTCTTCATTCTTGCCTGGGGAAATGACTGATTAAGGACCTTTGTTTTAAGACAGACAGCAAGTAAATGAAAAAAATATTGAATATTATAAGGTTTTTTTCTAGCACTTGCAAATATGTATACTAAGTAGCATTTCTGCAGCTGGTCTTCATGCCTCCATGGAGACAATCTGATAAAGAAAAACTGGAGACAGTCTGGTAGAATGGGGTTGGCTGAGGGAAAAGAAGAAAAAAGAACAGAGAAATTGACTAGGACATAATGTTCCCTGAAAATAATCGGGTTTACAGGTGTGACAGCTTTAAAGATAATACAAGACCAATTAGACTTGAAGTAGAGTTCTCAGTTTTTTTAATGCAATGGGGATACTAATATAAACACGCGCTTTTGTTTTTATTGTTCACTTTTCTCTCTTTTTCTTTGTTCATTTTTGAGAAATGTAGGCACTGCAATGAAAAAAATGAGGAGGGGAGGAGATTGGAGAGAGCGGAAGGTTCTGGTTAAGAAAGTATGACAAAAGAAAACTCAGTGAGTTTTTCCCATGCTTGCATAGGGAAATTACTGGGTAAAAACCCTTGGTGTTCTCCAGTAACAAGTTTATTACAAAGAATGTAAATGAAAAATAATATTGAATATTGCAAGGCTTTTTTTCTGATAAACAAGGTACCCTTAGCAGTTTTATGTCTGGTTTGCATGTCACTAGAAGACAATTTGATAAAGAGAAATGGCTTAGAGAAAGTGTTTACTGAAAGCATCCAAGTGTTTTCTCAACTGGGAGATTTATAAAGATATACAAAATAAAATAGCACTTATTAATAGCACAGGCTGTATCATGCGTCTTAGAATGACTAACCTTTCTTTTTGGTTAACTTTAGCCTGTCTGTGTAGCTATCAACTTAGAACTTATGTTCTTATTAGGAAGCAAAAACTTCAGTATTTGAAGATGTACATAGTTTTGTGTGTTATTGTTAACTTCATAGGTTTTAGGAGGGTTTTTTTGGGGGTGGATTATTTGTTCTGTTTGAGGGCTTTCAAAAAAAACCAAAATATTATGTAAGATGTGACATAGGCGCAAATGGATATGATGTTATACAACTGCATAAAAGACCAGCCTCGTGTACATGTAACATAAAAGTTGGAACTAGACATTTAGCAAAACAGCAGTCATATATAAATAGTGGTAATAATACGTATATAAGAAAATGATGCTTTCTGTAATGTCTTTCAGTCTGAATGGTCTTACAGATAAATATAAAAAAGAGTAGTGAACTATATTAAAAAATGTAGAGTGCAAATAGCTATGCTACAAGAGACACGCCTGAAAGGAACTGAACATGTGAATTTGATAAAGAAAGGTTTTCAGGATGGTTATTCAGCGGAATATCTGGGGCAAAAGAAAAGAGGAGTACTTATATTAATTGCAAAAGGAGCTCCAATAGTGATAGAAGAGGGAAACAATAATGGAAGATACATAGTACTAAGGGGCTACTGGCTAGTTAAGAGGATTACACTGACATGCATTTTCACCCCCCAAAACTGCTATAATGGAGCTTAAGAATATTCTTGGAGAAATAATCAACTTTCAGCAAGGAATATTACTTATAGGTGAAGACTGGAATTTGGTTTGCAACGGTGAAGATGTGCCTGGGGGGAGGCCTAGAAGAGAAAATATAACAAAGGAGGGTAGATTTTGAAGAAATTTATGAAAATGTTTGGCATGGAAGATGTGAATTCAGTTCTGAGTTTGGAGTGAATTTACATATTACTCACCAAGATACAAAATCTGGGCTAGGCTAGATGGATTTTATATCTCACAGGAACATGTGCATTTTATTGAAGGTCTTGAAATGCACCCAAAACTATTTCAGATCATGCACCAATAATAACTAAAAATGCAAGGTAATGAAATAAAAATGGGATATTGGCGCTTTCCCATCTATTGGTCGAAAAGAGAAGAATTTAAGAAATGGGTTGTGGAATTAATTCAGGAACTACTAGAGAGGATAGAATTATCTTCTGAAAACATAGCTAAGGAGTGGGATACAATTAAAGTGGAGTTTAAGACTAGGTTGGAAATAAAAGAAGGGGAGATATGGTTAAACAGTAACAAGAATTATTTAGAGGCATTGACAAATGTTAAAGTATTCCAAAATAGGGGGAATCTCTCAGAACAAGAAAAGGAGCAACTACAGAATGCTAAACAGAAAATAAGGGATTACCTCGATAATATGCATGAGTTTAGAAAGATTGCTGTTAAGCAACTGTTTTTTGATAATAATTCTATAGCACAAAAACTTTTAGCACAACAACTCAGGCAACAGAAAGTGGAAAGGGCAATCACCAAGCTTAGGGAGCCTATAACAAGGAAGATAAGAGACCCTGTAGAATTATTAGAAATATTTCATTAATTTTATGAAAATTTGTATAAAGCAGAGAAATATAGAAATTGAGAAATGGTACAAATGGAAACGTTTATGGAAGAATTCAATATGCCAAAGATAGGGGTAAATGAGGCTCAATTACTAACAGGATAGGAAGGGATGAGATAAGAATGGCTATGTATAACCAATCTACATCAAAGTAGCCAGGAATAGATGGTATTCCTGTGGAAGTTTGGAAGTTAGGATGGCAAAAAATGATAAAGACCTGGAAGGTTTTGTTTAACAGTATTTTAAGAGGAGGAGGAGCACCAACATCCTGGAAGAAGGTGTTGGTGGCTGTAATACGTAAAGAGGGTAAAGATTCATCAGATCCAGCTTCAGACAGGCCCATTTCAATACTAAACCATGATTATAAAGTGTTTATGTCTAAAATAGCTAAAAGAATGGCAAAAGTGATACAAAAATTGATAGATATAGATCAATGTGGTTTTGTGGAGGAGAGGCAAACATTTGACAATATTAACAGAACATTGATGATCCAGAGGGAAACAGAATGTAAGAAAGTACCACTTTTATTGGTGGGTCTTGATGCAGAGAAAGCATTTGCTAGAGTAGACTGGGACTTCGTGAGCAGAGCAATGGAAGCATTTGCTTTCCCTTATACAATTATAAAATTGATTAGAAGAATATATGCGGGATCGAAGGCGCAAATTAAAGAAGCAACTTAAATACAAGGTAGGGTCCTTTACAATAATTTCTGCTTGAGTACAGGAACCAGGCAGGGATGTCAGTTTCCCCATTGTTGTTTGCATTATATGTAGAACCATTGGGAAAGAAAATAGGGGACTCAGAAATCCAAGGATATAATTGGTATGGCAGTCAGGAAAAGCTGTCTCTATTTACAGATGATATTATTTTGTACTTGACACAACCAGAAAGGGACATTACAGTGTTGTAGAACATTTTGAGACAGTTTCAAATTTTCTAGGGATACAAAATTAATAAAACTAAAAAAAGGCAATAGCAGTAAATGATGTACCCACACATGAATTAGTCCAACAATATTCATATTTGGACTGCAGGTTAGAGATTGCCTTGTCTATCAAGGACTGATATCAGAGTATAGGCAAAGAGAAAGAAACAGGGGGCTCCTAAATGAAAGACCAGCTTTGGTAAAGTTTTTAATAGACTCTAGAACAGAAGCTGACGTTAAAAAAGGAATAATTAATAAGACATATAAAATATTGCATGATAATTATAAGAATCAGTCAGAGGAGCTTGGAAAGGATTGGGAAGAGAAATTGGATAAGCAATTCACAGACAATGGTGGGATATATGTATATCTTCCAAATATGCAACAAAGTCTAGATGATTTAGGATCTTTGCCTGAAAGTGTTTACATGGGTATTTTTGTGCCCCAAGTGGACTCCAGGGAATTTTTCCTGAGGTGGATAGTGGATGTTGGAGGTGTGATTGACAGGGAAAAGGTGGCTGGAAGCATGTTCTCTGGGAGTGTGGTGAGCTGGTGGACTTTAGGGATTCCATGTGGACTGCTCTGTCAGGAATGCTGGCTGGGCAGATTGAACTGACTGGGGAGATTATTTGTATGAGTTGTGCTACAAAATCAGAGTTGCCTGGACATGGTGGGGCCTTGCTGGGTCTGATTGTGGTGGCTGCCAGGAAGGCAGGTGGAGATCAAGATCTAGACCAGCTTTGCTGGAAGTGGTGAGTATGGCGGCAGAGATGGGAAAGGCTGGGATTGGGATCTTTGGAGAGGGGAGGGAGCAAGCTGCATGGGAGGGAATGGGAATTCTGGGAACAGTGTATGCAGAGCAGGAATGAGGTTTAGGAGGCAGGATTTGAATGAGCTATATAATGCTTAACTGACAATGACTAGATGGTTTGTGAGTGATGTATAATATTTGCAACGGTGTCTGTGATGTAAACTGTTTGCAGCTAAAGTGGTATCATTTTGTATGTTTTTCATTTATATAAATGTGAGATTGCCTTTGTCATATGTGAGAATTTAGTAGAGATGTTTGGGGAAAAAAGGATATAATAGCCAGTTTACAAAGCTTCAAAGCACCTTCCATGCACCCAAACTGTCAGGCAGCTAAAAGATGAGTTTGAGCTCCAAGCCTGTTAGAGCTTTACTGCTGCTGAACAGTATATATTCTGAGACTTTCAAGGATCGACGGCCATCTTGTGCTGTTCCTTTTGAGGAAATAAAACTTCTATTTAATAATTTTTCTTATTATTTATACTTCCCTTTTCAGGAAAGTTATTTTAAACCCAGGAGTTTGTGTTTTAATGGACTGTCTCAAGACTGTATAATACTTCTAAACAGAAGCACTCTTTTTTTCTGTCAATTAAAAAGTTGATTAAAGTAACGGAAAACAATTTTTTTCTGTGGAGAAATTGTGTTTATTTTACTTTGTGGGGTTGGCAAGATGTTTTAGTATTTTTACTGTGTTTGGGGAAAGGAGTGACTTCTAAAGAATATTTATTTTTGCCGGTATTTGCTGCTTATTTTCCCCAGGATAGAGGCATCATTTTTGGCTTTTTCCATGAAGCAAATTGTTGGTCCCATGGTAGTTCTGTCTTACAGCCACAAAAAGAAAAAATTAAGCAAACAGCCATTGCCACCACAACAGGCTAGCAGTTTACCTCAGTTGCAGGTGGGTGACTGTGCTGTGGCCATTTGTTGTACCTCAGACCACTCATCTTTTACCCCAATTCCCTCTGGTGTAGCACATACAGCTACTATGGACTGGGGGCATAGCTCTCAGATGTCCAGATTTTTGCTTCATATTTTTGGTCTGTTCCTCATAAAAATTGTGGTTTTCTGGCAAATCACTAAGAACTGAAGTCTCTAAATAATAATATGCATTTGAGTTTCAGCCTTCAAATCCTGCTATTCTAGCAACTTTCTAAGTTTGTAAGAGCAATATTTAAACAAAATGCTGTAAGAAACCTTCCATCATGTATTCTCAGTGGAATAACTACACAAAAAATACTCCCCAGATTTGAAAGAATATGAACCTAGTACTGGTACTAACTGTTATAAAACTTAAAATAAACCTCTTAAACTTAATAAATCAAGTAAAAAAATTAAATCCAGGATATGTTGAATTTGCAGTTTCTTTGTTAGTAAGCACAGATGTCTGATCCATAAGACTTAATGGTTAATACATTTAAGAACAATTACTTAAAGGACAACTATGGGAAAACATTTTAAAAATATATATTTTTTAACTTTTCCTTAAGTTTGGCTCATTGCAAACCTGTATGTACCAGACAGACATAGTCACTAGTAATTTTATTAAGTTTGTAACCCTGACTGACCTCCTGGGGCAGACATAGTGATGAGAGTTTGTTTTCTTCTAAATAAAATTCTTCCCCATGATACACTGAGAATGCAATGTTCATAGCTGGACTTGTCACATGGCAGTTCCATTCACTTAAAATGGAAGAACAGAAAAGAGCAGGTAATTTTGACAGTCCTCAGTACAAGTATCATTTACTGTCACACAGTGCCTTTTACAAAATGTGTTTCCTGATTATGCTACACATTCTGTGAAAAAAGCTTCCAGAACTGCCAGCTCATTGCTGAGATAATAGACTTTTTTAGATATTCTACTTTGATCTGCTTAAGTTCCTTCTCAAGTTACTCCTTCCATATTCCCATCTTCAGCTAGCAAGAGTTTCATATTTTCTGCCCTGCTAGGTTCAGCTAATTTGAATGACAATGCACATCAGAGTTGCTTTCAGTCAGCTTTGTGTGCCTCTAAAACTGTTCCCTCACCTCTTTCTTTACTGCTATCTGAATAGCACTTTCGCAGTTGGTCATGGTATGAACATGCTTTTAGCAATCCTCAATGTAAAGGTATCTAAGTAGTCCCATAAACCTGCCTGTGACATGCACAGATAACAATTAATCTCGGCCACTGACAGATTTAGCAATGACTGCAAAATCATACCCTAATCATAAGGAATATTCATATTTGCCTTACAGAGATTTCCAGTATTCATTTTTATCCCTTAGGCATGTCACTGATGTGTCCTTATACTTGTAGTTACTACTGTTTTGTGTGCACATATGCATTGCTGGTATGATGTTTTTCAAGCAGCTTAATATATTTTTTACTTCATCCTATGCACTGCCTACTCTCACTGTTCCAAACAGTGTGCATAATGTTCTTGGTCACTCTTAAAATTGTTTTCTTTTGCAGGCTTGCCACAACATGCTTTTCTATTCATCAGTATACAAAATGTAACACATTTCCACAAGAAGCTAGATAAACCAGACTACCTCTAACAGCATGTTTTACACAACAGCCATTGTTTTGTGTAATCGTGACTGTTGCAATTCAATTATCATATAAATTTAGTTCTTACAGCAGGGATCAAGCATGAGAGGCCCTTTTCCCCCAGGAACATCAACAAAGCAAATGAGCTGACAACACTTTGTAGGATTATACACAAATACCAACTCATATGTATCACAGGGATGGGCTATGGCTTCATAAAAAAAGGATGCAAAGGGTAAACGTTGGGTTTTAAAGTAGCTGAGCTGAAACATCAAAGTACATTCAAGCCAAAAAATGTACAAACTGCCCATGGCAACAAAAATACATGAGAACAAAGATAATAAGAGATTCTCTAAACTTAGAATCCACAGCAATTATGTAGATAACACATATTTCAGCTATTTTAGCATCTACAAGTGCATAACTTGTGAAGCCTGATGAATAACAAAGAGTCTGGCTTTCAGTACAGGAAGGGGCAAGCTGAGCTAACAGGTATCATGCTGAGGAGATGAATTCATTATGCAGACACCATGATTCCTCAGTGAATAACTTCAATTGACTGTTCAGCAACAGAAGATAAGGAGGTGTGATGCATGCGTCTATATCATGTTATCGAAATCTTACTACATCGAATCACTAAAGGTCGACCTCTAGTGATCGATGTAGTAAAACATCAAATAACATTTAAAAAAATACAAACAAAAATAAAAACTAACTAGTGTAGGTGGGGGGCAAGCCCCCCCTGCACCCCCCACACCCCCCTACTTAAATATTCCAACTCCGAAACCGCACTGCATTGAGGTAAATGAAAATCTCCCCCTATGGAGATTTCTGTTTACCTGCACGATGTTCAGCGCTTTCAGTGTTGTGGTGCCAACAATATCAACTTCGATATTGTCGGCTTTTGACATCGTGAAGTAGACCCCGTGATGCATATGCATTGGAACCCTAAGTCACAGGCAGTGGCTTAGCATATTCACAGGAATCTTAACAATATCATCAGATGAGGTACAAGCAGAATCATTTAGTAAACCAGTTTTTAAACCAAAGTAAAAAAACACATTAATAATTACATAGTTCTTGTGTCACCAATCAGTTACATCTAAGCATAGACAGGTCACCAGAAAGTAGCTAGAATCAAATGGACAGCCATATTTGTGCAATCACTATTCCACTATACGATCTGACTTCAAAACACCAGTTTCCTTACAGGTGTACCAGACTGTTTATGAAAGTCACGTAAAATAAGGCACATCACCAAATGGATGACAGGCATTATGGGTGATAATACTTATTGTTCACACTATACTGTGGCAGTTTTACACAACTGAGAAATATACTAAAGTGCAGTCATCATAACGCCCCTTATGTCTGCATCAGGCCAAATAACAGTATCACTGTGGCTTCTGGGTTCAATTTATAGCATTATTTAAAACACCAGGAATGCACACTTAGTGTGAATTTTTTCTTCCAGACAATGAATACCTAGACATACACACCTTATCCGGAACATGTTAGAAGAAGTGAAGCCACTGCTGTGTATTTGGGCATACTGACCACCTGTAATGCATAGCTAACAATGTATGATGCACCACAGGAAACCCCTTTCTTCTGCAATACCACTCTAGGTCCATGAATTCATATGCAATAACCTAGCATCAGCATCTCTAATCACTAATGACAATTGGCCAAGAACTGTTAGGGAGAAATGATATGACCCTTGATCATGTCTATAGTACAGCTTGCACATTTCCAATGTCTTCTCCCCTCAGTATATATTTTCAAGAAATTTCTTCCTTTTATGATATCAACATGCTTCCTTGTTTCTTTTGTGGCAACAAAGATCGGTATTAAATAGGAATTCTACTACTTACTCCTGTTATTTTTCATCCACTACCAAAACCACAGATTATGTTAAGGTTTGAATGCTCTCCACAAAATGTGTATGTGCCTCCTATTGGCTGTGAGCCTACCATAAATGTCAGCAGCCATAGGTCAATAAGCTACTGGCCAGCCAGTCTGTAGTGACCCATCCTGGGTTACCTTTGGTAGCTATGTTGAGCAACAACTGAACACATAATCTTTGAACCTGCCAAACATGTACTGTGAATTGCTACTCAGTGTAGGTTCACTGACAGGACACGGCTTGGAAATGGATAACATGATACTAAGGTGGAGGATGGATATCCATTGTTTCCAGGAGACAAGATGGAAGGTCAGTGCAGCCAAGCAACTTGGCTTGGGATCCACAGGCTACTACTCTGGAGGAAGACAGGCTAGAAATTGTGGTGAGAGAAGGCAGTGAGGGATATTGTCAGAATTAGTGACAGACTCACGGCAATCAGACTCCAGTGTAATGATAGTGCAGTATTCATAATCTCAGCCTATGCCCCACTGCAGGATTGTGATAGTGTGAGTGCAATTTTGCACTGTTCTCTGTATGTTTCCTACACCTGTGTGTGAAGGCTGTTTTGTCCCTTTTGTCTTTCAGCACAGGCTGAGCAAGTGGCTAATAGTCTTGGTTGACATAGGAGATGGGTGAGACTTTTGGCACTGCAGGGTTAGTGTGCATATTAACTTTTGAGTTGTACTAGACTAATTGTAGAATATCTTCACTTATGTCACTCTTCATATGGGGAAGGGTGGACTTAACAGACATCATGGGTAGAGTCTACTTAGGAGGTCTCAAGTGACAGTGGTTTTATGGCCTGGGATGTTGGGGTTACACATGGGAAGGCCCACTACTGATGTCCTCACAGCACACACATACAGCATGTCTGTTTAGGGCATACAAGATCGTGCATGGATGGGCAGTCCTTATAGTGTACTGCCTTCCCAGAGCTACATTGTATATGTACAGCTGCATATATTGTGTATGGGCTATGCAGATGCACAAGTTACAGGTATCTGTATCAGGTTCCAAGGCAAGAACTGACATACACAACAAACTTGAGAACTACATCTTACCACAGTTTTGTAGAACACTACACTGAGTACCTCCCCAGGGCTGAATATTCCTTAAGGTATACTACTTTGCTGCCAGACACTTGCTTTCAGTTGCAGTACTGGTACTGGTGCTGCTGCTGCTTCTGTTTATCAGTGTGTGGTTTGGTGTTTAAAATGGCGGTATGTCCACTTAAGTCACAAAAATATAGCAGCCAGTACCATTTTTAAATGCAGCTAGCTTCCATGTATGTACATGACTCTCTGTTTCAGTGAAGTGCATTAATAACATGATGCACACCTAAGTTCCTCCTCAAATGGCCGGTGTGCTAAGTTCGAGAGTTCATGTATGCTACCTGTAGGTGTACTTGTATTGAACTTCACAGTGGCTCTAGGCTACACTGTTTACAGTTCAGAATTCACATTTCTAGCATGAATCACAGGCTGCCATCTTGTTTTGCATAGGATTTGTGATGATGGCTTCCATTAGTAATACTCTAAGGAGAACAAAAGCATGGCTTCGACACAACCAGCTCAGGGAGTAGCTGCTGGGACCCTATATGGGTCCATTTCAGAAAGTGAGTGTCATATTAGGCCTGGCTGAGCTTTTTAAGAAGGTTACTGCCATCCCCAGGACTAGATACCCTGAAGATTTCTGGCAATGTGAAGCAGAGGGTTAGCAGGAATGCTCAAATAGTATAGTAAGTAGTTAGCATTAATGCTGTTTTCAAGATGTAATTTTAAACTTTTCTTCAGACATTCAGATCAGTGGTCCTAATAAATGCTATCTCCTTTGATAGATACCATCACATACCAGACTGGCTACTGTAGAGACTATATCTGTATTCTGCTGTGCCTGTTACTTGTCTGTGTATTATTACACTGTTGTTTATTGTAGGTAATAGATGACTGATTAGTTATGATGCTGTGGAACCATGCCAGGCTTCTGCTATCCTACACATACTTATGGGTCTGTAGTTTTGTTGTGAGGCTGTGGGCACATTTTCAGGCTTCTCCAGTCTTGCATATGATGGGTTCTGACCTAGTTTATTTTATTTATTTAACATTTGTTTACCGGGAAAGTCAGACTTGGAACAAAGCCAATTTTCAGCAGAGTCCCAGGAAGAAATGCTCCAGACATGTCTTTGTAAAATGGGAGGAAACTGGAGTACCCAGAGAAAACTCACACGAACACAGGAAGGACATGTAGACTCCACACACAAGGCACCCCAGACGAGAAATGAACCAGAGAACCTCTTGCTGTGTGGTGATAACACTACCACTGCACCACTGTGCCATCCGTTGGCACAGTTACAAGTTTCTGCTGTCTTGCACCTACATATGGGAGTGCAATTTTGTGCTGTTCTCTGTATGTTTCCAACATCTGTGTGTGAAGGCTGTTTTGTCCCTTTTGTCTTTCAGCACAGGCTGAGCAAGAGGCTAATAGTCTTGGCTGACATAAGAGATGAGTGAGGCATTTGGCACAGCAGGGTTAGTGTGCATATTAACTTTTGAGTTGTACTAGACTAATTGTAGAATGTCTTCACTTATGTCACCCTTCTTATGGTGTCTCCTTATTGCATGTCATCATGATGACAATGAACCACAGACATGATTGTGGGCAGGGGGTGAGAGAGCTGGAATTACCTTTTCTGGTGGAGTATGACTTTTTCCCAGGCAGGTAGCCTGTCTCACTTGCCTAGTGCATCCCAGCCATCAATGCAGCAGGAGGTGCAGGGGGTGTGCGAGATAACTGCTTCCATGTTCTTCCTGGAGCACACTGCAGATGTACTCAGATGACAGTACCCTCCCATTTGATCACCACAGGATGGTGCGGTGCCTACTACCAGTCACTCTGACTCATCTCACCATATGATGCCTTATATTTGTTTATCAGCAACCAGCATGATGCCTGCACTATAACTTAGCTTCTTATAAGTATAACCCATCCTACTGTGTCACAACCTACCCCTTGTGTGCTGTCCATGCCATCTCAGAAGCACAGCTAGGGTGGGAAGAAAGTGGCAGTCTCCCTGGGCACACATTGTTACGGAGCTTGATTTCCAATTGATGATGGGACTTCATTACAATACTAGCATTCAGAAATTAATTCCAGTATTGTTATTGGTGTTAGGGTTGAAACACTGAAACTCTTAACAGGTAGTATGGTAAAAGGTCCATTCCCCAATTTGCTTTTCTCCTTTAAAATGTATTAAAGTAGCAAACCACTTGCTATAAATAATACAAAAGTACATTTACACATGTACCTTTGCAGTTGTATTATCTGCAGCATTGACTACACTATAAATTATTTCTAATGTAACACTTTCTGAAAGCCTTTTCCATCACATGTTGATTAATGTTACCTATTGCATGCAATCTCATAAGGTTCACACTACCCTGCATGTATCTCCTTCATTGTTCTACAATCTATCTCTTCCTCTTCTCCACTGTGGCTGGTTTGCAGCTTTTTAGCATTGTAGTGATTTCCATGTCAGAGCCCATCTGGCTGCTCAAACGTGCAGTTGGTTGCTATTTGGATATTCATGTGTAGTTAACACTGCAGTATATTACCACTATGTAGCACAAGCCTTGCTCTGGTACACCGCATATCTCTGTGATTACCCAGGCCTGTTTGTTAATGTCATAAATTTATATAAAACAAGTTAACAGAATTGATGATATGAATCAGTGCTACATTTTGTATGCATAATTACTATGTACTCCTTTGCAACTGAGCCATATCTATCCTGGTCTTCGTGGGAGTCATTGGCATTGCTGCCTTGAAGTCCACTGCTTTTAGAGCATATTTTCCGGGAGTGTTCTGAGCTGGATGAATTTCAATCTGATCTGTAAGGCCTTTTGAATGTTATTTGAGATGGTTGTTTAAAACTGACTCAGGACCTTTTTTTTTTCAGGGATGTTCAGATGCGAAGATTTGGGCTAAACATGAATAAGTAAGCTGTCGGTCATGTTTTGGTTGCTAAGCAAAGATAAATAAGTACAGGGTCAGAGATGTCATAGTTAGAACCATTGGTTGACAGTGGCCTTTCTTTTGACACTCACATTGCTAAAGTGGTTAGAAAGACCTTCTACATTGCCCACCTGATCATGAAGGGATTCACATCCAGATCTAGTGAGGTCATTGTTCCCCTGTACTCTTCACTTATCAGACCAATGATCGAGTACAATGCCCCATTCGGGATGTATCTCACCCGACATCTGCAGCAATTGGAGAGACCCCAAAAGTTCCTCACCAAAAGGATAAAGGGACTCCAAAATCTGTCATATGCTGCCAGATTGAAGAAACTCCAGCTCTATTCAGTCGCATACCGTCTGCTCAGAGGTGACATGTGCCTGACATACAAGGCCATGTCCAACCCGGAATTAATGGACATGCTCCACCTCAAAAAATCCAAATCCACCAAAACCACTAGAGCAAGCAACTTAAACCTTAGCACGGATATAAATAGGACGTGCTGGAGGGATAGATTTATCACTCAGAGACTCCCTATGCTGTGGAATAAAATCCCGGTCCATGTGAGGCAGAGCACCTCGCTGGCTGTGTTCAAGAGAAATCTTGACCTGTGGATGGGAGATCGTACGTTTACCCCGGGAATCATCTCTGTGTCACTGCTGGACAGAGGCACAACAAACTAATGGGCACAGTATTTTTTCATATAAGGGGTGGCGTAAGCCACAAAAATTTGGGCTAGGCTTATAAATGCCTTAGGGCAGATAGCCTAGTATAAACCTATGAACCTATGAACCTATTTGCTATCAAAGCTTGTGGTATCATTAATGAGGTACTGGGAATCCACGGTCTATATAACTGATAAAACCTGATTAAAGATCCTATGCTTGATTATTTTTTCATACTTTTTTGTATTTCAAACATATCTGTAACTGCAGTATATTTTCAGTCTTTTATTTGATTGTTCTGTCCTTAATTATGTATTTTCCTCCCTTTTACTCAAATCACTCATCAGTTACAGAGTTTTAGAAATGGAATTGTGCAAGTAAGCACCATCTCCAACAAAGAGTTTTATAATCTCCTGCAGCTTCTTAAAGGGGGACCGTACCCATAGACTCAAAAAACATGTTTATTTCATCATGGTTTGGTGTTTCCTACATTTTAACACCATTCTGGGACTATTTACAGGTTTTTAGATATTTTTATATGTAATTTCTACATCTGACCACATGGAGTCTGGCATCTTGAAGTAATTCTGATTGTTTAGTCTGCCTCTAGGTACCCCAAAATGCAGTGCTCGTCTGTAAAAAAATCACATCACGCAGGCCTCTTTCTTCCTAAAGCTCCTGTCACTGCACTGATTTTACATGCATACACTGCTGTCTTTCAGTCAGTTTTAAGTAACATTTCAGGCCATTCAATGACTACCTAAAACACAAACAGTGCAAATGACACAGAACAGACTTTCAAAGTGCTTTTTACTGCTGCTTCCCTTTAGAAAGGCTAAACTGCATTTTCTGTGAAGCCTGAATTGTACTACTTTGACTCCTCTCCTATCCACCTTCACAACTAACTTCCCTAGCTGTCAAAGTGCTAAGGGTAATTCGAGCTGTTACCTGCTGTGATTGCCAGCTCACAGCAGGAAACTTGACTCATGTACTGTTTCCTTGTTGTAGCCTTCACTTTCTGTATGGGTAGAGGAAGGACCAGGGAGCTGTGATATCACAGCATGGTTGAGTTTTTAGGACACTCATGGTGATGTCAGTTTGGGGAGGCAACTGGCCGGAAAACTACCTGTATTCAGTGGCCCTGATGACTTCAATGAATTGGAGACTACAGCAAGGGTGGGATAAAAGTTTTTTGGAAGTGAAACCACCACAGGACAGTAAGGTACTGTTCTAGTGGAGAGAAACAGTCAATTTAAAATATTTTAAATGTTGTGTTGTTGTTCATTCATAGCAGGGACAATAAATAGGGAAAAAAAGGAATAATAGAATCCCATTGTTGTCCTTTAAGCAGATTCAAAATTTTGTTAAACATGATTTTTTGTTATTACTGTATCGCTATACAAGACATGTAAACTGTACTAAAATGGCAGAAGTGGAAAGTAAAATCATCTGATATCTGTACACCAAGCAACTAGTATGAAGTAAAATAGTTTTTTTTTTCATATAGACCATTTTTGTATGCCTTTTTCCTAGCAAAAAGGGTAGTTTAAGCATCATATACAACCGATATGTTATTTTTCAATATGAGACTGCTCAAAAGTCCTATATAATACACTCTTGCTGCATTTTGTGACATGGGTGCATACCTGCTTGCAATTGCTCTTCAGATGCCATCAGAACTAATTTCACATCAGCTCTTGGCAAACATTTTGATGATAATGGATTTTTCACTTCTGACCTGAAACACACTTACTCACATACAGGCACTCACACTCACATATAGACATACAGTCATATTTATACAGGTAAGCACGCACCCACATAAGTGAACTAGCGCACACTCACATACATGCAGTCATACATACCCACATATACACATACTCACGTACATTCATTTACAGGTACTCATACACTTGCATGCACGCACTCACACACATTTGCACATAACGTGTAATGCGATCGTTGCTTTAACAGCTAGTAGCGATCGCATTACAAAATGTTAACCAAAAAAAAATAAAAGACAGATTGTCATAAAGTAACTAAATGTGTTTTAACAATAAACTGTAAGGGCAGTGAAAAATATTTATACACATATCAATCTTAGGAGAAAAAGTTTTCACAACACTGGTTCTGCAATAGGCAGGCAAGATAATCATCCCCTTAGCAAAGTAGATGTGGACAGCAACTACATAGCAGAGGATAGTTCCCAGAGATGTTTAAATTCGCATTTTTATTGGATGCCGAAACCAAACTGAAAGGATCTACTGAATATCTAATTAAAGGCGTTTCCTGGGCGAAAACAGTGGAGGAGGTGGCCCTTGTGCAGAAACAGACAGAAGTTGAAAAAAATAACAAAGGGTGTTATTACCAAGCCATTGTAATGTGCATTTACTTTGTAGCTCCGCGACAGCATTGCAAGCTTAAATGATGGGTCGCAGTACCGGATCTGTACTGACAGGGGATAAAAGAAACCGTCAAAATTGTGATTTACTGTAGCAGTCTGCATATTTTACAGTGCTACATTCAAAAGATAGGGGAGAACAATGGTAAAGATATGAGGAAACAATTGAAGAAGCATGTAGTGGTCCTTTAAATAACAGTTGAAGTGGGAGTGGTAAAGTTTACACTGTAAATACAAATCAACTGTAGTAAAAACCAATCTGCCATTCCTTCCCTTAAAATAAAGTAATAAAAAGGATCCAAGCTAACCGAAAATACCATGCTATTCAACATTCCTAAAAATATCTGTCTCTCTATTTATAGCATCTTTGTAAAACAAGAATCATAATAATAAAATAAGATTAAGTTTATACCATATTAATTTATTCAGATCTTTTTGGTTCTTCTTCAGGTCTGTGCACACTAGACATGCCAAGTTTTACTGTCTGTCTAAATGTAATTGTCAATTAGAAGTAAGAAACAGTTCAAACTACTGAAAAATCTAACTAATTTGTATTAACAATGCCCAGATTCAATTGACTTGTAAATTATAAAAATATGGAAATGTGAAGATAAACTGACACAAAACTGTGTTGAAGTTGAATTTAAGTTTTATTTAAGTGTTTTCGTATGCTTTAGGTAGTTAGACAATGTAAGCTTCATATGCAAACAACGTACGTGACAGTCTGTGCAGGGGAAACAGAAAAATTTTAACATATGTTCCCATTTAAAACCTATGAGTTTAACATATAACATATGATATGCACAAACTAGGGTAATAGAGGTGTAGTTTCCAGTGTGTACCAATATATAAAAGTGTGTGCAGCAAAAGTTTTAAATTCACTTTATGTTCAGTGACATAGAACCTTTGTGTATGTGCAAAGGGATTATGTTTTACAGTGTCTAACGAACGAAAAAAAATGCATCAAATAATTCCCATTTAAATTCTAGCTACTTTTAACAAAGCAGAGCCAGTGGAAAATACATCTATATGACTAATCTAACCCCCCCCCCCAAAAATACAATAAGCAGTGCGTAAACTTTATGCTTGAGACATCCCATATAAACCATAATATTGTGTGAGTCCATTTAAAGAGAGATGCAATGTGGTAAATTTCGAAGTTCCAGCGCATTTTTCAAAGAACAATAGTAATTCAGTCCTGAAGGACGAAAGGAGTTCAGCCTGAGTTGCCAAACTAATTTCTGTCTTTCCAGGGTGATGTTAACATCGCCTTCCATAAACTCAGGCTCTAGTTTCTCAAGTATCTGGAACCTGAAGCCAGTGTGTCTCTTATGAGTGATCAAATGCTTAGTGGGAAGATTATTATAATATTTGGCTCTTAGCCAAGTGTCCTGAAATTCTTCTTTTTAGTTTTTTTTTCCAGTATAGAATGCCTCACAAAGGTCACACTTTGCCCTGTAGACAAAAAATGTGGAATTACAATCCCTACCAGTATTAGTTTTCAGTTCTTTCTTCAGGTATAGGCATATAAATGAATCCACCCTCCTTTATGTAGTCACAAAAAGTACAATTTCAGCCACATTTCTTGGTTCTTTTGTCTGTAGGTTTTGCTTTGCTGTCAACCCAGATATGGCTCTTTCTGCCCTTTCTGTAAACAAATTAAGGTTTGTCACCTAAAACACTACTTAGATGCATACTTTCAGATATTATAGCCCAGTTTTCATTGATTATAGCTTTGATGTACTAAATAGTTCCTAGAATATGTCAAAATGCAATAGTCTTTTGTTTTTCTTTCCCAAATGATTTCTTTAGAATTCTCAGATGGTTGCTGAGGAATGGGGCATTGTCATTTTTCAGTTCTCTGATGGGTTCGAGCAAGGAGTAAAGCAGGCTACCCTTGTACCTTATGGCTAAAAATCATTTCTAAATTCTTAAGATTCTTGAGAAAAGGTTGGAGTTTTGAAATGCTTTACTCCTCACTCAAAGGGTGGATTCTTTTATATGCCCATACCTGCAGAAAGAACTGAAAACTAATGCTTGTGGGGATTGTAATTTTACATTTGTTGTCTACAGGGCTCAGTGTGACAGTTGCGAGGCATTTTATATTGGATAAAACATAAACAAACCAAAAAGAAGACTGTCAGGACACTTGGCTGAAATTCAAGCTAAATGTTATAATAATGCTCTCACTAAGCATTTGATCACTCATAAGAGACATGCTGGCTTCAGGTTCCAGATACTCGAGAAACTAGAGCCTGAGTTTATGGAAGGTGATGTTAACAACACCCTGGAAAGACAAAAATTAGTTTGGCAACTCAGGCTGAACTCCTTTCATCCTTCAGGACTGATTACTATTATTCTTTGAAAAGTGCGCTGAAACTTTGAAATTTACCACATTGCATCTCTCGTTAACTGGACTCGCACAGTGTTATAGTTTATATGGGATATTTCAAACACAAAGTTTACACACTGCTTATTGTATTTTTTTGAGGGGGTAGATTGGACATACAGATACATTTTCCATTGGCTCTACTTTAAAAGTAGCTAGAATTTAAATAGGAATTGACACATTTTTCATTCTATTTTTAGACACTGTAAAATATATCCCCTTTGTACATCCAGAAAGGTTCTATGACATTGAACATATAGTGAACTTAAAACTTCTGCTGTATATATAATATACATTTTTATATATTGATACACTTTGGAAACTACGCCTCTATGTGCACATCATGTGTTTTTTATATTTTAAATTCATAGGCTCTAAATGAGAACATATGTTACACATTTTTTCAGTTTCCCCTGCAGACTGTTGTGTATATTGTTTACATATGAAGCTTGCATTGTCTACCTAAAGCATATAACACTTTTATAATTTCCAAGCTAATTCAATCTAGGTATTGTTAATACAAATGAGTTAGATCGATTTTTTAGTAGTTTGAACTGTTTCTTGCTTCTAATTAACAATTACGTTTAGACAGTTGTGTCTTTCGGCTTTTCCCAGTTAGGGGTCGCCACAGCGGAACTCCGGTCCACTAATGATTGGCAGTAGATTTTTACGTGCCGAGTTGCCGGCCCTGATGCACAACCTTCAATGAAGGTATGCCCATTCACGCATGTCTCCACACAGAAGACGCTCTAGCTGAGAACCGAACAGGACAACAACTTGGAATTTCTGGTGTGCACAGACGTGAAGAAGAACCAAAAGTGATTTTAGTTAAAATATTTGAATAAATTAATATGGTGAAAACATAATCTTCTTATTATGATTCTTATTTTATAAGGATGCAGCAAATAGAGATTTTTAGGAATGTTGAATAGCAAGGTATTTTAAGTTAGCTTGGATCCTTTTTATTACTTTATTTTAAGGGAAGGAGTGGGAGTTGGTTTTTACTACAGCTGATTTGTATTTACAGTGGAAACTTTACCACTCCCACTTCAACTGCTATTTAAGTAATTATTCTTAAATGTATTAACCATTAAGTCTTATGGATCGCTCAACTGTGCTTACTGATAAAGAAACTGCAAATTCAACATATCCTGGATTGGATTTTTTACTTGATTTAATAAGTTTAAGAGATTTATTTTAAGTTTTGTAACAGTTAATACCAGTACTAGGTTCATATTGTTTCAAATCTGGGGAGTATTTTTGTGTAGTTAATTCCACTGAGAATACCTGGTGGAAAGTTTCTTACAGTGTTTGTTTTTTTTTTTTTGGCGAAGTGTGTGACACTTGGCTTACTAAAACCTTGAGGAACTCTGTGGCTTTTCTCTTGTAAAAGCAATATTTAAAATCTATCCATATTTTTGGGCCTTTGTCCTACTAGTGTTTTAGACTTTGCCTAGATTTCCTGTCCTGTATGACTGGGGGTTAGTCACATCCTCTGAGGCTGTTGGGGTCCCCCTCAGTGGGCAAGGGAGAGACAGTCTTGTTGGTCCTTGGAGAGGGAACAGGGAAGGCTTTCCTACTTTGTCAGAATGTTGTGCTCATCCCTGGAGAAGCTGTTGCTGCCACTAATAACACTGTTGGACCCATTTTCCTGTAAAAAAAGCAGAAAACTAAGCATGTAACTACTCTTCCTAAAATTTCCCTAGGAGTAGTTTACTGGGTCTGGCTCAGGGTTTAATTCAGGCTATTGATCCTTTTTAATGTAATTTCTAGTAAAAGAAAGAGGGCTACTTCTATTCCTGAAGAGACTGAAAATTCTGAATCTGGACAGGAGAATGAAGGGGACAGATACAGAGGTTTCTCCTCAGATTTCTGACTCAGATGAGAGCTCCATTTCTGATCATCCTTGTGAGTTCTCTTTCTCTGAGATGTTTTCTAGAATGTGGCAGCATTTATAGTTGGAGACCACTGAGGTTTCTCAGTCCCTCAGAAAATACTAAGAGTTGTTGCAGAAGGAATTTCCAGAACCTGCACCCATTCACCGAGTTCTGTCAGCTTTGGAGGATGTTTTTGCTACTGCCTGCAGTTTTCCTGATAGTCATCCAGCTGCCCCTAACAGGGCAGATACATATAAAGGTCCTCAGTCTTTTAAATTGTTATACACTATTCCTACACCTGATCCAGCAGCTGTAGCTTTAGTTAATCCTTCTGCAGCTAAACAATTAATTCCAATCCTACTATTTCTGATAAGGATGAGAAGATTGTTTACAAGTATGAGAAAAAGTTTATGCTTCTGCAACTTTCATTTTCAGAATTTCGAATTCTCAGGCTTATATGTTAACATTTGTCCTGACTAATTGTGAAAGTATGACAAATGTTTTGTCTGCAGTTTCTACCTGTAAGGAAAAAAATCTACTTTAAATAAGTTTATTTCTTCAGTTGTGTAAGTCACTACACGTTGTGTATATGACTCTGTTGATACTTCTTCAAAGGCTATTGCTACTGGTACTGTTTTGAGAATGTTAGAATGGCCACATTCTCAGAACCTCCCAGATGATAATAAAAATTAGATTTTAAATTATCCTTTGGATGTAGGTTTAGTTTTTGATCCCTCTGCTGCAGAAGTGATCAAAACATTTGTTGAAAGGGATAAGCCTGATACAGGGAATCTCTTAAGATTTTTCACCCCAGGGATTCTTTAACTCCTCATCCAATTTTGGTAAGAACTAAAATAAACAGTCTCAAAATGCAGGTAAACATACATTTAAGAAGAAATGCATGGGGGTCCAAGAAGAATTCTGGAAATTTCCAAAACCAAGGACAGTCCAATAACTCAGAATTATTGTTTGACATATTGTTCCTTTTTCCCCATCCAGTCTGAATTTCCACTTTTATCTTTGGCAACAGATACTTTCAGATAGTGAGTTACAAAGATCATTCATCAAGGTTACAGATGATAATGGGAGAAAATTCATCATTTCCAGGCATAATTCCTCATCCTTCACACCACACTCTTTCATTTTTACCTCTCCTTTATCACATTCTATCCCAGGGAGTGACAGAACCAGTTCTTCTCCTCTTTGAATGCAGTCTCATGTTAAAATGTTGTTGAAAGGAATTTTACATAAAAGGGATCCAAGAAAACCAGTGGCCCCTACTTGGAATTTTAATTTTTGTGTTAGGGAAGCTAACACGTACTCCATTTGAACAAGCTATCATGGCTGACTTAAGGTTTGTAATGAAGAAAACAGTTTTACTGATTGATCTGACCTCTGTAAGAAGAGTATCAAATTTCCAAGTTCTTATGGTGAGTCACCCCATCTCATTTTGCACAGGAACAGGGTTTCTTTGAGAACCAATACTTCTTTTATGCCTAAAGTGGTATCTGAGTTTGCTTTAAGCTAAACTATCAATCTCCCTGTTTTCTTTCCTGAACCCAAAATGAGTGAGAAGGGATACTCCATACCTTGGATGTCCACAGACAACTTGGGTACTATCCTGACAGAACTAAATCTTTCAGATCTTTGGATCAGTTGTTCATTTCTTATGAAGGTAAGAAGGGACAACATATGTAAAACAGACTATTTCAAAATGGTGCCAAAGGCTATTACCTTTTGTTATACTCATCACAATAAAACTATTCCAGGTTTGGTCAAGGCCCAATCTACCAGGGCTTTGGCTTTATCTATGGCTCCTTGGAAAGAGTTGGATTCTAGAACTATTCTAGAAGCAGCAACTTCGTCCTCTGTACATAATTTTACAAAGCAGTATAAGCTTGATTTCTTCCATTGGGCTAGATCAGACTTTGTCAGGACCATTCTCCATGCACTCCTAAACTCGTTTCCTTCCAACTCCCAAATGTAGTGAGCTAGGGTAATCTATCCATATAATTAAAGCTACTGCAGCAGTGATCAATATGATGAAGATAGTACAGCTGTGTAAGTAAAATTGCCATAACAGTAGACGTTTGAATGATCACTGCTGCAATAGCTATTCCTTCCCTCTATCCTCCTTCCATTCTCCTTATTTTTTTGGTATGTTATTTATGTTTTGTTCTTCCTAGCATTGGCCTTTCAGGACTCGGCCTCCATTTCTCTATTGGCAGGATATAACCTATATAGCTAAGGCCATTGCAGCAGTGATCATTTGAACATTTACTGTTCTGTTAAGTTGACTTACACAACTGTACTTTTTCAATCATACAAGTAATGCTCAAACCCATGCAAAGTTGGCCAGGGGTTACAATATTCATATATAACCACTTGATGTAACCAATTTGTACCCTTGGTAGTAGTAACAGCCAAGTATAATTTATTTTACTTTATCTTAATATCTGCAGTATATCCTGTGAATGCTTTCAAAGAAATCTTACAAGTTCGAAGTACAGATATTTTTATTTTTCCCCATAACTTTGCACATTGTGCTTGTGTTGCCTTCAAAATAACACCTTATCATTCAGTTTCATTGTATATATGACAGGAAACAGTTTCAGGATGCCCATTCTCTTTGTATTATGCAAGTGCGCACACTTTTTTTTTTTTAATGTACCCAGGCCTGCAGGAAGGATAGGGTTAATGGGAACCAGCCTTGGATGCAACATTGTAAGGTACTCCATCCGGTTTAAAAATGTATTTTAGAACTGTTTACCCAGCATTTTCATAGATAACATACAGCAGGACTGCAGCTGCAAGTTTTGAATGTTTGCAGGCTATATACAGCTCCCTACCCTTTCAGGCTTTGTGAGGAAATCCCTGTCCTGATACAATTTAATGTGTTAGTTTTTACTGGAGAGAATGAGCTCATTTACTGTGCAATAGTGCAAGGTTAAGTGAGGTTTGTGACATGAGAGAAGATGATGGGAACTACAAATGAAATGAATGTTTTAAAATAAGTTAATTTTATCAGAAGAAGAGTTTGTGGCCGTATTTGTGGGTGGTGTCATCCCGACTAGTGACTTTTCTGCCAATGCAGACTTCTTGAGTGAAGGAGTGAAGACTGGTGATGAGATCAGACATCACTGGCCTGCCCTGGTGTGAAGTTGTTCTTCCATTCCCATCTTGGACAAGGGAAGATTGTCATTCCTTTTACCATTAATACTTCCTTTTATGCAGCATTTCAGCTCTGAAATAGTTTCATTTTTTTGTAAATCTAACCAAATGTACTGTAGTATTGAGTACTCTGTTTATCGGTTTGTCACCATTTGCCAAACACAGACATTAATAATATATTAAGTGCATCTTGTTGGAACTGTTCTCGCTGGGCCGCTGAAATAGGTACTAGATGTTTAACCTCAGTGCATTACTTACCCGTGTAAGGCAAATATGTTTTTCCCTGTTTCTGAGCCCCCAATAATATGCATAAAGTGAAGAAAATCATTATGCGGAAATTTTGTTTTTAAATCTGTTTTCTGCCTTAAGTAAGAGTTATGTTTAATTTGCACCTTAATTTTTATTTTCTTTTTTAATCTTTATAAATACTTACCTTAAACAGAAAATAAAAAAGTACATGTTTAACATGAACATTGTTATGCCATTCAGTTATAAAGAAACATACATGCCAAATACACTAAACTAGTATACAGTCCAGTCTGAAAATTAGAATCTCTTTAAAAATCCAAGCATTTATTGCATTTGTTGACTGGGAAAATCCAACTGACAGAAGCCACTTTTCATTGGCAACCCAGAGAGAAAAATTCCAGCAAGTTACATTAAATATATGTATTTACTTGTAACCAAAAACTCAAACAGGTGTAAAAAAAAATAACTAGAAATGCCACACAGCAGGACCTCCAGCAAAAATTCAAAATTTTATTAAGCACTTTTGTTCCACTTATGAAACTTCATCAGAATAACACACTACACAGGTTCACTCCTTAAAATACCTGCTCAGTTGGTCATGTGATCAGAAGCATGCATTCATCTTCAATTAAATATGTTGCATATTATTTTACATTATGGAAAAACATAATAAAACAAACTAAACTACACAAATTAAAACCCTAAAGATTTCACTTTGAGTAAACAATTGATATAAATTATCCCATTTAACCCAGGAACATTTGATTTGGCAATTTAATTCATGAAGATTTAATTGTAGATCCATAGCACCTCCTCTGGGGTTAACAGGTGGTTTTTCTATCCCAAAAAATTAAAAAAAATATGTGCCGAAAAGTCTACCATATGTTTCACCAAAGCATTGTTCAGATTATTCTTCTGAATATTATAAATATATTCAAAAATCCTTTCACTAAAGGCTTTTACCATCTTACTTATATAAAACCCTTTACACAGTTGACAAAGGGCTTCTTAAACAAGCCCTTTTGTCCCACAGTTACAGTGGAACTTTGGACACAGGAGAACATCTCCAACAACTACTGAACTTCCAACCAAAATATATTTACACTGGTTGCAACTACTGCATTTAAATGTACCCCATCTCCCATCAGCCCCCATTTTGTGGTCCCTATAGGTCATCCAGTTATATTTTTAGACATATACCTCTCTTTATAATAAACTTGGGAGAAAGTCCAAGATTGCTTGCTGTTAACCTCATTAAAAATAATTGAAAATACCCCAATTTTTTTGTGATAACATTTTTTAAAGTACCATAATCTGAGTTAAATACAGTTATAAATGCTCTTGAGCAGGTGACAGCATCCTTCTCAATATTGCCTGTATTTCGCAATTTTTCACCTAACAGTGGGGTGTAAACTCCAGATTCCCTCTTCCTTACTACTTCATTGATTATTAAATTCAAAAAATCTTTTGGATATCCCCGTCTCAAAAACATGCCCTTAAGTCTATCACATTTCTCCAAAACATCAGTTACTTCTGAAACCATCCTCGCTGCTTGAACCACTTGCCCCTTAACTGCTTTTTCTGGTGGGGTGGATGGCAACTACTGTAAAGTAGCAACAAATTGGAATAAGCAGGTTTCCTATAAATTAGTGATACAAACTTTTTATTAATTACATCCCTTCTTAATTCAATACCCAAGTGGTGTAATACATCTAAGGAGGCAGAAGAAGTACATTTAAGACACAAAGTAGTAGTATTAATATAATTAACAAACTCTTCTATTTTTTTCTTTTTGGTCAGTCCAAAAAATACAGATAACAACTAGGTATCTAGTGTAGAATGACCAAGATTTTACAAATTAAGAGTTAAAAACATAGTTTTTCTCCCAAGTGGCCATTGTTATATTGGCAAAGGGGGGGGGGGGCATATGCTGCCCCCATAGTTACCCCCTCCTTTTGCCTATAATATGAGCCCTCAAAATATATGTAGTTATTAGTCAACACAATGTTCATTAAATTCAGAATAACATTGATTTCATTTCCACTAAGTTCACTATCCTCTATGAGAAATTCTACATATCACTCCAGTCCTAACTTATGTGGTATCACAGAAAATAAATCCTTCACATCAACTGTGATAAAGATGATATTCTCATTGTAAAGTTCAGTTGTGATGCGAGTAAGAAAATCCCATGTATCTTGAACAAGATAGACTAAAGTACTTAAAATATCCTCCAATTTAAACTCAATATATTTTGCAAATGGAAAAGTTTTAGATGACATAATGAAAAGTGGGTATCCCAAAAATTGTTGTAGTCAAAAAATAGTTGACCTTTAGATATTTATATTCAGCCTAATTTCTCCTTGAATCAACATGTCATATAACAATCTGTCTTATTATACATAATACTCATTTCATTTTTAGAGATCTCATCATACATTGCATCACATTATATATCGGTCATTTCATTAGCATAGCAAGTAGCACTCATAAGCACTAACCACCCACCCTTGTTGGGTTTCATTAATCTAAAAGTTTTGTCTGCACATATATTTCTTAATAATTAATGTTGTTCTGGGTTTAAGTTGAACCAACAAGAATTTGATTTTTTGTTCAACAACTTACGAATATCATATTCACACATGTGCCTAAAATGTTGTAATACAGGACTGAGTGGGGATTTAAAAGTACTCTGTCTGGATAACGGCATATTATTGCTGAAAATATGCTTTGGCAAAATATATAGTAGGCTTTCTAGCACATATGTTTTATTTTTCAGGATAGAAAAAAACACCTGTTAACCATAAGGGAGGTGCTAGAATCTATAATTAGAACTTCATGAATTATATTGGCTAATCAAAACAAATGCAGTTGTTCCTGGGTTAAATGGATTTATAAAATAAGTAACAAAGGGCCACAGCTCCAAAGGCAAACCAAAACATTAATCTGTGAGCGCTTTCGTTCACTCAAATCAAATGAACTTCTTCAGACAAATTCAAACAGTAAAACCCCTCCTTATATAACCAAAAAATCACATGACCAATAAAATGCATTACATCACAAGTTTAAAACTGATTGTTAAAAGGAGTATACATATTTATAAAGATATTTACATATACTTTAAAATAATTTTTAAGCACAAAATGGAGAATTATTAATATATAAAAAAAAATTAAAAAGGTGCATCCATACAAACCTATAAGTACATAAAATATTATATTATCCTATGAAGATTCTATACTGAATTTCATAAATTCATTCAGCGTAATAAACACATAACAGAACACTGCTCATTATGGCCTGGGTAACCATGCACATTTAAGGTAAGTTGCCACCATAACTCTTGTCTTTCGAGTAAAAGGGATGTATGCCCACCTCTAGGGCCCTCCATCACCTGGTCGATCACCTTAAATTTAAAATGGTGTCCAGGGTTGTCCCTAATGTGGTTGGCCAAAGCATTATTTTCTCTGTTTCTATTTATACTACAAATGTGTTCATAGATTCTTTCTTTGAACCTACGATCGGTTTTTCCCATATAAAATGCCAGAGTTGACAGCTTGTCAAATATACCACACTTTTAGAGTTACAGTCATATCTAGCAGTGAGTGAAAAATGTCTGTTAGCAATTGTATAGTCCCTACCTTAGTCTATGTATCTGCAATAGGCACAAGCTTCACACTTAACCATTCCTGGGTTCCTGTTGTACAATTTATGCTCTTTCTCCAATATATTTTTAAGTTAGCTCCTTTTCTATACACAACTCTTGGTAGGGCACCCAATTTAGATCTAAGATCTGTGTCTCCCATAAGGATACACCAGTTTTTTTAACAGGGTGCCCCTTATGGACTCACCCATAAGGTGTATATGTAGTAATTAAACTGACAATATATCCATTCTTATCCCTACTGTTATTAATGTGCATTGGCGTATTTATGTCAGCACTATTACCCTCAGTGGTGGCAGGGCTGAGTATATAAACTAATAAGGCTGGTGGTCCCAAAATGGGTGAGAAGTGCCCTTCCCTTCTTTTTATTTGGACTTCTTTTATGAGTCCCTGCAGTAATACTTCTGGGTAACCCCTTCTTTCAAACATTTGTTTTAAATGATTGCATTCCTGCATAAATTCTCTATCCAAGGTGATCATCCGTGCTGCCCTAACCAGCTGACCTTTGACTATAGATTTTTTCTGGTATTGTGGATGGCAGCTTGTGTAATGTAAAAATGAGTTTGAGTGGGTTTTTTGTCTATGAATTTTAGATAAGTAGCATCCCCCTAAAATGTCCTTAGTTAATTCCACATCCAAGTAAGCAATCTTTACGCTGTCAAAATTGGATGTGAATTCCAGAAAGGATGTGCTGACATTCATCTCATCCACTGTTTCCTTAGCCGTAGTTTCATCTCCATTTATGATCATAAATATATCATCCAAAAATCATGTATAATACATGATTTTTATCTTTGATGTTACTTCTGGTAAACACAAAATGGTGCTCCCAAAAGGCCATAACTAAGACGGCGAAACTACTGCCACATGGGGACCACATAGCTACTCCCCCTTTCTGTAGGTAATATGTGCCATTAAACATGAAAAAATTGTTCTGCAAAATGATGTATAGTAATTCTTCAACTAATCTAGTTTTATTTGCTGGGGCACCTCTTTCTACTAACACATCTACCATCCATTCAGTTCCTAAATTGTGGGGGATGACTGTGTAAAGGTCTTTTACATCCACAGTTAAAAAAACTGAGCTCTTTACTACATTCCTGATTATTCATGTCCCTTAAAAATTACCAGGAGTCCTTACAAATTTGGTGTTCCATTGTTACATATTTTTTCAAGATACCATCAACCACCTTACCACAAGCATATGTGGCTGAATTTCTCCCATCAATTATGGGGCATAGAGGAGAGTTAGCCAGATTCTTATGAATCTTTGGAGTGCCAAAGATAACAGATGTAATAAGTGTTGATGTTGTTAAATACTTAAACATATCCAAGTCTATTTGACCACAAATAAATAAATCATTAATGTAACCTCTTATTTTCCTGTATGCTACATTAAGTTCATATAAAGACACCATTTCATAACTGTCCTGTTTCAGCATTTCCTCCATTCTACAGTTATAGGTTAGTTCATAGGTTCATAGGTTAGTACTAGGCTAACTGCCCTTGCGAGCTATTTTAAGCCTAGCCAATTATCCCTTGTGAGATTCAAACCCTGCACCTTGTGTTTGTAAGGCAAACACCTTAACCATTAGGCCACCCTCCCAATCAGGGCTATAATCATCCTTAGTCATAAATACTAGCCCCCCCCCCCACCCTTGTCTGGCTTCATGACTCTGATGTTGGCAAGCCTCAAAGCATTTAGTTCCAGTACATTTTCATTATTCATAATCCACGGTGGTGCAGCGGTAGCATTGTTGCCTCACAGCAAGAGTTTCTCCCATTCGATTCTTGGCTGGAGTGTGGGGAGTGCCTTCTGTGTGGAGTCTGCGTGTCCTCCCCATGGTAGAGTGGCATTCCGAAAGACATGCATGAATGGGTGTGCCTTCATTGAAGGTTGGCCGTTGAGCTGGCAACTCACCACCGTAAAAATCTACTGCCAATCATTAGCTGACCGGAGTTCCACTGTGGCGACCCCTAACCGGAAAAAGCCGAAAGACAAACAACATTTTCATTAGTCATATTCTTTTGCAATCCCCCATGAGCATAAGAGCCCTTTAATTTATTTCTAATATCAATTTCACATATTTTTTCAAAAAGTGCTAGTGTAGGATGCAAGGGTGGGTTAAAAGTACTAGGAACCCTGTTTTCATTCACATTATTCATTTCACAACCATGAAATAAAAGCTGTAAATTTAATTTACATATGTAGAGCTTAAAGTCCATCAGTACATTGCCGATATTTGCTTTCTGCATTGGTATAAATGTCAATCCACTTGCTAAAAGTTCAATTAAATTAGACTCTATAGTCACAGAAGTAAAGTTAAATATATTGAAGTCACCTAGCTGGTTAATTTGAATAACAGGATGTCCAGCTGCTTCACTGTGGTTGTATTCCTCACCAAAAGTAACAGCTGCTTCACTGTGGTTGTTTTCTTCACCAGAAATAACAGTCCCATGCTCATTTTTATTTTCTTCAAGCTGTACTTCCCAGTTTGCTGCTATCTCCGTTTGTTGTAGTGATTGTTTTTCCGTGATTTCGCCTTCTTTTTGGTTCCTCCTCATTGCATTTGACCATTGTTGTACGTAGAAACACGAAAATGTTGTTCCCCTGAAACTCCATTGATGTTTCTCCCTTGCAAATGCTGACTTCTTCTTGGTTGGCTTGTCCCTTCCTGTTCCTCTGGTTCAGTGACATCACCAGTGATGTCACTAATGGGCAGATCTGCTTCAGCCTCCTCAAGCATATTAATATTAAAGCTTTGAACCAGAGGAACAGGAAGGGACAAGCCAGGTTTGGAAACGAGATTGCTCTGTAGGTCAAGTCTCCTCTAAGTAGTCTGGACTCTACTGAGTACAGTGATAGTGACTTCAATCTGTCAGTGTACGATGTGCTGGAGACCCTGAATTTTTGGTTAAAAATCTCTGAGGTCTCTCAAGGTTGCTGCAGGTGCCTGTAAGGTACATACCAAAGGAAGCATTGTACTCAATTATTGGCCTGAGGAGGGTCGAGTACAGGGGTGCTAGGACCTCTTTTGCTCTTGAGGGAATGCCTTTGCTAATGAGGTGTGCAACATAGAATGCCTTCCTTGCCACAGTAGATACATGGTGGTCAAATTTCAGGCTACAGTCAACTTGTGTTCCCAAGTCTCACTACTGAGTTGTTACTTAGGGTGTTATTATTTATATGATAGCCTGCAGGGATATCATTTTTACCAAAGGGGATGATAATGCATTTTTAGCATTAAGTTTGAGTCCATAGCTTTGGCAGAAATCATTGGTTTGTTAAATCCCTCTTGAAGTATATTGACATCGTTTGGGAATTCAATTATTGCACTTAATTTCCAGTCGTCAGCAAACTTAGCCACAGACCCTCTGTTTTGGCCTGAACTTCTGAGAAGTGTATTCCAAATAATAGAGGGCCCAGCACTGACCCCTGTGAAACACCACTGGTGACAGGTCTGCTGGTTGAGGTAAAGTCCCCAACTTTGACTGAGTGTGATCTGTCAGTGAGCTAGTTAGCAACACACCTGATGACATAAAGGTTAATATTCAACTTGGAGATTTTATCAATGATGCCCAAATGTGGGCTTGTGTCAAAGGCCTTGGCTAAGTTAAGGTAGGCTGTATGCACAGATCTGCCTTTGTCTATGGCTCTTGTGATGTTTTCAAAGTAGTCCACCAGGTTTAACAGGAATGACCTGCCTTAGACAAAACCAAACTGATTGGATCAAGGGTTTGGAGATGACCTGTATCCTTATTTATAAGGTCCATGATGATTCATTCCATGGCCTTACAGATAAGGCTGGTTAAGCTTATGGGTCTGTAGTTCCCAGTGTCTGTTGCTGTACCCCCTTTATGAAGGGGGATGACAATTGCAGTTTTCCATTCTGCAGGGACAAAACCAGTACTCAGCCTGTGGTTGTAGAAAGTACCTAATGGCATTGCTACCTCTTGTTTTAGACCATTTAAAATGCAACTTGGAATACCATCCATTGCCATAGAGGCTATGTTTTTGGCTTTGGAGAGAGCATTAATGACTTGCTCTTTGGAGGTGCAAGATGGACGGAATGCTTTGTGGAATGTTTGGAGGGGGCGGGGTGAAATTTTCACAAAACCTGTCAGCTAATAGGTTAACTATTTTTGCAGGGTTGGTGTGTGTGATGTCATCCACAGCTAGTTCAGCATACGTCTGGGTCCTACCATTTAGGTTATGGGTATAGCTGAAGAATGCCTTTTACTTGGCTATGGTTGCTAAATGTTTTTTGAAGTTGCCTTAGAGGAGTTTACAAGTTGTCTTATTTGTTTGTTCAAGTAGAGGAGGGTGTTCTTCCAGTGCTGGGACCTCTCTATTTTTATTCTTAGACAGCAACTTTGTCCTCTTGTTGTATAACTTATTAATGCTAGATGTCTACCAGGGAGGTTTGTGTTTATTTTAAGGATCTTGTTTTGATCCTGTCAGGTACAGCTTTGTCAATACATTTGTGTAAGTGTTTGTACAGGGCATTTGTGTATACTTCGGTATAGTTGTCAATGCCATCTATGGGAACAGGAACATGGAAATTATTTATGCCATCCCTTAGGAGGGTATAATTAGCTTTGGTGAAAATTTTTAGCCTGATTTCACCTAAGAGGGGTTCAGGTGTTATAACTACTTCAAATGTGACTGATTTGTGATCAGATTTAACCAGTGAGGTTCCTATACTTGTGGTGGAATAGTCACCCATGTTGGTGAGAATCAGGTTGAGAATATTTGAGCCCCTTGTGGGGTTGCATACTATTTGTTCCAGGGTATTAGTGTTAAAGTCCCGGAACCTTTGTGTAAGCATGTTGGTACTTGTATAAGTTTCCTAGTTAATGGAGATATAGTTAAAATCACCCATGACTAGAGTGTTTGGTTGTAATTTGATTGACTCAAGTAGGTCCAAATAAGCAGTGTGGGTGGGTATCTTGGTTCATTGAAGGGGGCCTACAGCTAACAATGACTTGAGGGGGTAGGGTCTTACCCACAGTTAGTTGAACTTGTAACTCCATAGAATCTTCCTGACTAAACAGTCTAGAGGTGTATTTCTTTGATGAAGATAGGTACTCCTCCTCCTTTGCTTCTCACACGTTCATTTTGTGGTTTGAAAGTGTGGAAGGCATTGTAGCCTTGCAAGGCCGAGGTACTGTCTGCGGCTCTGAACCAAGTTTCTGTGACTGCACAAACATCAAAATCCTCCAGGGAGACAAGTGCTTCCAGAGAATGCAGTTTCTGATTTGAACTCCTAGCATTTAGCAGCATAACTTTTAATTTATTTGTGAGTGATATGTTCATGTTGGAAATTTTGTTCTTGAGACCTTGCCTAAAAAGGCACTATGGGGAAGGCAAGTGCCTAAGCCAGTAATCAAAAGTCTAGATGTGACAGGTGAAGACCATCTCTGCCAAAGCAGCGTGGTCTATCAACCGTGTCATCCCAGGCTGACAGGAACTGGATCCCCTTAGAATGACACCAAATGCCAAGCCAATTGTTGAAGTCGATCATTTTTTTGTTTATATTGTGGAATCATCCTAGGTGAGGGTAGAATGCTGCTCAAGGCTAGGGACATACATGCCTGGGACACATGTTCATAGAGCTCAGTCATGTCTCTCAATATAGTCCAGTGAGGTACATCTCAAGTCATTCACACCAACATGAACTATGACAGAGTCATAATACTTGTTGAGAGACTTGAGCACATGTGTACTCTGACAGATCCTGGCACCCAATAGACAGTTAACCGTAACATTCTTCTTGTCCAGCCTGGTGAGTGGGACATCTGTGTGTTTCACAATGGAGTCACCTATGACTAAAAAAAATGGTTTAGATGTGCTTTGCCTTAGGGGCTTATTTGGTGAAATACTGGTGCTTGTGTTTTTATGTGTTGAGTGCTGTAGGTACTGTATTAGGTGTTAGCATGTTTGTGTTTGGAAGGTCTTTGGTGTTTAGGTAGGTTTCTAGTGAGAACCTCTGCGTAAGAGGTTTTGTGTGTTGAGTGCATGGTTTGCATAGGAGATGTAATATGTGAGCTGACAACCTGTTCAGTGTTACTTTTCTGTGTTCAAGAGAGCAAGGATTCCAGATTCTTAGTGTAGCTGCATCCCCCACAAATTGTACTTGGATGATTTAAGAGTAGAGGGTTGTCAGCGTACGAGGCAATTGCTATACTGCCTCAGGATACCCATGTCAATCAGGCTGGTAGGAGAAATGGATGGTAACTGACCATCCTTAATGCTAGGTTAAATCCTGTTTTCACAGTGGGGAGAGAAAATGGAGAAGTTTGTTATAAATGGGTCCTCTAAATGGGGTCTGTACTAATGGGGTGTTCTATAAAGAGTCTATACTAGTGGGAGTTCTCTAAATGGTACCAGACTATTGTAGATTTGGTGGTTGTGGGACTGTTTAAGGAGCAGAAGTGTAGCTGAGGTGCTCTCTAAGCAAATAAAGCAATTTAAGGACTTCTCAGCCAGATCTTGGGCATCTACTAAGGGAAAGTTTATCTACTGAAGTTTTTGCATCTATAACTGCCAATGGTTACCCCCCACTGTGCAGACTAGTACATGGTGGTGCACGGAGGTGCGCTATACATAAACAGATGACTACAGTAGAGCAGTGGCTGGTCGCCTAACTCTGTGGAGCTGTGTTGAAACAAGCGCAAACCCATGCAAACATGGGGCATATGTAGCAAAAGTGAGCAAACTGAATTAAACTATTTAACCAATAAAAAAGCTCAAAACTGAGCCCTGTACCAGCAACCTTCAATCAGATGAGTCCTAATTGCACTCTCTTGCCACAAGGGTGCAAGGAGGCCCTCTCCAACAAAAGATAAGCCTGGTTTAGTGCTCAATTTAACAAACAGAACCAGATTCAACAGGTCTAAATCTAGTCAATGCTACAGCTGACAAAAAAGTTCAACAAATCAGCAATATAGGAAAAATACAGTTTAAAAGTGAAATTACAGTTCTGTTTATTCACTGTTGCTTAAAAAAGTGATATTTCTATCAAAAATATCTGTAACCCATTTTTCATCTCTCTGACGTTGTATGGGCATGTGCCATCCCTGTGAAACAGGTAGAGCAAGCCAAGAACCTTCCCAGAGTTAAGATTTTTCTAACCCTTGACCCTTATTGCCCTTCTGCTCTGTGTATTAGTGTTCTAAACTCCAACTTACATTGCTATTAATTCCTGAAATGTTATCCATTTAATTACTATCACCATTAATACTAAACTTCATGTTCCAGATGGCATATATGTATTAAGTATAGTTAATATCTGTCCTTCCGTCTTTCTTTAAACTTCTCATCTTTCTAACAAATATTTCTACCTCCTTCTGCAGTACTAAAAAAGTATTTTACCTATATATTAAGACAGCCACCCTGTCTCCTTTCAAACAGATATCTGGGAAAAAGCATGTGCATATGCCATTTTTAGCAGCTTTTGATATTCCTCGGTTGTTAAATGACTTTCCTGCAACAGTACTATTCTAGATTTGCATTTTTTTTAATACGATAAATGTTCTTGCCCTCTTCACACAGTCGTCAGCCTGTTTACATTACAGTATATCATACTGAACTCACTAAGTATCTGTTTGAACATACTTTAAATTTCCTAACTTCAGAAGTTTTTTGTTACCTTTTATTGCTTTATCCATTTCTTCATTTCACTCTGCGCTTCTTTTGTTTTAACTTCACTACTTCATTTTTCTTTATATTAAAATTTTTATTAAGAGTTTAACACAAAACAAAAACAAGATTTGCATGCCAGCTGTGTGCATATGAATGTGCCCATCTTCCTTACCAAAATGAAGGTTCATCACCTCTGTTAAGCAGGAAATCAATTTCAAGTTCAGCTGCTATCAGCCAAGGTAAGGAGTGACACTATGCCTTACTCCTTAATGTTACAAAATCACGTCATTAGTTTTCCTGTTTTAATTTCCCATTACTAGAGCTGGAGTTAACGCCACCTCTTTTCTGTATAGAAACTTTGGTAAACTCACTATGTCTCTATTATCCTTTCCCCTTCATACCATCTTCATTCTTCATGCTTTAAAATTGCAAAAGTTCAACATTTCTTTCAATTACTTAATGACACTGCACAGATAAATGTAAATTCACTTGTCTTGTTTATGAACTCCGTTAACAGTTGCATTAAGGTACTTCTGGTTAGTATATTTTTCAGCTGTCCAGACTGATTTAAACTACTGTACAAATGTTCACCTTACTTTCAGTTCCGCATTGTTAACTTTGCGTAATACTTAATGTCTCTTCTGCATCATAGTACTTATTTGATCGTCACTGAGATATGATTTTCTTGCAGGCAACCAGTTTGGACATTGTGATGCCACTGCTATTTGCATATCTACATGCACAAGTCTCTACATTATTTATAGGCCATTTATACTTGCAGCATGTGCAAGAGCAAACACTTAGATTTTTTTTCCGAGATAACCCATCTTATTAATTTTAAGCACTCTGGTGTTTTCCTTAGTACACATAAAATTATTATTGCTATTGTAATAATGAAACACTTTAATGCTCAAAAGAGGATATCAAATAAAACTTGCCAAACTCACCTTAGAAATAAAATATGTAGGAAGTAGATGCCCTTCATATCATTCAACATCCTCCATTCTTTCAGTTTGCTTCTCGTCTTCTTACAGAAGCTTCTAGATGCTGCCTTATCATTTTGTTCTTTTTCTCTTGGATTCTCTTTCTAAAGAGTGGAAAGTTTCTGGAGTCTTTCTCCTTCTACTGTCTTATCTCTGATCCTCCTTGGACATGCTTTTTGGATGTTCATTACATCTCTCACTATTTCAACCTGTCAATTCTGATCCTTTTAACTTAATCTTCACCACTGCCTCTTTAGGAGAAAGAAACCTCACAGCACTTACAGGCAGGAAAACATTCAAAGGCTCAGGATAAAATAATTTAAGCCACCAGTGCTCCTACTTAGAAAGTCTAATGGCTGAGTGAAATGCAGCTGTTCTATAATTGTTTGAGCCAAAAAGTCTAAGTCACAGAGTATGTTATTATTGCCCAGCTTCATTTTATCAGAATCCTACAAATGATTCAGTAAGATACTCGAACAGCACAAGTCTCCAGCCTCACCATTACCGGTTTTGGCATCCTTGCCTGCAGATGCTGGGGCAGGGGCAGGGGCAGGGGCAGACGTTTGATACTCCATTTTCAGGTCTTCCTTTATTAAGCCCATTAAGAAAGTTTTTAATACATGAAAGGTATGTAGTTCTGCAGGGATTCTGGTATCCCAATTATTAAAGTTTTCCTACTCCTTCTGTTACTGTAGACTCGAACATCTCTAGTTTACTCTCAGCTACAATTGGTCTATTTCTTGTTTAGTCATTTCCACATCCATCTCAGACAAGGCGTCAGAATGACCAGATAACTTCTGTTCAATGTCTTTGGTCTTTGCATTTGCTTTTTCTATATATGTCACCATAGTTGTATTGCTCTTAGCCAGCTCCTCCACTATTTTATCCAAACACATCTCTGATGTGTAATTCTATAATTTCTTCATCTTCAGTTTTACTTTCCTTTAGTAATCATGATTTTCTTCTGTTTGCAGGCCAGATATACCTCATGGTTGATGACTAAGTAGCTAGTTGATTGGGTAAACCTTTTTCCAGTTTTTAGGCATATCATTTCTCCATTTCAAAGCAATGGTAATCTAAAATCCTGATTACTACTCATACCTCTCAACCTCTTATTGCAAGAAATCTGTACAAAGACAAAATAATTGGGGGGGGGGGGGCAAAGGCTAAAAAAATAGCCACAAGTTTTAAATATTGCTCTTAGAAACTTAGAAAGCTACTAGAATAACAGGTGTTGTGTTATTATAAATTTTATGAAGGATAAAAAGTCTGAAACTCAAATATCTGTCATTATTTTGTGACTTCAGTTCTCAGTGGTTTGTCAGAAAACCTCAAATGTTATGAGGAACAGACCAAAGATATGTGACAAAAATTTGGAAATGTGAGAGGTATGTTACTACTGTTTAAATGCTTTGCCTTTTTTTGACTACTGCTTTTTTTTTTTTAATTTTAAAGTTGGAGAATGAATGGAGTTGTCCTCCACAATGTTTCCCATGCTTCCCACACTTAGCAGAAGTCCTTGAAATATGTTTTACTTTAGAAAGGTTAGTTTAAGAGTAATGTATAAAATTATAGCATTACATTTCACTTTCTTTGTAAAATGAAATCTTGTATTGGAAAGATAAATTAACTAAAGATATATTCTTTAATCAGATGTATTTATCTACTGATCTTTAAAAGGGACACACCAAAATTACATAACCCCTATAATTCTTATTATAATACATAATCCATCCTGGACTATTTTTGCTACATAAACATCTACATTAAAGCTAACCTGATATAAACAGATTGAATGGCTTAAAAATATATCAATCAGAGAAGTGCTTTAGTGCAAATCTTAAATGTTTATGAAAGAAAATTAAGTGGATACACATATTATAAAGTGTTCATCCCAAAAGATAAATAATGTTTCTCTTTAAATAAATCATAAAATAAATACAAGAGATGAAATCAGACATCCAAAGTGGCTGAAACTAGACATCGACATATGTCTGCTCAGCCTTCTAACAGACAATGTTAACAGTGTGTTATCCCTGCAAAATATTTCAGAATACACGAAAGTGTTCACTTAGTAGTTTTCTATCACACCAGTACCACCATCCAGTCATAACCTGACCCCTTCTAAATAAGTGCATATTTTCATCTCTGCATCACAAGTGCATGACACCGTCTAACAATCTTTTGATTCACATTTCATGGGTACCAATGCCTGGCGTCCTACCCTGTTGTCAATGACCTCCACTGTATTACTCTAATACTTGATTTTCCACCTCTTAGAAGGCTATGAATCCCAGCAAACCATTATCAGGGTTAAGAAGGTCCCAAATCAAACAGATGTATTTATTAAAATAAGCCTGCCCAAAACTTCAAAGAAATTACTTTTTCACTCATGTTATGAATAAAGAACCTTACTTAAAGGATGGACCCACTTGTAATCAGATCAGCGGATCACATGTTCCGTTGACAAGCTGATGACCTATTAGGCTTCCTTAAGCCTGATTGCCATAACCCTGTGTTCATATTTTCAATGTGGTTGTGTGTGTGTGCATGTGTAAATATATATATATATATATATATATATATATATATATATATATATATATATCTATATATATGTGTGTGTGTTTATATATGTACATAGATACATATTTATATATATGGTTTACTATTATTTTACCGAATTAAAGAACGTCAAATTGCTACTATCTCAAAACAAAAATGCAAAATTTATAATGTTGAACACAAATAAAGTCGAACTCTGAAGTGGTGAATGTTTGAATTCGACATAATTTGAACATTCAGCACACTTCCGGGAACATTATTAATGAGACTTGCACAGTAAAAACTGTGTTTGCAGGGTGGGCAAGCCCCCCTACACCCCCCACACCCCCTGCTACTTAAATATACAAACTCTGGGTTCAGACTATAGTGAGGGGAAAGGGTACATTTCCTGATCCCCATTATAGTGCGATCTGCATCACAATGTTGAACCTTACAACAGCAAATGTTACACTGAATTCACTGTTGTAAGGTTTGACATTGTGGCATTCATTTTTCATTGTGCGAAACAGCACTTTCGCAAAAATGTAAATTGCATGAAGTGCGATCGACAAAATGATGTACAGCCCATATATATATATATATATATATATATATATATATATATATATATATATATATATATATGTATATGTAAAAAGAAGTTATGTTCTTACCATAGCGTTCCATGTGAGTTATCTCGCCTTTGTTCTTACATGTGGGATCGTCTCCGAGTCGGCCGCTTTCCAAGCTCTAGACCTCTGAGAAGCTCGAGACACGGTCCCTATCCCATGATGCTCTGCTTCCAAACCCCAGATCTAGTTTTCTGAACCCAGCAAGAAACACAACTAAGCAACCCAATATAACAAAGTAACTATTTACAATTAGTTAAAGGATAACCTGGCTGACCAGAGGATACTAGTAAGATCAAACAGACCACCAGCCATACCCGTTCTTCCAGAACATAGAGGGGGAATGTGGGAGGGAGTGCAAGAACAAAGGCAAGATGAACAACTCACATGGAATGTTATGGTAAGAACATAACTTCTTTATGTGAAGTTGTTCAATCTCGCCATTTGTTCTTACACATGGGTAGCGTCCCAAGCACCCTAATCTTGGACGGTTCAAGGGAGTATTCCTGAAAACGGTGGAACCAAAGGAAGCCCTGTCCACTTTGTAATGAGTAATAAACGTATGAGGTTTGGACCAAGTAGCAGCTGCACAAATGGTGTCCAAAGGTAAATGAGCTGCATGAGCTAAGGACATAGAAACAGCCCTGGTAGAATGAGCTTTCACTTCATGTTCTAAAGGTTGATGGGATGAAGAATATGCAGACTTTATACAATCAGAAAGCCATTTGGTCAACGTAACTTTGGATACCGAAAGGCCCTTCTTATTGTCTGCATGGGAAACAAATAGTTGATCTGATTTTCTGAATTCTTTTGTTCTGTCCAAATAAAATCTCAATTGCCTGTGAACATCAAGCTTATGCAACATGTATTCCAATTTACTGGCACGATGCCTGAAAAAAGTGGGAAGTTCAATGGACTGGTTCAAGTTCGCTTCTGAACAGACCTTCAGAAGAGAGGATGGATTTGTTCTCAGAGACACCCTGTTGGGGTGAAAGACCAAATATGGGGGCCTAATAGAGAGTGCTTGAAGTTCAGAAACTCTACGTGCCGAAGTAATGGCCACTAACAAAATTGTCTTCCAAGAAAGGAACTTCAACGGACAAGAAGATGTGGGCTCAAAAGGGGGAAGCATGAGTTGAGACAGCACCAAATTTAGATTCCAGGGAGTAATCGGATGTCTGATAGGGGGTTGAAGGTGATGAGTCCCTTTCAAAAAGACTTTACATAATCTGTGGGACATAATGTTAGAACCTCCGCATCCCACATGGAAGTTAGATATGGCAGCCAATTGAACCCTTATAGTAGCGGCTGCCGCACCAGCGTGGAAAAGTGAAGTCAAAAATTCCAGAATGCTATGAATAGGGGCGATAAAGGAATCAATACCATGTTGAGAGGCCCAATGACCAAATTGTATCCATTTGCTGTTATATAGTTTCCTGGTGGAGACTTTATGCGAGGAAACCAGAATATGCTGAACCACGGGAGACAAATCATGAGACCTGGTTAGGTTGGGAAGTGGAGCAGCCAAGCTCTCAGTTTGAGGGATACAAGAGAGGGGTGAAGAACTCCCAACGAATGAGTTAGAAGGTCTGGCACTGGGTCCAGAACCCAAGGTTCTTCCACTTGGTATTGTTGAAGGAAGGGGAACCATTTGTGCCGAGGCCAAAACGGGGCTATCAGAATAACAGTCCTTCCCAGGCTTTTGGCTTTCTGTAAAAATTTTGGGATCAGCGGGGATGGAGGAAAGGCATATAGGAGACCCGAGGGGCAATTGTGTATGAATGCGTCCCTTGGGATGTCCCCCAGTGGAGGGGACAGGGCAAAGTAGCTTCTGCGTTTGGCATTCATCGGGGATGCAAAAAGGTCACAGCAAGGCTGGCCCCATTTGCGGAATATCCTTTCCACCACTAGTTCTTTGAGGGACCACTCATGAGGCAATAGAATGGCTCTGCTCAATTTGTCCACTATCATGTTGGATGACCCCGGGATGTGCGTTGCTATCAGGAAGCGCCCGGTGGATACAGCCCACTGCCAAATTCTCAGGGCCTCTCAGCATAAGGGGTAAGATCTGGTTCCCCCTTGCTTGTTGATGTACCAGACTACCGACATGTTGTCTGTCTGTATTGCAATCGTCTCTTGAGGTAGAGAGTTGTGAAAGTGTTGCAACGCTAGGAACACCGCTCTCAACTCCAAGACATTGATGTGCAAACTGGATTCCATCTCTGACCAAGTACCTTGGACAGTTCTTCCCTGACACAGCCCCCCTACCCTAAAAGGGAAGCATCCATGGTCACTGTGGCTGTGGGAGGGGGGAGTACAAACGGACGACCTACAGTAACTTGGTGGCTGTTCAACCACCAAAGTATGTCCTTTTTACAAGTATTTGTCAGCAGAATCTTGTGTGACATTGGAAGTTGTTGATAAGACCACTGTGTGAAGAGTAACCATTGGAGTATCCTCATGTGCATGTGCCCCAGAGGAACCGCTATGAGAGTCGCTGCCATGATGCCTAACAGCTTCAGAACTTAGAATGCAGGGACTTTCTTTTCCATCAACAAAAAGGACACTTGGTTTTGTAAAGAGATTACTTGTTCTTGAGACAATCTGACCAGGGTGGTGGAAGTGTCTAGATCTGCTCCTATAAAGGAAATATGCTGTGACGGTGATAAAGCAGATTTTTTGAAATTTAAGGTTATGCCCAACTGGGAGCACAGGCTGATAGTGTAATCCCTGGCGTGAATCAGTTGATGCCTGGTGGTGGTGGTGAGGAGCCAGTCATCGAGATATGGAAACACCCAGAATCCTAAACGTCTCAGGTGAGCCATGACAACTGCCATGCATTTGGTGAACACTGGGGGCTTGGTGAGACCAAAGGGCAGAGCTCAGAATTGGTAGTGACTGGCCCCCAGCCAGAAATGCAAGTGATCTCTGGATGGCCTGGCCATTTTTATGTGGTAGTACGCATCCTTGAGATCTATCGAGCACATCCAATCGCCCGTTTCGAGAAACGGGATTATCGACTGAAGCGTGACCATCCAGAACTTTTCCTTTTTGACAAAGGAGTTGAGTTTGCTGAGGTCTAAGATGGGCCTTCAGTCCCCTGTTTTCTTTGGAACTACAAAGAACCTGCAGTAAGTCCAGGATCCTATTTGGTCCACTGAGACTGGCTGGATGACTCTTTTTTTCCAGCAGCCTCTGAATTTCTATGGCTGCTAGATTCCGCAAACTGGGTGGAAAGTCTGGGATTCTTGTCCGAATGGAAGGGAATTCTGAAAAGGGAATGATGTAGCCTCTGGTGATTATGCTTTTTACCCAGGAATCTGATGCAATTCCTAGCCAAGTGTCTGGGTATAAAGCTAAGTGACCCCCGTCTGCCTCCAGAGTAGGACGGTCGGCCTCCTCTCAGGAGCGCTGATAGGGTTTGCCATGGAACTGCTCCCTGTCACCCTGGTTTTGCGGACCCCCTCTGCCGCCTGGGCAACATCTACCATTATACCCCCCCTCCTCTGCCCCTGGAGGGGGTTTCACTACGTGTGTTCTGGAAAGCTCCTTGGGACTTTCAGAACCACATTTTTCCACCTTTCTGCCCTTTGGGATATGGTCTAGTGGAGGTGGAAAAACAGACTCCTATAGCAGATAGAGTCTTTCCTTCCTGCTCACACCTAGTGAGTGTCTCCTTAACTTTGGGCCCAAACAAGGAAGAGCCATCAAATGGGGTATTTACAAAGGAAGACTTGAAGGCTTCCACAAAGGAGCATACGGGCATCCAGGATCGTCTCCGCAGAGCTATCGCTGAACCAGCTGCCCGGCTCGATCCCTCGGCTGCATAAGAAATGAGCCTCATGGACGAGTTTACAATGGAATTAAGGGTGTTAAGCTGTGCCGTCACTTTCTGGGAGACAGCATTACCTGTGTTGCCCTGTAGAGTATCTCCAAGCTCTTTTAGGAGATCTCGTTGAAGATGGGTAAAATGGGTTAAATAGTTAAGCGATCTCATTGCAAATGTCGTGGAACTAAAGATGCATTTCCAATATCTGTCATCGTCCTGGAATTTCTATTAGGAGGATGGACAGAGGAAGAGGTGTCTGACATCTCTTTCTTGGTGGCCGCCGCCACCACCATGGCATCAATGGGAACGCCTTTTGTAAGAAAGAATTTATCCTGAGGGCAGGTGATAAATTTGTTGGGCCTCTGAGGGACCGGTTCCATAGAATCAGGAGACTCCCACGCCTTTCGAGTGATCAAGTCCATTAATTCATCGAAATGCAGAGTAACTCAGGAGGTGGAGGGTTGAGACCCAAAGGCCTTCAGGAGCACTGACTCATCCTCAGTAGGGGTAAGGGACTGCCAGTCACCTCTCTGCCTTAGTATTTCAAGGATGTCTTCAAAAGAGACATCCTCAGAGGTGGACCATGGGGATCCTTCTGATTCCTCCAAGTCGGTGTCTGATGTTAAGGATTCCTGGGGGGAATCTAAATGCTTCCTCTTACACAGTCTTTTCCTGGGGACTTCATCAGTGGGGGCGTCTGGTGAAGTCTCCGTCAAGCAGGGGTCACCCAATGGGGTTACCTGAGGCTCTGGGTCTTGACGCTTAGTGGGAACCTGTGGTGTAGAGATAGTGTGTGGCCCTTTAGGGGGGGAAGAGGAAGGATCTGAAGAAGTACGGGTCTTAGCAGACATGACCTTCCTCATGCCATCGAAGGCACCGGTTTCCCGACCCGAGGAGTCCGCCAGTTCTGAAGAAGACGGCAGCCTCCCAGGGGCCGAGACCACGGGCTCCAAAGCAGAGGACGGAACCTAGCTCATCTGCGCCAAAGCCCCGAGAGGGAAGAGTCGGAACCGAAGCATCGGTTTGACTCCCCCCCCCCCCTGGAACCAGCGAGAGTGTGTCGGCTCCGAGACTCTTCGATCAGAACCAAAGAAGTCAAGGTCGAAGGAGCCGAGAGCACTGGAACAGGCCTCGGCTCCGCAGGTTCCACCACTATCGGATCCGCTCTTTCTGGCTCCAAAGGCTCAACTGGCCTCAGAGGAGGAGCAGAACTCGTGGAAGGAGGGGTCGTAGGCTTTAAAGCCAACTGGGTCGAAGCTACAAGTAATTTGGCCAGGGCCGGGTTCACCAAAAGTCTCTGTACCACTCGGTCCACATCGATGTCAGAAAGGGTACTGGAAGAATGGCTCGAAGGCACCGAAGAAGCCACCGACTTAAGGATCGGAGACTTCAAAACCTCCGACACCAGTTCCAATACAAAGACTTGGCTCTGAGATAAGATCTCGGTGCAAGGCTCTAAAGGCTGTGGAGCCGGCAACAGAGTCTTGCCAGAGGTGCTCGGAGCTGAAGACTTGTGCTCCGAAGACACCTTAGATGACTTCAATCCCTTCGAGGACTTGGAGGTCTGGTCAGTCTTATCCAATGTATCCTGGAAGTCCAATTTCAACAATCCTCTACCAATTTCCTTCTCCTCTCTAATAACACCCTGCCACTGAAGGAATGGCAGATAGAGCAATCCTCCTGTAAATGTAGTGGGCCCAATCAATAAACACAAGAAATATGATTATCCATGATGGACATCTTTTGTCCACAGCCACACTTTTTAAACCCAGATTTTTGCTTCTCTGACATTATGAAAATTGACCAATCAGTCGTAATAACACCACAAAAACAGCTTAAAAAGTTCAGATCCCTGAACTGCAATAACTATAGAAAAGGGATACAATAAAGAAAAAACAAACGCTCAATACAGGATTACAGAATATAAAGGGATAGGGTATTAAATTTGACAGAGCCCTGTCAAGTATAGTAAATCAAGAAGGTTAAAGGCCTAGGAGCAAACCGCTCTGAACTAAAGGACAAAATACAAGCTTAGATACCTATTCTAAACCACAAAAAAAGACAAGGAATATGTGAAGCCTCACTAAGTATCAGATCCCTGATAGTTGCAAGTCTAAATATCCAAATATATAAGAAAAAAGATACTAGCCCGAGCTTCCTCTGAAAAATCGTGTGATCCGTTGCAGCGGCAAACTAGATCTGGGGTTTGGCAGCAGAGCATCATGGGATAGGGACTGTGTCTCGAGCTTCTCAGAAATCTAGAGCTTGGAAAGTGGCCGACTCGGAGCCGACGTGTAAGAACAAACGGTGAGATTGAACAACTTCACATCTAGTGATTTAGGGTGAATCAGCATTTCATCAACAACACTAGCAGCATGTTATCAAAAATGCTAACATTAACAGACTTCTATGCATGATCGGAGCATGAAACTAGGATCATGCAAACTAATTTTTTTTTTTTTTGCAAGGGGCATGCCCCCCATTATGTATACTAACCTCAAAATTGCACACTCCCAGGAAAAAGAGCAAATTCCTCAACCCAGGAATTGTTGCTCTCATACAACTGTTGGCCATCTGTTTTGTTAACAAAACCGAGGTCTACTAAACCTCAACTCAACCAATGGCAATACTCATAAATTATTTTTGAAGAAATATAATGTCCGATTTCTGACTTTAATGGGAAACTGATTTCATAACTTTGATAAGCATTGTATAATGTGTATGTGTTGTTTTTCTTCATATTAATTTTAGGTTCCCCCATTTGGTATTAGCTCTACCAGTGGTGTATGCAGCTTGCAACACACACTTTCAAATGGTATTAGATCAGACATTGCATTATAAATTAGGTAAAAGTAATCACTAAATATCTCAAAGGAAACAGAATATAATGGTTAATGAAGCTTTTTTGAAAAGTTTGTTTCCATTAGTAAATTTTTTCTAGCAAAGAATTGTACCTTTTCAACTGATTACCATGATTTGTCTGATGGCTACAGACTACATTAATGTATCCAGTATGATTTGTAACAAAGAGGTATAAAACTATAGAATAAAATTGTTAGAGTGGCTGTGTTTTATGATTAGATTGTTTGTTGTTTTCCCTCTTATCACACAGTTGTCAAGGTTTACATTATCTCTTATTGTCCCTAGATCTTTAATGATGGTGTGATGTTTCTGATTTGGCAATTTATTTCATAATCATGACTTACTTTATAGCCAAGTCTGATTATGTTAAATTTATTAGCATTAAAGGTAAAAGTCAGGTCATTAATACTGCACCTGTTATAGGTCAGAGATAGTATACGTGATCAAATATTCCTGGGACTGTAGACCTGAGTTTGAGAGTTTAGAGACTTCACCACTACATCCCCCCCCCCTTTGTTTTTTAAAGGGAATTGGTAGGGAAATTAAATCTCCCTAAAATGTATACTAATAAAACTATCTTGAGCAGTACATTTATGTTGTATAGTGTAGTTAGACTGGTTCAGAAATAATGTGTAAGGAAAGATATTAATGTGCTGAGTTAATATCTCTTTTGATATTTTCTTTATAGGTTCAGTATGGACCAGTGACCTTCAAGACGCTGGTCTGCAGTTGTCCCATTTTGAAACTTGCCCATACACCTGTAGTCATCTAGCCATTTCTGAAAGGTCATTAGCTACTGACAGTGTTGTATGGGGAAAAATTTTACTCCAAAGGCAGAAGACACATGAGGTGTAAGGAACTGGTTCTACTTTTTTATAATTTAACAGTGATTTAAAGTTTATTGTATTTGCATTTCTGTTGGCCTTCCCTTCAAGTGCATTTAAATCTGAGCATCTCAGAGGATGGGTCCTTCTCTGGCTGGAAAGTATTCCACAGACCATGAGAAATAGGAGGACAGTTCCTTAAAGACTTGCAGTATAATCCAGATATCGAAGACCAGTAATTCCTCAGGTTAAGAACCTCTGTACTTAGCAAGGTGCTTCATTAAGAGAATACAGATGAGGAACTGTTTTCAAGAACTGGCAGATCTGTTCTGATGTTGGGCTAATATTTTCTTCTGGACCAACACTAAATGCTTTTTTTACCAATGCATAACGTATGTCTGTGTTGAATTGTTTTCCTTAATATAATGGGAAACATGAGTTGTTTGCTTTCCAGAAGCGATTATGCCACATTTTTGTACTTAGTTCTTTCATTATATACTACACATTGATGAAGAAGCTATATATTTTTAATGTTTTTAAAGGCATCAGATATTTTTCAAATGCTATCACACATTTTTCTCCACCTCCTTTTTTATTGATTCACATCTACTCTCAGATCTTTCACAATTTACTAAATACAGAAGCGGTGGCTGTATTTTTGTAAATCATCCAGCATTATTTTTAAGTGTTACCACAAAGTCCAGCAGCCATACCACCAAGGCAAATTCACCACAGGACTTTAGTCCAAACAGTTTTTTAGATATGGAGAACCAGCCTCGAAGATCAGAGAGGCTACGCAACAGGGGTATCAATGGGGGGGAAGTGCAGGAAAACTACAGAGTGAATGGAAGGATCAACAGGAGAGGGAGGTATTAACATGTGGGGATAATTTGTTGAATGAAACTGTTGATGCTAATGGAAACACCTGGAATGAAAGTGTTATTAGGGGAAGTATTTATGAGTTTGTTAACAATGATGGGACTAATATGGATGGAAGTTTTATTAACACTCAAGAGAAAAGTTGTTTGCACAATGAAAACAATACGACACATGTTGGGAATTTTGATGGAAGGAATTTTGTGTATAACGACAACAATATGATTTCTCTATGTTGTGGTGTGGAAGGAACACACGAGAAATGTTTTCAAGAAAGTTGTATTGTGCCAGAAATTTATGACAATTGTGAATTTGTTATAAACGAAGGAGAAAATTTTAAAGTTTATAGGAAAAATGGTTACTGTATTTATAATTACACAGATTTAAAGATTAACAATGAACATTTTGAATTATTTACAAAAGGGGTAAAATTTGTCCCCATGTTTAAACCAGATGTAGTTAAAACACTGGTGGACATAAAAATGTTCACCAGACAGATGCACTTAAAAATGTTTTTTTCAGGGGGGAAGAATGGTGAAACATTGAACATGAATAATTCTGCCCCGGTAATGAATTTTAAAAGGAAAAGTGCATTTATGCCTCCGCTAAATACAGAAGTCATAGGTTTTGAAAGACTGGTGGAGGTTCAACTGAGGGAGATGTTGAGGAACTATCAGGTGTTGGATGATAACTTAACAGTGAAAGAAAGAGAATTATTAGACTCTCTGAAAAAATCCGGTACCTACAGATTTATGAAGCCCGACAAGGGGGGAGGGACAGTGATTATGACAAACACTGACTACATTTCGGACATAACAGCTTTATTAAATAGAGATGAAACATACAAGGTGGTGTCAAAAAGTGAAATTAACAGGGCATATCTGAAAATTGATGTTTTTCTATACGACGCTCTCTCTCAGGGCTCAATTAATGAGAGTGAATATGATTTTTTATCAGTTAAATTCCCCAAAATACCGACATTGTTCGGTATTCCGAAGACACACAAGGGTGCTGATAGATTGGAATACAGGCCTATTGTATCTGCAAGAGGATCCAAAACTGAACCCATAGCTGCATTTATAGACACTTCACTTAAACCTATGTTTGAGGCCGAGGAACATATAATCAAAGATTCTTGGCATTGTTTAAATAGGTTTAAAGAGGTTGGAAAAATAGAAGGGGATTTTGGTTTCTTGACAATTGATGTTGTTAACTTGTTCTCGGTCATCCCACAAGAGGAAGGCCTAGAGATGTTTTTTGAAGCCATGGTCAAGAGTGGACTGTTTAATGGACAAAAAGTGAATTTTTTGTTAGATTTGATGGAAGTTGTGTTAAAAAATAATTTTGTGGGATTCGAAGGTGATCTTTTTCAGCAAGTCCTAGGAGTGGCAATGGGGGCGAAATGTGCCCCTTTATTTGCGAATGCAGTTTTATTGACCTGGGAGAGGGAACACATATTTAAGTCTAATAAATATATGGAGAAAATACTTATGTACAATAGGTTTTTGGACGATATATTGATATTATGGAAGGGTGACCAGGATTCAGCAATTGAATTTGTGGATTTTTTGGGGAAAACAACAAACTTTTTGAAATTTACATTTAACTGGAAAAAAGATAGTATTTGTTACTTAGATATATTGATTTGTAAAAATGAAGGGGGTTTTACAAGTAACATTTATAGGAAGGAAAATTATTCCAACTCCCTTTTACATTTCAACAGTAACCATCCATTTCATCAACGTAAGGGGTTAATTAAGGCTCAAATGGTCAGAACCTCTAGACTGGTTAGTCAAGATATAGATTTTAAGGATGAACTGTTTAAACTGATTGGAATGTTCCTTGACCGTGGATACCCCTTAAAACTATTACTTAGTGTAAAAAGGGATATTATGAGAGAAAGAAAAGGTAGGTATGCCCCGATTCTTTTAGGTGGAGTGACACTTAGGGACGTTGAGGATGGTAAGAATGGTGAAAAAACAGAAGGTCTACGTTTAGTGATAAAATATAATGGGATGACACCTGTGTTTTTGGAAATGATAAAGGGTGTATGGAATTTCTCCCTAAGTGAAGAGACCAAAAACATTTTAGGTAAAGGACCTAATATTGTGTACAGTAGAGGGGAGAATCTGAAAGGAATTTTAGAAAAGAACAAAATAAAGAATTATAGGTCGAGTATGAAAAAGTGTGGATTTTGTAGATGGTGTAGGTATGTGAACGAAGGGTCATACGTGTGTGTAGAGGGGTACAAATACACCATCAAATGCCCTGGACAGTGTAATTGCTGTACTAAAAACCTTGTATATTTAGCGTCCTGTTCCTCCTGTAATGCCTACTATGTGGGCAAAACCATTAGGAGGCTAAGGGACCGGATTTCTGAACATTTAAGGTCAATCAAAAAGAAGGATTTGCACAATGCACTTTACTTGCATAGCACAAAATGTAACGATTTTAAAAAGTTTCTGTTTTTTGTTATAGGTCGAGTGATTGATTGTGGTCAAGGTGGAGATGTGGTCAACAGGGTGGGGGCTTTAGAGACAGAATGGCAAATTAGACTAGATGCCTGTAGACCCCCAGGATTAAATGACCACATCTCTATTAAACCTATTTTAAAACTTAGGTCCCATCAAATATAACAACTAACTAGATTTTTTAATGTTTTTCAATGTATTTATTAATGTATTTACAATATTGTGAAGTAAATGAAGTTTATTGTTTATATGTAGTTTTTAACATATTTATTAAAACTAGAATAAGTATATAATACAAAATAATTTGTTGAGGAAGTTTTTAACAATTTATTATTGTATGAGAATAACTATCAAACAGTGATTTATTGTTTACATTTTATTAATTAATGTGTGGGGGGGAGGTGTTTGTGTTAACCAATAGTTGTAGTGAGTATGATATTTAAATTGTATGTGTTTGTTTGTTTCTTGTTTAAGACTCTGAAGAAGCCTAACTGTTTGGCGAAAGCATCTTTTTGTGCTCAGTCTGTACCAGTTTTACAATTTGCCTGTTCTAATAAAGTCCTGTGGTGAATTTGCCTTGGTGGTACGGCTGCTGGACTTTGTGGTGATTCAAGGTTTTTTCATCTTTATCTGCCCTGGTGGGTGTTCCTATTTCTTTTTTTATTATTTTTAAGTGTTTTGTCTCAGTTCTTCCTTTTCTCCCCCCACAGTGGAATGGAAAAAAAAAAAAGAAACTATTCTTCAAAATTATTTGCTGTTAGGGGGCACATGATTCTCTTTTATTGCAAATGTTTAATCCTAGTTCTTTTTTTTTTACCACGGGCTGATAAAGAAGCTATGTATTTTTCTGTGTTCTTTCTGTAAGGAGATGGATTTTTTTTCCCAAGCCTTCAGTCTCGGTTCTTTGTCTCCATAGTCTGAGGAAGAACCCATACATTTTTAGAAGTGAATTTTTGCAGTTTGCAAATGTGTAGTCTCAGTTTTTTTTCACCCTTTGAAAAGCATGTGAAGTTCTCATTTTGGTATGTTTAGTGCCAGTTCTTTCATAATTTAGTACACATTCTCAAGAAATGTATGTATTCCTCTTTGTATTTTCTGTAAAGCACTGGATAACATTTTCTTCTAGTAGGTAGTTTTCATTCACCCCCCCCCCCCAATACACCCCAAGAACAACCTGTTTTTTAAAGGCTTTCCTGTTAATAACTTGATACTTTTTTGCAAATGTTTGGTATTGTTTTCTCCCAACAACAACAAAAAAAATTTAATACTGCTGTTGGCATGTGCATAGTCTTGGTTCTTTCATTATTACTGTATTTCTCAAAGGGTGATTTATTTCATGTATTTTTTTGTGTTTAGTCTGTGTTATTTTGTTTTCTAACCCATAAGCTGAAAAAGCCAAATACTTTTTTTTTTTTTTTAATTCCATGCTGTACAGCAATATAAAACTTCTTAAAGTGTTGGATCCTTTAGCTGGAATACAACATGTAATGTGTGACAGGATAACAGCAATGATAATACAATATAAACATTAAGGGTAGTAGAATTTGGTCAAAGCAGGATCGACTGAATCCCATTTAGCTGACCAGTAAATGTTGCAGGAAAACTACTTTCCCTCCCACCCCCACAGGCAGGAAGCATGGTACAGCCCCATCTCTCAAATAAGTTTTTTTTTGGTAAGGACTGGTGATATGATTTTTTGTTTGAATATTTTAGAAAAGGGATATACCATTCATAAAATTATTCTAGATGCAATAATGTTCTGTACCAGTAGAGGGTTTGCTTTTTGAGGGTCCAAACACAAGTGGGAAGTAGTGTTAGCGTTCTTTGGTTTGCTAGACCTAATAAACCACTACAGTACAGAGCTTCATAGCTCTCATCTTCCTTGCTCGAGAGTCAAGGACAAAGCCAGAAATCAAAGGGGGACAAATGTTCAAAATTTTAGGGTCTGATGAAGTTCTGGTTGCATTGCTAGAACGAAGGTGCTGACAGTTTTATTTAGGTATTGAAGTCCATTATTTGTATGTTACATTTTTTATTTTTTTTTATACATTAGGTGACCCACTATATATTTTGGTATACTATTCAACTTTGATAGACTTCAGAGATTCATAACTGAAATGATCAGTGGCCTTAAAAATCTTTATCAGGACAGACTAGCAGCCCTCTCTCTCTGCTCCATCTCTTATAGAATCCTTATTGGAAATACGTGTCTGGCATTTTGATTCCAAACACCTTTGTTGAATTATCACTTGTGATCTAGGCAAATTTACATTCATATAAAATTAATCAAACTATATTAACATAACAAACATTATATTTCACATATAACATAAGCAATATTAGATAAATTATTCTTTTTTTTTAACAAGACACTTTTTCATTAAACCAACACTTACTACACAGGCAATCATACATTTATATAAATGAAAATAAACCACACCTACACAATCTGAGTCACAAGAATTTTACATCACAAACCATAACTGACACACTCCCAGTTGCAAAAATTATACATCTCTTATAATCTACCCAATCTTTCTCACTCAAATGTTACATAGCTCATTTAAGTCTTGCTGCCTTTTAGGGCTCATTCCTCCCTTGTATGTATTGTTCCCACAATTTCCATTTTTCCTATATAGTTTTGCTCCTACCCTTTTCTAAAGATCTCAATTCTAGTTGTTTTATCTCTGTTACTATATTCACTACTTCCAGTATAGCTGGTTTAGATTACGATTTCCATTTTCTAGAAATAAGAAGTTATGTACCTACCACAACGTTCCATGTTAGTTGTCTTCTTCTCGCCTTCTTTCTTGCTGGATGGGTTCGGAGCCGAACCTCGGCTCTGACTCTGCCAATACTAAAGCTCGAGAGCTAATTCCACCGGCTCGAGGCTCCTCTATATCCCACAATGCTAGGCGGTAACTACTCAGATCTCGTTTGATAGCTAAACCAAGCAGTTCTGGTCTCCATAGTATGGAGAAAAAAGAACCCACCTCTATATAAACCTGAATGTAAGCTACACAAACATAAAAGGGGGAATAGAGGTGGTAGAACACGTGGGAGGGAAACTCCAAAGGAAGATCCCAAAATTTCCTATCGGTCTGTCCAGACTAGGGGGAAGGATGGTGGGACGCAAGAAAGAAGGCGAGAAGAAGACAACTAACATGGAACGTTATGGTAGGTACATAACTTCTTAATGTTAAGTTGTCAATCTCGCCTTCATTCTTGCTGGATGGGACCACGTCCCTAGCACCTTATTCCGGGTGGCCTATCAGAACAGACTCTTGAGAACAGTGGAACCAAAGCTGGCACGGTTTCTGGAGGCCATATCCAATTTGTAATGTAAAATGAAGGTATGAGGAGAAGCCCAAGTGGCTGCTGCACAAATGGAATCTATAGGCAGCCTGTCCTGAAAAGCTACAGATGTAGCTAATGCCCTAGTTGAATGAGCTCTAGGTCTTGAAGGCAGTTTTTGAGGTCTGATTTCATAGATGAAGGTAATTATAGAGGTAAGCCATCTTGAAAGGGACACCTTAGTAACTGGAAGGCCCAATTTCCCTTCCGCATAAGACAGGAAAAGTTGATCAGATTTCCTGAACTGTTTAGTCCTGTCTAAATAATATCTAAGTTGGCGGTGAACATCTAGAAAATGTAACTTTTGTTCCGACCTGTTGGAATAGTCAGGGAAAAATACTGGGAGATCAATCATTTGGTTCAGACTTGTCTCAGAGGAAACTTTAGGTAGGAAGGACGGATTAGTCCGGAGGGACACCCTATTTTTGTGGAAAACCAAGTAAGGAGGACGACTGCACAGAGCATGAAGTTCAGATACCCTTCTAGCTGAAGTTATGGCTACTAGAAAAAGTGTTTTCCATGAGAGCAGCTTAAGAGGGCATGAAGCCGCTGGTTCGAAGGGGGGGAGGATCAAGGATGCCAGAACTAAATTCAAGTCCCATTGAGGTGGGGGATCTTTGATTGGGGGCTTGAGCAGAAAAACACCTCTTAAAAAGGCTTTGCAGAGCTTATGGGACATGATACTGGAGTCTGAGACTCCTACATGAAAATTAGATATAGCAGCTAGTTGTACTGTAATGGTAGATGAAGAAGAGCCTAAATGGAAGAGCTCTGCCAGAAAGTCTAGGATAGACTGGATAGGTGCAGTGAAGGGGTCTATATTCCTTGATGCTGCCCAGAAGGAAAAACGTTTCCATTTACTATTATAAATCTTCCTGGTAGAAGATTTGTGAGAGGCTATCAGGATGTTCCGGACCGAATGAGAGATTAAGGGAAGCCTGGCTAGGGTAGGAATTGGAGAAACCACGCTGTGAGGTTGAGAGAATGAAGGGTGTGGTGCAGCTGGCCCGACTGGTAGGTCAACAGATCTGGCACCGGGTCCAGATGCCAAGGCTGCTCCAACAGGTAATGATGGAGGAACGGAAACCATATCTGTCGAGGCCAGTAAGGGGCAATGAGGATCATTGTAACTCGCAAGGCGATAGCTTTCTGAATTAATTGAGATATCAGTGGAAAAGGGGGAAAAGCATACAGAAATCCCCGGGGCCAATCGTGGACAAGAGCATCTCTGGTGGGATGGCCTGGTAATGGGAATAGAGTGAAGAAGTCGAGACACTTGCTGTTTTGGGGAGTAGCAAAAAGATCGCAGCAAGGCTGGCCCCATCTTTGGAAGACTTCTTCCAGCACTGATTTCTTCAGAGACCACTCGTGGGGCATCAGAATGGCCTTGCTCAACTTGTCCGCAATCACGTTGGACTTCCCGGGAATGTGCGTTGCTATCAGAAAACGCTGAGAAGAAATCGCCCACTGCCAAAGTCTGAGTGCCTCTCGACATAAGGGGTAGGATCTGGTTCCGCCCTGTTTGTTGATGTACCACACTACGGACATGTTGTCCGTCTGAATTGCAATAGTCCCCGTGGGAAGAGAGTCCTGAAGGGCTTGCAACGCTAAAAGCACTGCTCTCATCTCTAAGACATTTATGTGCAAGTGGCACTCGAAACGTTGCCACGTGCCCTGGACTGTCCTGCCCTGATAATGCCCCCCCATCCATTCATGGAGGCGTCCGTTGTCACCGTGGCAACTGGGGGGGAGGAACGAAAGGTCTGCTTTGGAGAACTTGAGGTGATGTGATCCACCAAGACAGGTGATTCTTGCATGATTGAGTTATTAATATGATGTGAGACATCGGGAGCTGTTGGAAGGACCATTGAGTAAACAGCATCCATTGGAGGATCCTCATGTGGAAATGAGCTAAGGGGAGAAGGGTGATAGTAGCTGCCATGAGTCCTAATACCCTCAAGACTACCCTGGCTTTGACCTTGTTGCATTGTAACAGAAGGTAAACTTGTTTGCAGATATCTAACACTCTTTGCTCTGTAAGTCTGGCGGAAAGATTGAGTGTATCTAAGGTGGTGCCTATAAAGGTAATAGATTGACAAGGCAGATTTTTCGAAATTTATTGAAATGCCTAGAGCTTGGCAAGTTTGGATGGTGAAGTCTCTGGCTAGAAGCAGTTGATGTCTGGTGGTGGCGGTAAGGAGCCAGTCATCTAAATATGGAAACACCTGGAATCCTTGACATCTCAAGTGAGCCGCGACCACTGCCATGCATTTGGTAAACACTCGGGGGACTGTAGTGAGACCAAAGAGCAGGGCTCTGAACTGGTAGTGACTGGCTCCCAGCCTGAAGCGGAGAAACCTCCTGGAGCGTCTGTGCATTTTGATATGGTAGTATGCATCCTGAAGGTCTATCGAGCACATCCAATTGTCCTGACCCAAGAAGGGTAGAATGACTGTAGCATGACCATCCGGAATTTTGTTTTTTTTATATAATTGTTTAACTTGCTGAGATCCAGTATAGGTCTCCAGTCCCCTGTTTTTTTTTTGGTACCAAAAAGAATTTGGAGTAGATTCCGGATCCTTGCTGGTCTCCTGGGACTGATTGGATAGCTCTTTTTGATAGCAGCTTTGATATTTCTAGTGCTGCTTGTTCCCTTAGACTGGGTGGAACGTCTGGAAGGGATCCTTTGGGTTAGGAAGGGGTGTGAATAAAGGGAATTTTGTAACCTCGGATATGATTGACTGTACTCATTTGTCTTGGGTGAAGGAAAGCCAGGCTTTTGGGTACAGTGATAATCTTCCCCCGACTGCCTCCGAAGGTGGACAGCCGGGCAGCTCCTCAGGGATGCTGAAAGGGTTTATCAGAGAAAGTTTCTCTGCTGCCCCGGTTTTGCGGACCTCCTCTGCTTCTAGGGCGGCGTCTATTGTTATTCCCCCCTCTGCCTCTAGAGGGGAATCGACCTTGTACATCAGATGAGACTCCCTGAGGCTTGCTGAACCACATTTTTCCTCCCCTCTGGCCTTTTGGATAAGGTCTAGAAGGGGTAGAAAAACAGACTCCCATGGAAGAGAGAGTCTTACCTTCCACCTCACACCTAGTCACTGTATCCTTCACCTGAGGACCAAACAATGTTGAGCCATCAAAGGGGGAATTGGTGAAGGACGCCTTGAAAGGGTCTGCAAAATTGCAAAGCCGCATCCAGGCGTGACGTCATAAAGCTACACCTGTGCCTGCGGCCCTACTCGCCCCATCAGCAGCATATGAGATAAGCCGCATGGAGGAGTTAACAATCGAATTCAGGGTTGCCAACTGGGAGTTCATTTTGTCTTGGAACCCCTCAGCTGTTGGATCCTGTATAGCCTCACCCATATCTTTGAGCAAATCTCTCTGGAGACGGGTGAAGTGACGCAAGTAGTTCAGCGACCGCATTGAGAAGGTCGCTGATGAAAACATCTGCTTACCGTACCTGTCCATAGTCCTAGACTCCTTATTAGGAGGATGGACAGGTACCGAAGGATCGGCTAACTCCTCCTTAGTGGCTGCGGCCACCACCATGGCATCAACAGACACCTTTTGATAGAAACTCTTTCTCCTTAGGGGCAGTAATAAATTGACGGCCTCCTTGGGGTAGGTTCCACTGAATCAGGGGCCGTCCAAGCCTTCCTTGCCACCACTTCCATAATGGGGTCAAAGGGAGGGGACACCCAGGAGGTGGAAGGGAGAGAGCCAAACGCCTCAAGGTAAACTGACTCGTCCTCTGAAGGGTTAAGGGTGGGCCAGTTCCCCCTCTGTTTCAGGATTTCAAGGATGTCAGCAAAGGAGACAACCTCAGAGGGGGACCGAGGGGAACCTTCAGATTCCTCCAAGTCAGTGTCAGAGGTGATAGACTCAGGGGAGTCAATGTGCTTCCTCTTGCACTGTCTCTTCGGAGGGGGTTCTCCTACCGGATCAGGAGAGGCCTCGGAAGAGGAGGAAATTCCCAATGGGGAAACCTGAGGAGCTGGCTCTCTGCAGTCTGATACAAGGGGATGGGTAGAAATCACCGCAGGCACTGAAGAGGGAGGAGCTGACAGAGCCGACTGTGGGGTAGACACTGGGTCTAGCACGCTCCGCATGACCTCAAAGGCACCCCTATCAGGCAAGGCAGGAGGTCCCCGCTCCGAGGAGACAAGGACCCCCCCCAGCACCGACAGGGACGGCTCTGAGGCCGATTTCAGAGCCGAACTCACCAGCGCCGACGCTCCGAGAGGGAGAACGGGGTCAGACAAGTGTCCGATGCCACTCGCCCCCTCGGAGCTGACGAGGGAAGCCCGGCGCCGAGATCCCTCCAATGAGGAAATTGGAGCAGACAACGGACCCAAAAGGGAAGGTATCGGCTCCGAAGCACCGACGGCCACAGCTCCGATGAGCCCCGGCTCCGAACTCAAAGGAGTCGGAGGAGGAATAAAATCAGGGATGGAAATAGCTGCTGACTGTTGAGTAGGGCTATGCAGCATTTGGACCAGTGCCTCGGACTTGAGAAGTCTACTCACCACCCTTTGTAAATCATGGTCGGACAGCCTGGAGGACCGAGAGGAGTGAGACCTATGGCTCCATTCTGATAGAAGAGATCATCCCGGCGCCGAATGGATGGAGCCGATGGAAGGGGACCTAGACCTCTTCTTAGCAGGTGGCTCCGATAAGCCTATTGGAGCCGACTGAGTCTTGTCAACCTCGGCTACAGCTGGAGCCGAGGGGATAGAATGAGATTTGGAAACATCGGCTCCAGCCGGAGCCGATGTCGAAGCCGATCTAATGCTTCCAGGGGACGGCTCAGAAACTGGAGCCGACGGTCTGGAAGTCTTAGAAGGCTTCCCCGACACAGACTGGGTCGGGGGGCCTTCAGGCTTTAACAAGCCACGTAATATCAATTTATTTTTGCGTTCCTGCAGGACTCTAGGGCTGAATGCATGGCATACAGCACATGAGTCCTGCAGGTGCAAAGGTCCCAGGCAATTTACACAAGAAGTGTGACCATCTGTCAGAGACATTTTCTGACAGCACGAATCACACTTCTTGAAGCCTGAGACCTTGGAGACTTCAGACATCCTAACTCAGTGTAAAAAACACAAGCACAACACACAAACACACCCTTAAGCAAAAAATAAAAATTCAGTCACACTGAAGGACTAGGAGGAGGAGAGGGAGAGGGAGAGGGCCAAAGGCCTAAAAGTTAAGAAGGGAATAAAAAGGGATGTCAGACACTAGAGGGGGGCCCGATTTAAACTAATGAAATACTATAAATAAAACAATGGTAAAAGGAAAAAATTAGGGGTTGAAATAGAAGTTTCTAATTCGAAAACTTACTAACCTGCCAGAGCCGGTAGAAGAAGCACCTCGTCAGCTAAGTGGCAAACGAGATCTGAATAGTTACCGCCTAGCATTGTGGGATGTAGGGGAGCCTCGAGCCGGTGGAATTAGCTCTCGAGCTTTAGCATTGGCCGAGTCGGAGCAGCAAGAATGAAGGCAAGATTGACAACTTAACATCTGCTCTTTTTGGCAGCCACCATTGTTAGACACAGCAAGGCCTTACCATGTCTAGGCAATTCTGATTTTGTGTCATAGCTCAGAAAAATGATCTCCCTCAGCAGACCAATTCGCCCACCCAGCATCTCTGACAGTGCATCCCACAGGAAATCCATCAACTCACTGCACTCCCAGAAAACATGTTCCCAATTACCTCTTTCTTTCCCTTCACATCTCCAACATTTACTGTCTGCCTGAAGAAAAATTCTCTGGAGTCTACTTGGGGTATAAAAATATCTATGTAAATATTTCCAGGCAAAAATCCTAAATATTTTAGATTTTGTTGCATATTTGGAAGACATACATATATCCTCCCTTCGTTCCTTTGTGAATTGCTAATCCAATCTCTCTTCCCAATCCTTTCTGTCCTCTTATGATTGATTCTTATAGTTATTGTGCAATATTTTATATGCTGTACTAATCATTCCTTTTTTAATGGCAGCTTCTGTTCTAGATTCTATTAAAAACTCTACCAGTGTTGGTCTTTCATTTAGGATCCCCATATTTCTTTTTTTTCTCCATTCCATGTTGGTTTAGTTCTTAGAATACTTTATGGGAATAATATTCTGCATGATTATTGTTGTTCTCCTTAAAGGCCTGCATCCAAAATTTCAGTCTTTCCTTGGATCTTGTGCTTCCCTCATGTTTCATCATCCCTTTCTACTTTGAACTATAGTTTTCTGCTTGTGCTATGTATAGGTGTCTTAACTGTGTAACTCTGAAATGCCCCTTCAAAATGGGTAATTCCAACCTGCATTGTTCTACTGGAAGAATCAGCTTATCCCACTTGACTCTTGCCATCTTCCCCTCCCAGATGAAGTCCTTCAGCTCTTTATTAATTGCTGCGCACAATTTCTCCTTTGGTTGATAAAAAAAATATGCCTGACCTGTTTACAAGACTAAAGGGACTAAAAGCATTTTAACTGCCTGTATCTTACTATCCATAATCATATAACAACGCTTCCATTTTCTCAGTTTTTTTTAATCTTTTGTTAAGCAAGCTCTTCTTGATTACCATACCAATTATATCCTTGAATTTCTGAGTCCTTTATTTTCTTTGCCAATGGTTCTAAATATAATGCAAATCAATGGGGAATAGGACATCCCTGCCTGGTTCCTCTGCTCAAGCAGAAATTATCAGAGAGGACCCCACCCATTTTAATTTTCACCTCCAATCCCTCATGTATTCTAATCAACCTTATAACTTTTTCAAGAAATGTAAATGCTTCCATTGCCCTGCTCTTAAAGATGCAGATTACGCTGTCAAATGCTTTCTCTGTATCAAGACCCACCAACAACAATGGTATTTTCTTACATTCTGCTTCTCTCTGGATCATCAGTGTTTCGGTAATGTTGTCAAATGTTTTGCCTCCCCTCCACATAACCACAATGATCCATATCTATCAATTTTGGGATTACTTTTGCCATTCAGACATGAACACATTATAATCATGGTTTGGTATTGAAATAAGCCTGCATGAAGCTGCATCTGATGGATCCTTACCCTCTTAAGGTACTACAGCTACCACTACTTTCTTCCAGGATGATGGTACGTCTCCTCTTAAGATATTGTTAAACAAAACCTTCCAGATCTTCATCATTTTTTTTACCTCCCAGCTTCCAAACTTCCACAGGAATATCATCTATTCCTGGGGACTTTCCTGTAGATTGGTTATATGTAATTTTTATATCATCTCCTCCTATCCTGTTAGTAATTGAGCCTCCTCTACCTCTAGCCTTGGCATATTACAATTTTATTAATAAACATTTGGATTTGTATATTTTCTTGATTTCCATATTTCTCTGCTTTATACAGATTTTCATAAAATTTCTGAAATATTTCTAGTACTTCTACATGATCTCATTATCTTCCTTGTTATAGGCTTGCTAAGCTTGGTGACAGCCCTTTCTACTTTTTGTTGCCAGAGTCATTGTGCTAAAGGTTTTTGTGCTGTATTGTTATTTAAAAAAATAACAGTTGCTTAACAGCAGTCTAAGTTTGTGCATATTATTGAGGTAATCCCTTATTTTCTGCCTTGCATTCTACAGTTGATCCTCTTCTTGTTATGTGAGGTTCCCCCTATTCTGCAATAATTAAACATTTGTCAGTCCATCTAAATAATTCTTGTTACTTAATCATGCCTCCCTTTCTTTAATGTCCACCCTATTTTTAAACTCCACCTTAATTTTGTCCCACTCTCTAGCTATATTTTCAGAAGATTTTTTTGTCCTAACAGCTCCTGAATAATTTGCACTACCCATTCCATAAATTCCTCTCTCTACAACAGACAGGTGGGAAAGTGCCAATGTCTCCTTTTTATTTCATTACCCTGTGTTTTTATTTTAGCTATTATTGCCACATGATCTGAAATAGTTTTGGGGTGGGTATCAAGACCTTCAATTAAATGCACATGTTCCTGGGAAATGTAGATTCTTTGCAGCCTAGCATAGTTTTTATAACTTGGGGAATAATATGTAAATTCACTCCAAACTCCTATAATGAATTCACATCTTCAATGTCAAATATTTTCATAGCTTTTTTCAAAAATCTACCGTCCTTTGTTATATTTTCCATTCCGGGCTCCCCAAAAACATCCTCACTGCTGCAAATCTAGTCCAGTCCCCACCTATAAGTAATATTCCCTGCTGAAAACTAATTATTTCTCCCAGACTTTTCTTACATCCATTACAGCAGTTTCAGGTGGAATGTAAATACATGCCAGCGTAACCTTTCTCCCTTGCCAGTAGCCACTTAGAACTACAAATCTGCCATTATTATGTTTTTCATCTTCTATTACTATTGCAGCTCCTCTTGCAATTAAAGTACTCTTCTTTTCCTTTGTGCTAGGTATTCTACTGAATAACCATCCTGGAAATGTTGCTTAATCAAATTCACGTGTTCATTTTGAAGCATGTCTCCTGTAACATCGCTATTTGCACACTACATTTTTAATATAGTTCACTACTCTTTCTTGTTTGTATTCATCTGTGAGGCCATTTACATTTAAAGACATCAAAGAATGCATCATTGTATTAAAACATTCTCACCTTGCTTTGTTAAATATCTAGTTCCAGCTTTTGTTACATGCATACACTTTGGTAGGGTGAACTTTTATACACTTGTTTCTTGCATATCTTATAAAATGTTTTTCTTTTAATGAAAGCCCTCAAAAAAATACCCCCAATACCTCCCTAAAACCAATACACAAAACGATGTACACCTTTAAATATTGAAGTTGTAACCTCTTAATAGCAGCAAAAGTCCAAAACTGACAGCTACACTCTCAGACTTCAGTTAATGTAAAAGACACATGGAGCAGCCTGTGCTTCTACTATGTGCTGATTGGTTTTGTCTTGTCTTTATAGCACTCCCAGCTGGGGAAAAACCCTGAATCATTTCAGAGAACATTAACTAATGTAGGAAAGGCCCTGAATGTTTTTAGAGAACATTGTCTACTTTGAGAAAAACCCTGAATGCTTTCAGAAAACATTATCTACTTGGGGAAAAATCATGAATACTTTGAGAACATTAGCTCTTAGCCAAGTTCTCTTCTTTTTCCCCTCAGCCAATCACTCTCCACCAGACTGTAGCTAAATTCTCTTTATCAGATTGTTTCCAGGGAAACATGAAGACCAGCTGCAGAACTGTTACTGAGCTTACATGTATTTGCTTAAAAAAACTCATAATATTCAATGTTTTTTTTTTTCATTTACTTGCTCTCTTTTAAAACTTGTTAATAAATCAATCTAAGGTCTTCAATGCAGTAATTTCCCTGTACAAGAATGAGAAAAAGCACACTAATCTCTCATCATGCTTTTTTTATGCACTGCAGTGCCTATATTTCTTAAAACCAAACAAGACCGGGAGAAAGAAAAGAGCAGCACCTGTTTACAATCCTCATTACACTTGAAAAGAACTGAAAAAACTTTATAGCATGTAAAGAAAACTACATGCCACAAAATTGGTACTATTTAAGGGGAAAAAATACTTAGTTAACTATCTCCCTCCTCTTGCCCTCTGCAAACCACTTTTCCGAACATTAATGACATGAAGTAGGGAATATGCTTTAGAGTCCCCCATAAGTCCAACAAACTCTGAAAAAGTTCAATATTTTCAGATTTTCTTGTTCCATATTTCACAAATATAATTACTGCATTGTAATCCCATATTAAGTTATTGGTTTTAATACTGTCCATCTCTTAAATCCTGTGTCTACTTTATTTCCAACGTACTCTTGATTCTTCTAGTCAATTTGTGTGCTCCCTTCCTTCTCTCCAACATTTTCCATTGAAACAGTGGAAAAGGCTTCACAGGTAGTCTCTCTGTGGTCTTTATTATCAGAAGAACATGAAGCAGAATCCCAATCTGTTTCACAGCTCACTTTCTGTTGAACAAACTTTTGTATTTCCTCATTAGCATACATTTCATCAAAAAATGTTGTCCCTCCAGGGAAGAATATCTTGAAGACAGCTGGATACAGCAGTTTGAATCTCACACCTGCATCTTGACATTCCCTGAATAGTGGAATACATTCGCTCCTCTTCTGTCTGGTGTACAATGGGTAATCATTCTCCATAAACACTACACTGTGTCCCAGTTTTAGTACTTTGTCCTTCTGCCACAATTTTGTCAGAATAAACTGCTGGCATGATTGCATCTTTACTATTAAGTCTAGGTTGTTCTTATAGCCAGGTTTGGAGCATACACATGATGTCCCTTTTCAACTAACAACTCCTGCTGTGGAATACCAGTCCAGTTACTTAGAAAGATACAAAGGAAGCAAGTTCAAAAGGTGATGGTCATTTTTCTCAAGAATGTAATTTTTAGTCCTAATAAGTATGAATATATTTTCTGGGCGGATTGATGTGCAGCACACCTTGTATAACTGTCTGACCTCATAGCATGACCAAAAAAAAAAAAAAAGGTAGATATCCTTAAATAGCTAACAAATGAACCTTAAATATATAGGCTAAGCCAGAAGTGAGATGATATAAAGTATCTAATTCTTTTTGGGCAACAAATGGAAAACATGTTCCATTCTGAAATATATGATTTTTCTAGTCCCCTTTCTTATCTATATCCATTCTGAAATGTATGATTTTCTAGTCCCATTTCTTATCTGTATCCCAAGTTCTGAGTTAAGGTGCCTAATCCATATCATAAAATTGAAGATCTTCAGGTCTGGGTGAATTAGAGAGCTAGTCTGCTGCATGAGCAAGTCCTACATGTGGGAAAATGTGTGGTGATTTCCTTGGCTAAGAGAAAAAGACAGTAGAACAAATGCTGTTTGTGACAAAAGGGAATCACAAAAAATTTAGGGAATATCATTTTGAATCTTTAGTACCACCACTGGCAGAACCCAAACAGCAAGGATCAATGCTTTCATTTTTTTTTATACTTATATGCTCTTCTCTGTCCAAACAGCACATACCTTGAAACATTGTGAACAAGTCCCAAAGGCCCTGTGTGATGCACCTGAGGTTTTGTATTACAGAAGAAATTAAAAAGGGTAATGCTGGCTTTGACCTTGCTAGAGTGATCAACCAATGCAGTTCTTTCTTCATCAACAGTAACACAAGAATAATGGTTGAGTGTTGTTCCCAGGTGGATTTTAGGTACTACTGAATTTTCCCTGTGCAATCTGACCAATGGAATTATTTATATGGCACATGCTATGTATCCCAGGTTTCTCCGAATCTCTCTAGCTGAGGTAAACAAAAAAAAAAAAGTTTGTCAGGGACAGAAAAGTAATCTGTTAAGAAATTAATCTTGTCTGGGGGAAGAATTGAAATGGCATCTGAGGAGTGCCAGATCTGACAAAGCATGGTTTGGACCATCAATTTAGGGAACCAACAACTGAAGATTTTATCTCAGGGAACCACGACTTAGGAATCTGCTCGCCTCAATGTTCAACTGCTGATTAAGAAAAGTATATAAAAAGCCACATAACTGATGCTGCCCAGCCTCTTCTGGAGGTCTCTGTTGGACTGAATGAAAAAACAGAGTGCTGTCTGGTACAGACTTCAGTCAAATCCACACAAAGAATGGTAGGACTTCACTCAGAGTCTTTCCAAAGCCCTTATGACTTTGAAGACTCCTCAGGGGTGAGTTGTCTGTTCCCTGATCTTCTACCCCTTCTAAATGCTCTGAAGATCCCAGGAAGAACTGGTTCACCCTTGTTTCTTGTCTCATGAAGCAAATGTGTTAGAATGATGTTGAAGCTCTAGTGTTCGACATATTCTGTTTGTGGCTTTTTTTGGCAACATGGCATATGACAACCACAGAGAATGCAGGAAAAGCAAAATAGTCCTATCCACCAGTGCATGGGCCATGATGTTTGCAGCTATAATGTAGAAGCTTACTAAACACGAGAATAGTAAAACCAGACCTGTGCCTCAGATGCTAACCTGTTCAATGACAAGGACCATATAAAGTTACTAGACATGTACTATATATAAACATTTGTGTTACACAGGAATGCAGTCCTACCAGCAACCAACCCCAGAGATGATCCAGCTACTGCTAGCCATCCAGGTACTGCAGGAGGGGAAGGGTGGCTGGGAGTCATGGAGTGAGTGACCACAGTCAACTTACCCATTTTGAAGGGTGTAAAGCAGGTTGACTTTCTGTACCATCACTACTGGGGTGGGTGGGTTTCAAGATGATGTAACAATTAAGTTTCTAGGAATAAGGAAAGTGTACTTTTGTCTAGTCAGTCCACACTCTGCATTGCAGCTGTGGATTAATGTAACTTTTAAGGCCTAACATTACACAGAAAAGATGTTGGGGCAATAGCACCCAACCCTTCTTTGGCTGCCTGTTAGCCCCCCCTCCCCCACTGTGGCACCAACCATTAGGATGGGGAAACAAAAGGGCTGATGAGCAGTTGGGGGGGGGGGTTAAAAAGTTATTTTATTTTACATTTTTTGACTGTGAATGTCCCACTGGATGCAAGTCCATTTTCAGTGGAAGCCCTGGGAGAAAAGCTCCAAGAATACAAATTATTACAGACAAAAATGTAAAGACATGACTTTGCCATATAATATTTCATTGAAGCTAGGATACATTCATTTGTTACTATATAGTATTAGCTTTTGAAGATATCACAAAGCATGACATTCTTGGAATAATTTACTTTCAAAGGAAAGAAAAAGAGAAGAAGAAAAGATCAAGAGGATTACTGGCCTCAAACAGTTGCCCCATGCAGCACAACTGAAAAAGCTAAGACTGTTCTCTGTTGCATACCGCTTTCTCAGAGGCGATCTCTGTCTAACATACAGAGCCATATCCAACCCAGAATTGTTGGACATGCTCCATCTTAGCAAAACCAAATCTAATCGAGCTACACGCTCTAGGGATATAAACCTCAACACAACAATGAATAGAACATGCTGGAGGGATAGATTCCCTTCGCAAAGACTTCCCTTACTATGGAACAGGGTCCCGATCTACATAAGACAGAGCCCCTCACTATCACTCTTCAAGAGGAACCTTGATGAGTGGGTGGGTAACAGAAAGTTCACACCGGGGATCACACCAACAGCACTACTAGGTAGGGGCCAAGGGTACTAGCTGCTAGTACAAGGGTCTAGGGAGCTACTAAAGGGGCGGTGAATACCGCACAACATGGCTGGGCTAATATATGCCTAAGGGCAGATAGCCCAGTACCAACCTATGAACCTAAGATTCTTATTCCTTTGAAGAGGATGTGAAATTGAATGCTGGAGAAGAGTCCTTAGCCTACTCTTCTCATATCCATTCCCTACTTGCCCTATAGTCTGAGGAAGAGGATTCCCTATCCCCAGATTCTCCCATTGAGGAATTATCTTTTGAGGATACTACTATTCACATTATGGAACATTTTAAGTGGGACTGTTCCCAAATTTCTGATATCCAGAAGAGATACTATGTCCTCTTGCGGACCGACTTGCCCAAGCCTTCTGCAGCCTCCCCAAGTGTTAGATACCCTTAGACCCATTTTCATCTGCTTCCCAGCCTCTTGCTCCAAAGAAACTGGACAGGTTCTATAAATTACCTGAGGCTCAAATGTTTTTACATAAGCACCTTTCTTCTGACCCTGCAGTGAGTCCTGTGGCTACTGATAAGCCTTCTAAGCTACTGCCCTCTTCCAAACTTTTCCTCTCTGATGTGGTCAACAAGACTATAGACAGGTATGGGGTAAAAAAGCTTACACATCTGCCACATTAGCTTTCAGGCCCATAAACTTCCAGCCCCATATGACAAGTTATGTGCTGTTTCTTCTTTGTAAACTTGGGGGTATTATGTCTGATACACCTGATTCCAAAGCTAATACTTCTGCTATTTCCCTTCAGAGCTCTGCTTTCCAGGTAGCTCATCACTCCATCAAATTCAGTTACTATGCTGCATATGCCTGTTCTAAGGAGACTGTGTCCTGGCCTGTTATGAGGAGATATTCCTGGTTGAGGTTGCAATCCCTCCCTGAAGGCATTAAGGCTAAGTCACTGGAGTCTCCCTTACAAAATCAGAATCAGCACTTTAGACCTAGCAGGATAAGGGAAAGGTCATGCAATACCTTAAACAGATCTTTCTCCTATTCCTAAATTTTAGAGGAATTAACCTAAATCTTTTGTGTGTAGGCAGCAGACGTCCTTCCCAGGGGTAAGAGATCTTCTAAGAGGGTTTACCCTGATACACTTTCTCAGTGTACTAAGGGTCAAAAGCCATCTTTTCCTGACAAATCTGCCTCTGCATTCAATCACTTATGTCCCTTAGCCAGATTCCTCTTTCCATGAGCCTCACTCTGCCTTTTCCAGTTTAGCAACAGATCATCACAGATTCCTTGGTACTTTCTATCATTCCTGCCTTTCAGGCATTCCCCAAACTTCCTCACTTTTTCAATTCTTCAAGATATTTTGGTGTATGAAAGGAACTATTTAATCTGTTCTGCCATATCAATGGGACAAACGCTTTTATTCCAGAATGTTCCTGGTCTCCGGGAAGGAGGGTTCCTGGATGCCCATTCCAGGTCTCTACTTTCTTAACACATTTCTATGATGTCTTTTGGCTTCTCCGGGTTGGGGGTCGCCACAGCGAACTCCAGTCTGCTAATGATTGGTAGTTGATTTTTATGTGCCGAATTACCAGCCCTGACGCACAACCTTCAACGAAGGTACGCCCATTCACGCATGTCTCCACGCAGAAGACGCTTTAGCTGGGAATCGAACCGGACAGCGTCTTACTGTGAGACGACAATGCTACCGCAGCACCACCACCGCGAGTATTCTCAACACATTTCTATAAGGTCCCAAATTCAGGCGTTCCTGGTGTTTCTAGATCTAAAGGAGGCCTACCTTCACATTTTTTATTCAGCCTCTTCATGAAATTTTTTCTTCTGTTTTCTCTTCACATTATCAGTTCTCTGATTTGCTTTTTGGTCTTTCTACATTTCCAAGAGTCTTTACCAACTGTCTGGCCCCAGTGGTAGCCTTCTGCAGTCTTCAGGTTGTTTAAACCCTTCCTTTATTTGAATGAGCATCTGATTCAAGCCTCAACTCAGCAGCTTCTGCTTCAGGATATAAAATATACTATGCTTCTGCTCTTCAGCATGGAGCTCACTTTAAATCACAAGAAGTCTGTTCTTACAACCCCTTTTGGACCAAGGTTTTCAGGATTCAGACCTTGCAAGTGTTGGCTATGCTTCCTCCTTCCAAGACCTTTCCTTTGAGACTTTATTTTCAGTCTCCTCTCTCTCTCTCTCTTCCCGAGGTGCCCACAACAAAATATCTGTGAGTTCTGGGGATAGTGGTATACACCATTCCTATGATCTCCTTCGCTAGTCTCCAAATGAGAAAGTTTCAGTGGTATCTCATGGTTTCAACACAGCCATTCTCTGGCCTCTCTCGTGTTTCTTTTGTCTTTTCTCAAACTTCAGTTCCTCTGGTAGATTCTGCAGATTTACCTGAATTCTGGCCTTTCTTTCCAGGCACCTCTTCCCATTCAGGAATTTTATACCAATGCTTTGGCTCAGGATTAGACAGCTTCTTCCAAAAGTATCAAGGTTCTGGGAATTTGGTCTTCCCAGAAACTGAAGGACCACATCAAATAGATGAGAATTTTGATTTTCTGTTCATGCTTGCACTCACTCTGGTCCCAGGTCTTTTGAGAATCTTCACAGAACACACCAGTTATGCGGTAGATAAACAAGTAAGGGGGCAAAAAAAAAAAAAAAAAAAAAAAAGTTTGTGGACTAGCTCTTCAGGCTTGGGATTTTATAATTCACCATCAGCCTCACAGCAAGAGGTTCTCCAGTTCGATTCTCGGCTGGGGGCTTTCTGTGCAGAGTCTGCATGTCCTCTCTGTGGTCACATGGGTTTCCTCCCACATTCCAAAAACATGCAGTAGGTGGACCAGACACTCTAAATTGGTCATAGGTGAGAGTATGTGCGCGAGTGAGTGGTGCGAATGAATTAGTGCAGCAGGGCTAGCCACCTGGCAGTGTAAACCTTGGCTCGAGATGTCTGTCACTATGGAAGCGACACCCTGACCGAAAATGCAAGGGGTTGAGGATGGATGGATCTGACCCTTCAGGCAGGCTATATATTCCCTCAGCACACAAAAGAAAATTTGATCAGATCCTTATGAATGGGATGCTTCACAGAAAGTTATTCCTGGATATCATCCATAGGTGGGTACTTCTAAAGTACATCTTTTTGCTTCCCTTCTGAAACATTTCCCAAGTTCTGTTCCAGAGTTTTTCACCCCTTCTTCTGTTACCAAGAGTCCTGCTCAACATCATGTGGGAACAGGAACAAAACCTTGTTGGCTCCATTTTGGCCAGGGGAAATCATCATGTTATCTTGCAGGATGGATCTTCTCATACAGAAACAGGGATCCATTACTCACGCTTCATTTGACTTTTTGACATCAGTTTTTCGAGGACGTTTCAGGTTTTGCAGGAGGCTAGGAAAATCTATGTAGCTACATAGAAGATATTTTCTGTTCAGTGTCACAAACACGAAATGGAACCTATTTTTGTGAGTAGTTCTACTGTTTTCTTATTTGCACAATTATGGTCTGGCATCCACATTTGTTAAAGCTCATTTGTCAGCCGCCTCCATTTAACTGCTCTTGAACCCACCCCCTTTCTCCTAGATTTGAAGTCAGACAATTTCTGAAGGTGTCCAAATTAGGCCCCAAGAAAGGATATTCCTCCTTCTTGGGACATTAATTTTGTTGTTGAAAAGGTGACTTGGCCACCATTTCAGCCTTCAGTTTCTTCTTTGTAGAACTTTAGGCACTTACGGCAGTTCCCTATTTTTGGGTTTTCACAAAGACCTGGCTTTGCTTCATACTAATCCTTTTTATGTCCAAGGTAGTTAATAGCGCATCTTTAAGTCAGACCATTCAGCTTCCTTTCTTCCCTTCTCCAGAGTGACAGTGAGATGAATCCTCATTGACAGCTCAGATACTACAGAGGTAAGACTAAGGGTATAATGAAATCTGAGCAAATTTTTGTTTCCTTTCATACCAAGAAACTGGGTTTAGCTGTTTCAAAGCAAACCATCTACTCTTGGATTTCTAATGCTAGTTTATGCTCTTTTCATGGTAATCAGCTTTCTTCTTTAGTTTATGCTCATTCTAACAGGATGGTAGCCTCCCGTTGGTGCCTTTTTCAAGGGTCTGGATACTAAATTCCATTTTGATAACTGCTACTTTGCCTTATGTTTACACCTTTACAACATTACAAGTTACATGAGATTCATAGGGCACAAGACAGTTTTGCCAGGGCCATCCTGCATGGTATATTGGAAGGTTCCTCTAAGGCTCCCTCCTCCCATCCTCTCCAGTAGCTTATGGACTCTCCCTTTAATAAGAAATACTGCTACAGTGATAAAGAAGGACATAACACAGTTGTGAAAAATTTTTACCATAACAGATTTCTTTCTCACTGTTGTAGTATTCCATCCTTCTCTCCTTCACCCTATTTTACTCTATTTCTTACACACTTGGTGAAAGGTCCTGCTTCTTCCCTTTCTGGATGCACAAGTACTTGATTTTCCTCTTGAATTCCTCTGGTTCTCATGAGACTATTTCTGGGGATTAAGTGCTCATATGCCACTTATGTACTTTACAGCTTAGATGTAGGACATATGTCTGATATATGGCATCTGGAAGGTACTAAGAATTATGCTGGAGAGACATTCTGCTCTCTTAAACAGAAACTCCCTTTAGTAAGTAATCCTGTAACAGTGAGAAGTAGGACATCTATTGTTATGGTAAGATCTTATACAACTTTCAGTGGTCCTGTCTGACTCATAACAATGAACCTTCCATTGCTTCTGACAGATGTTTCTCACCCCAGCTTGTCAAAATGGGACAGACCTTTGTTCTTAGCCATCCTCAGGTCACTAACTATGAACATTTTTCTGGGGAGCGGGCAGTTTGAGGAGAAGACTCCCAAGGTACCAAGTCGACATATGAGGTCAATCTTCACAGTAGTTTCTTGGAAATGAGGGTGGGCTTCCTAGTGTTGGAGGCATTTTAGGACCTTCTCATCAAGGCTGTAAAAGCCACACACACTGACAACATGGTGGCATGGTATCTGAACAAGCAAGGGAAACTCCATCCTATCCCCGGCGTCAAGAGGACATGATGGTTTGGCAATGGGCAACGTCCTCAATTTTTCTGACTGCTATAAATATCGCAGTGAGATCCAACATCTTGGTGAATAGTTTGAGCAGAAACATTCCTCTGCCTCATGAAGGATCCCTGAATCCCAAGGTAGCAAAACAGTTTGAAATTTGTTTGCTTTCCTGTCCAATACAAAGTGCAGTAGCCATTATGCCCTGATCTCTCCAGAGGGGCAATCAATGAGGGATGCTGTTCTGCAAACTTGACCCCAGGTCTCCTCTACACCTATCCCTTGACACCCTTGATAATCAAGGTTCTTCAAAAGGCAACATACATGTTGCAGTGTGGCAACCATCTTAATTTACCTGTTTTGGCCCCAATAAGCTTGTTTCCTTTTTTTGTCCACATCTTTTTTATCCACCCTGGGTGGCGGATCTGATTTCTCAAACTTTGGTATCACTTCTCCCAAACCCGCTGCTCCTTCAAGTGGACATGTTTTTTTCCAATTCTAATGATGGTCAGGAATCCCAAACTCTTGAGTTATTCACATTCCTTCATCCCAGGATGTCTTCAGGACTTTTTGGCTGACCTACTTCATTCTGGTCTTTGTTATTCAACTATTAAGGTATAACTAGCTGCCATTTCTAAATTCATGTTTACAGGGTAATACCCCTGTGGCAGGTCTCAAACTTTCTAAGGCATTCCTGATGGGCACCTTTTTGTTACTTCCACATTTCAAGGATCCACTGCCTCCTTGGGATCTTCCTCTACTGCTGCAAGCCCTTTCTAGTCCTCCCTTAGAACCTTCGGCTATGGTATCCTTAAAAGTTTTGTCACAGAACCAATAGTTTCAGAAAATCTGACCATTTATTTATTTTTCTAAGACTATATTTGGCAAGTCTGCTTCCAAAGTGACCCTATCCACATGGCTTTCTGATGGTACTTCCTTTATATAATAAAAAGGAATTCCTCGGTGCACAATGGCAGTGGCTACCTGAACTCTCTCTCTCCACAGGCTTCTAGTGATATTTGTGTTGTAGCTATGTAGTCTGACACAACTTGTGTCCCATTATGCATCATCTATGGCTAGAGCTTCTTTTGGTTCTCTCCTAGGATCTGCCTGGGATTTCTTATGGCTGGGGAATCTGTCTCACTGGTTGAGATCAGACTGAAAAGACAGTGCATACAGAAGTTATGCACGTACCCAAATGATAGAGTTGTGTTGTCTTTGTCTGCCTCAACCATCCATGCCCCCTCCAAATTGTCATTTTTCTTTACCTGTCTATCTCAACCTGTGGCTTATCGGATCTGACTTGGGTCTTAAGCTAGCCATATTCTGAATCTTCAGACTCAGGTCTCCACCTCATCTATCCATAAGCTCCTACTGTTGCACCCTTTTCTCAGTTCGACTCTGCCCCCTGGAGAAAACCCTGAACTAACACAAATCTTAACTAGGATGGAGAAAATGGAGTCATGAAAAAAAATGCTGCAGAAATAGATCCTCATGTGCAGGCTACAAGGCTGGACCACCATGACCGATTGGGATCACTCACTAAAAAAATGAAACTACCTAACTGGATCTGAGCCTGTAGGAAGGATCTCATCAGTCAGGACAGCTAGGAGTCTTCTGCAAAACGAAGACTCAGATTCCCTGAAGGCATAGGTGAACAGCTGTAACTGCCATACTCCAGGTGAACACTTGGTAAGAAGGCTGTAGTGAGAATGAACAGAAGGTTTCTGAACTAAAAGTGACTAGCTCCTAGATGGAATCATAGATATCTTCAAGATGCTTTGGTTACCTTGATATGGAAGTAGGAGTCCTGAAGATTCACCAAGCACATTAGTTGTTTTCCTTGAAGAAGGGTAAAACTGAATGCACCAAGACCATCCTGAATGCATGCTCAAATGGATGAGGTCTACAATAGGTCTGAGGTTCCAGGTTTTCTCTAGAATCAAAAAGTCTGTCTGGTCTGTTGGGACATCTTGGATGGCTCTTTTGTGGAGAATGGGAGACAATCTCCCTTTTTAGTCACTTCTAACTGATGGGATGCAATGTCTGGAAGTGACATTTTCACTCTTGGGGGAAAGGAAAAAGGGTACTGAACAGTTTCTGGACATTATCCCTCTTACCCCAAGTAATAGCCATCCACACAGAAGAGTAGAGGGATAACTGACCCCTGACTGCCTCCAGTGGAGAGCAGATACACAGTTCTTCAGAGACTGTGAGGTTGTTAGAAAAGGGCTCAGTATATCCCCACTTGTGTGGACCCCTCAGCATTTGGGACTGCACCCAATGAAGGTGTCACGTCTGCTACCCCTATCAAAATTTGTCAAATGGCTAATGGTCGAATTTCCTAAACACAGTAGCTTTGTGCCTTTTTAGTTCCTGCTACATGACATTTGTGGAACCTCAAGTCTCACTCCAACAGAAATCATTTATGTCACCTTGGTCACACACTTCTGCATTTTTTTCTTTCACATGTCCAAAAAATGATGATCTGTCAAAGAAGTCCTTTGCAAAATATGCTTTAAAGTTGTCTGCAAAACTGCATTGGCACAGCCAAGCTTGGAGACGCACAGCTACACCCAATCTGGCTACCCTACATGCTCCATTGGATGCACTGTGCATGAGACACACAAAGAGGTTCAAAATGTTGATCATGCTCAGGCTGTCTCCATTTACTTCCATGTGTCTGATGAAGGGGGATCTTCTCAGAGGGGCAAGTGCATGTTGCACCAGATCCCTCTGAAAATCGTTTATGTGAGTGGTGTAATTCAATTCTCTAACTGTGAAAGTGCCCAAACACATTTTGTTTTTCTAGTCATTGTCCTAGATTCTTTATTAAGGGGTGAACAGAGGCTGCATTGTTAGTCAGCTCTTTTTTGATAGCTGATACCACAATAATGGAATCCACCAGTGCACTTTTTGCACAGTGCAGTCTGTCCATGGGGATCCTGAGAATCTTGTCCAGCTTCTGAAGCACCAATTCCCATGTACTAGGTTCTTGTCACAACCTCCTTATGGCCACGTCTATTAACTTGTCTGCTGGAGGGACTATCCAAGAAGTAGAGGGTGTCAAGTCATAGGCCTCAAAGAGAACCTTCTCATCTTGAGTAGGTAGGGTTGATGGGCCAAGTCACCCTCTGCCTCATGAGTTTCAAGATTTCACCAAAGGTGGTATCTTTGGGAGGGGGACTGGGGAGCCCTGTTTATTACCCAAGTCAGTATCAGATGTGATAAGATCCCAAAGGAGAGTCCGTGCATCTCCTCTTATATGCCCTCTTTCTTGGCACAATGGTGGGGTAGGCCCAGACTCTTCAGAGGACTTCTCTAGCTGTTTAATTGTAGTTTTTGAGGCCCAGAACTTGAATCTGACCTAAGAATGCTTGATGTGGAAGAGATAAGATAGACAGAGCAATGGGGTGGAACCAATCCCATTGAAAAGTTCTCATAGAAGATGAAATTATCCTCCCCATAGCCTGGAAACTCTGAAGGGTTCAAGGAAGCTGCCTTCATGACCATAATCATTCCTCCCAAAGGAGAAATGATCAGCTCAAAGAAGGCATCTCCAAAACAGAACGCATGAATGGCTAAGAGGAGGGGATTAAAGATGAAGACTCAAATCTCAAAGTCTCAGACACCAGTAACACAACCATACAAGACAACTCCAGTGATGGCGTTGTGGCCTCAAGGTCAAGTTGGTCTTGAGACGGCTTCAGACCTGATACTGTCTGAGCACTCTGATCAGGAACCTCGAGTGCCAAACCAATAGGTAGGGTCAGCACAGAAGATTCACGCCTCTGGTCTACATCTGAGTAAAAAACAATCACTAATGGAATTCAGACCAAGCAAAAAGCTGGGGGACGGATGGACATTGGGCTAGCCATATCTACCTTTGGTACCGAACAGATGGGAAAACTCCCATTGCAATCTGAGTCTTCATAGATTCATAGACTGTTACTAGGCTAATGGCCCAAGATGCCTTTCTAAGCCTAGCCAAGTTTTACCGAAAGAATAATGATGGCCTGCATCCAAATAGGACATTGAGGGCCGGGTACTTATAAGCTACTGCTATCCATAAGGGAACATGGGTGCCAGGCATGGTGTAGATTTCCTATTCTCCATCCACTTGTCTAGGTTGTGCTTAAACTGGGTAATAGCCAAACTCAGCTTCACATGGATGGAAAGCCTATTCCACAGGAAGGGTAGTCTCAGACATATCTGTTGCTCCAGCATGTTCTATATTCATGTCACAAATTTCAGTTCCCTAAACCTTGGATTTCTGGTACTCTGACTTACAAATATATAGGAAATTCTTATGTGTGGGGTTTGAGGATGCCTTGGAAGCCAGCCATAGATCATCCCTCAGCAATCTATAGGAAACTGAGTAGAGGAAAAGGGATTTAAGGCACTCTGAATAAGACAGGTTTGTTATGCATTGATTTTTTTTGTAAGGAACCTTTGAGGTCTTCAAGAATGTCCTAATCAAGCAATCTAAATCCACCTCTGAAAAACTTTTTAGAGGACCTAAAAGAACATATAAGGTGGAAGGTGTCAAACAAGGGAATCTAGAGAATTCTTTCAGTGATGAAGTCCAGCTTGAGAGCCTTTTAGAAGATATGTCCCTAATAATAGTGAAGCCGATGAAAATGTGTGTACTGGCATAGACACTGAAACCATTTCCTGTTAAGGTCTCTTTGGAAATGGAGAAAGTTCCGACTCTTCATAGTTTCTCTTTCAGGAGTCATCTCTTTTGGCCTAGGTTTCTTGGAAGATTTCTTAGGTTTTGTCGATTTTAGATCTGGAGCAAAAGACCTCTGATAATAAGTTTAATCCTTCTATCAGATAAAGTTTATGGGCCTAATAGAGGATTTCTTGGTGATAACACACCACACACAACTTCTGTGTCATGGGGTGATATTGTATGTCCACAATTCAGACATTTCCGGAAGGTTTTTCCCATGGTGATTAATCACAAACCTAACCTAAGCAGGCGCGTGTGTGTACATGTATGTATAGGTCTACTTCAGATCACTGAAATCCCATTTCACTGAGACCAAATCACCTAAATTTCACAACACCGACAACTCATTTCACTGGCAGCTTACAATGATAGATTTCAAAAGACCAAATGGGTAACCATAGACAGACTCACAAAACTAATGACTACCTCTTTCTACAACTTTAAAAACTACTTACTTATCCTCTTAACAGAAACCAGACAATATAAAACCAAACTAAGTAGGGGGGCTGCGCTCCTACACCCAACATGGGGGGGCTGCGCCCCCCCAATTGTATATGTTAATTCCAGGATTGCACTACATTGGGGAAAAGGGCATATACCTTTTACTTGCCTTAATCTACACGCTGCCACTACTGCTGGGAAGTCTATAGATTACAATTCAGTGAAATTAATTTTCAGTATTTTGGAAATTAGGTGATTTGGTTTGTGAAATGAAAGTCAGTGAAATGGGATTTCAGTGATCTGAAGTAGACCCATATATATATATATATATATATATATATATATATATATATATATATATATATATATACACATACATACACACACACACACACACACACACACACACACCCTCTCTCTCGCTACTAAATACACACAGACTCTCTCGCTACCAAATGACTTGAGTAAAAACTTCAACTAGAAATTATCTGTGTATCAGCTGTATAGCTAGGACTATTAAATTTATGTATTATTATCTGGCAAAAATGAAAGGGCAGCTGCTATAATTACTGACGCAAATGAATGGAAAGGAGACGGGACTACGTTGCTAGAAGGGGCAAAACAAAAGAGGTACTGGGCTCTACAGCACAGTTCAAAAAAAGTTTCAACTAAGACAATATTTAATTTATGGCAAATATTAAGTCAAGCCATATTTTTATGGGTTTTATTACTAGTATCAGTTAACACAGACACATTCATTAATGTCCTAAAATATTAAACTATCAAAAAATATTATCTATTGTGAACAATACTGGAGGAACACAACTGAACTGCTGAAAGGTGATCCATGTCTGTTCACAGACAATGGAGGCAAGTGAGATCTCAGATAATACTGGCCACTAGCACATTATGGGAGAAGAATTCTTTAAGGTGCTCAAAACTTCAGCAATTGTGCTGCTGAGTCTGATTCAACAATCACCTCAATGACCCATAAGTCGGATAGAATCTACCTGTGAATGAAAAATGAAATGGTCACAAACAATTGTGGCATGAGCCAAAGACTGTGCTTTAATATGGAGGTGTACTCCAGTGGATGCTGAAGGAACAGCAGTACAACATATGCATTCATCCTGGAGAAGAGGGACACTTCACTACATGGAGGAGGAACGGGACAAATGATGAGTAATGTTGGGGACTAGACAGTTATAACTTACACTGCTGCAGGGTAGCATATCAGTGCTAAACAAAATGTTATTTCTATTCTACCCTACAGAGGATCAACATCAATACAGCTAACTGTTGGTACACATTAATGTGATTATGGCTGTGAGAAATTACCTGAAACCTCTTCCAAAACCAATTTTTTAATCAAAGAAATTACATGTCAAACTGATAACGTCATCTGCATTTTACAATGATACCCACCAACCCACAGTGCAGCTTAACCAAATTCAAGGTTTCAGATTATGTACAGGGACATGTCTAATGCATAAAAAAGAAACTAACTCAATCTTTCCAGCAATACATGGGAATCAACTTGCTGAAAATGTTAACATTTGAAGAAACTGAAGTAGAGACTTGAGCAAGATCTGCTTTAAGCAAGCAAGGTTATGAATACTTTAAAATAATTCCTTTGTAATTAATTCAACAACCATTCCTAGTTAAAAAAAAACACTTGTTATGTGTACACTATACAAAACACAAAAAATGAAGCCAATAATCTGTACTGGATCTGTTGTACAAAGGTATTTCTGAAATGCGAGAGAGAAAATGCATAACAACTTAAGATGCTTGCAATAAAGTAATGGTGGAGAACCCCAAAACAGAAAATGTACCTAAAATAGAAAAAGCAAGAAGGCAGTGCTTCACAGACACTATATTAAACCATTAGATCACTCACTCATGAAGGTATGAAGGGGAAAAACAGTCACAAATATTTCCTCCCGGTTTACCTTATTTTAGGCTAATGCATGCGCATCCTATCATTCACACAACCCTTAAAGTATGACAGAATTTCACCACTGACAGCTTGATGAAGTACAGGAATGCAACAGCCCAATGGCTTATTGCCATAAAATTTAAGATGTTTACTTCACAGACACAAGGTACAGGGTTTGATTCTTACTTCTGGGTTGGGAAACTTAGCCAACAAGGGCACAGGTTGGCCTAGTACTAAACTATGAACCTAATGGGCATTTGAGTAGAAAGCACAAGGAATAGGTACAGTGAGGCAAAAGGCCAAACAAAGCAGTAAGTGTCAGCATGTGCTGTCTTCTGTGAAAACAGAGCAACAAAGATAAAGTGGGACAAGATGGAATACATATGAACTCTGGTCAAAGATTAGGTGCCGTGGTGAGAAATGCGAGAACAAAGGCAGTTCCAGTGGGCAAAGGGCGACAGGGCATCTATTAGATATGGTATAGTCAAAGGAAAGAAGAATGCAAGGAACATGTGGTGGGAATGGAAATGTTACATCAAAAAGGGTACATTTTCTTCCACCCACTAATCTGTAAAGTATGGGGACATTATAAAATATGTTAAGAAAATGATGCTTTAAAAAGTAGATTAATAACCTGTCAAACAACAGTCTAAGTATAAAAATGACACAAAAAAAAATCTCCGCCCTACAGCAAAATTCTTGTTTTGAGAAAGAAACCAAAACACTAAGAACTTACTGCAGAAAAAATAATCATGTACTATATATTTATGTTAATAGACATGGTATTTCATTAAAGAAGTCAAATGATTTTCCTGATCTGTGAATAGACACAAAGATGACAGCTTAATTTTAAATCAGATGAACTGGTGACGAAAGAAATACTTTCTTGAATAATGTTGAAACCAGAAGGGCTAGTTTTGTTGTTGCAGTAACACAAATAAAAAACATTTTTCATGACATTAATTTGGTGTTTCACAGAAGGGAAAAAAATCAGCCTGCTTTCTTATTTTAGCTTCATGTCTTACTGCATTAAGAAAAAGCTATGTTTAAATTGTTCAGCTAAAACCACATTTTGTAAATGGGCAAAACAAAAAAGGTATTGGGTTCTACAGCACAGTTCAAAAAAAGTTTCAACTAAGACAATATTTAATTTATGGCAAATATTAAGTCAAGCCATATTTTTATGGGTTTTATTACTAGTATCAGTTAACACAGACACATTCAGGAGAAAATGTAAATTCTGCTGCTTAGATCAAATTATATCTTTCCCATTTCTCCTTTATTACTTAGGATACATTCAGTTATTGCTTTCCTCACTAGATTTTACCTGCTTCTACTGTCAGTAAATCTGCAACAGTGGGAATAGATGTTCTGACTGTGCCATAACAATCAGCTGCCATAAAATGTACACGCACATTTAGCAAAGTTCCTGGTCACACCAAGTTAACTGTTTCCAACAGCATAGCTATGGAATTTTGAAGACAAGGGTTCACACCAAGGCCCAAAAATTCTGCCCTATTTGAAAAGTTATCAACATAGACCTATCACACCATGTGACACACAAGCACTGACTGCTACACTCAAGCCATTCTTAAGGTGCCAACATCAACATGGCTACACTTTTTGAGAGAACATGGTAAAAAAAAAAAAAACAGAGCAAGAAAAAGGCGGCATGCAGCCTTGGTAAACAAGTGACCACAAAACACACAGTAGTAAACTGTACAATGAAGCAGTTTGGCTTTTGTTTTTTCATAAGAAATGCTTGGTGCTTTGCTGAAGCTGTAAAAAAATATATCACCTGAAAAGGTCTTTCACCTGGAACTATAGGACTCCAATTCATAGCGTACCTTTGTGAGAGGAAGCTTTAGAAACTCCAGACATAGGACAATCTCCAGAACTTTAATAAAATCTGGTGTTTAACCCCCTTCTCATTCAGTAACACATACAAAAAAATTTAATCTGCCAAACACCCATGAAGCAACCCACATCATCATAGCAGAAAATAGTGGGGATACTGTGGCAGTCAATCTAAGAAACCAACATGAAACAAGTAACAAGAATACTGCTCATATGTCGTACGACAGGAGAGGAAAAAAAATCATGTCTGCGCCCAAAAGCCAAGCATAGTCAAAACTAGTCTGCTCCTTAGGAAAACAATGTTCTTATAAAAACAATGCAGATATCCCATTTAATCTTCTGCTGATGGAGCCTCATCTTCTGAAGCTTTTTCCTTCTCTGGGGAGCTCTCCTCTGACTTCTCTTTCTCTTCCTCTTCCTCCTCATCCTCCTCCTCTTCTTTAGGTGACAAAGACTTCTCTTTTGCCAACTTGGATGCAGGAGGACGCCCTTTACCTTTGCCTTTCACTGGGCTTGGAGTCACTAAGAAGAAAACATGGAGGTTAGATTATAATACACTATCAGCACTTTGGCCTACATCAACATCTGTAAACAGTCCACATATTCATGAAAAGCATCATTTACTGACTTGTTTTCAACTATCCAAACACTTGCAGATAATCAGTTGCAAAACACAACTCTGTTTCTAAACTGCCTTAAGTAAACTTTTAACAGTTGCTAAAATGAAGCTTAGACTGAACTGTGAACATCACAGTATTTGAGAGTACCTGTCTTAACACATCTGTGATGAGTTACTGGAGCAGAAACTCTGCTTAAAAGTCTACAGTAGGGGACTACTTTCCAGGTGAAATGACTAATCAATGCCATATTCCCTCTACAAGCCAGGGATGCATGGTATTAAGACAGGCATGAAACTTGTCATGTGAGTTAAGAGTAAAAATGGACATGAACATAGCACTTGTCTGTGATTACAGATAATGCAGAACCATAAAAAAACAAAGCACATTCCACACACAAGAAAAGCAAGAGGGAGCACACCACCTTCCAACAAGAGTCTCTTTTAAAGATCTAGTTATAATAAGATGCATCTGACAGTGCAGTACACCACTGCAGTGAATCAAAAACTAGATTAAAGTGACTTTGATTTTCTTCCTTTACCTTCTGCATCGCAGCATGCAGTAGTTGAAGCACTATGATGCACTTTCCTTCCTTTTGTCTGTCCCTATTTTTAATTTGCTTTGCAAAAATATATTTTTCCATGCCACTGTCACAAATGATTAACTTAACATTTATCTTGTGACTCAGAAAAAAATAACTTAGATCTACAGATGGGAAACTGAAAAATTACCCTAAGACTGCCCACTGTACTACTAACGGACAGAGGCAGCTCAAAAATTCTTTATCTCATGCATGGATCCCCTCAAATTATCTATGCTATGATCCCAGTTATTCCCATTAGGGGTAGTATATAATTATGGGATGGGTAAGGCCAATGTATAACCAAATGGGATAAGTTATTTCAAGCACAAAAAGGGAAATGTCCAGGCTTAAAATGGCCCATATTGGCAGCTACCCTAACACTTACCAATGAACCTCTAATGCAGGGATGCATCTATAACTTTAATGGATAGGCCCGTTATCCTTGGGGTGATATCATATAAACACAATTTATTTGGGACATGGTTTTATCTTTTTTTTTTTTTAACAAAAAGTCCAATAAAAAAAATGACAAGGAACAAAAAATATCACGGTACTTAATCCACAAAACTCTGTGATGTATACAATAAATGTCAGAAAAATCACTTTAAGCAAGTGGATCTGGAAAAAAAAGCAGCAGGTACATGGGGAAAATAAAAGCACCTGGAAAGTTCCTTGACCATGCTGCAAGTCGATATTCTTACTGAAATGTTTCCAAGGTACCCTGTAAATCCTACAAAAGCAAACAAAATTAGGAATTTCTTAGCAATGGAAAATACTTTGGCTGTCTTTGTTCATGTTTTATGCAAGTAATAATGTCTGACAGGGTGTGTGTTTTGGGAGAAATAACACCCACACAGGGTCTTTGTGAAAACTGATGCTGCAAGTGGAGGGCCTCTACACCCCTGGAAGAGCAGTATTTCTCCAATTACACACTCCATGGAAGGCATTATTGTGCTTAGAGAATGCAATGGCAGTGGTGGGTCAAGAAGACTGAGCAGTAATCTGGCCTGGGTAGACAGACATGCCACAGTACAAGTAAAAGGAAATGCAATAAGCAAGCCATTTAAAGTTTGCTTGTTAATAAGTGTACCGTCCTTCCCTTCTGCAGAAGAAACAAGCAGCTAATCAAACTTTCTTTACTGCTTGGTTCTGTACACGTAGAACCTCAGCTAAGGAATGAAGGCTCCCTTTCTCCTGAATGATGTGATTTTGGAAAGAAAACTGGCAGGGGAATAGCCTGATTCAGGGTAATTTCAGATAAATTAAGCAAAAAGGTGGGTATGATACACTGGACTACTATGTCCGTAAAGGTTCTTTGTACGTTAAGGTCTACATACAAGAAATCCTTCTGGCAGAGGTAACAGCCACCAAAAAAAGAATAGTTGTGTAATAACTTACCATAACCTTAGCTGTCCTCCTCTTCCATGTTGCAGTACTCATAACAGTAGAGAGGTTGTTGCCTGCAACACCGACATCTGGCCAGTATACCAAAGTCTTTGGTTCAGGAGGATACGTGTGACGTCCTCTGTCAGAGTCATAAACCGACGTAGGGTATAAAAGTGATGTCTGCACGCACCCTCTTCAGAATGGACTGCCGCATACAGCAGTACTCCTGGAGGTTTAAGGAGGGTCTGAATTGGGAGACCCCTGAGAATCGCATATAGACTAGATCATAAGGTAACAAAAAAACACAAAGATAAATCCAAAAAGAAACACCAACAACGAAAATTGCAGCCACCTGGAAAAAGTCTTTACTTCTTTTAAACGGATTCTGGTACCTTGGCCTTCGCCTTCATTGGAATGAAGGCGAAGGCCGAGGTACCAGAATCTGTTTAAAAGAAGTAAAGACTTTTTCCAGTTGGCTGCAATTTTCGTTGTTGGTGTTTCTTTTTAGATCATAAGGTACTTGATGGGCTGTGTATAGTGGAGAAGTTAATGTAGCAGGGGCCTATGTCCCCACGGGTAAGTAAAGGTATATTAGGTAGGTCAAGTAGCGAGGGTAGGAGGGAGGGACTGAATACTGCAACATGGAAGAGAAGGACATCTAAGGTTATGGTAAGTTCTTACACAACTATTCTATGTCCTTCTATCCTCATGTTGCCGTATTCATTACAGGAGAGAGAGTACCAAATCTTTTAGATATGAGCCTGGGTGTAGGATTGGGGTCCCTGGTCAATGAGGCCCTGAAGAATAGATCTGGCAAACCCAGCTCTAGCTCTGGAGGCTAGGTCCAGTTTGTAATGTTTGGTAAAGGTGTGCACTGAAGCCCAAGTAGCAGCTTCTAAAATTGCGGCAAAATCAACCCCTTTGAAAAAGGCAGCTGAGGAAGCAGCTGCCCTGGTGGAGTGTGACTTGACATGTCCGTGTAAGGTTTTTCCATGAGCAATAGCCTATGCCAATGGACTCAGAGATCCACGCAGAAATGGTCTGTTTAGAGACTGCCTTCCCTAGAGCCCTAGGGTGGAAGGAGATGAGAAGTACAGTTGTGTACACTTACCATATATGTAGATGTTCGAGTGTATTCACTGTTGCAGTCAACACACCTAGGTTATCTGCCTGCAGGTGGCCCACAGTCAGTCCAAATACCAGAGTCTTGGGATTTCTGCGTCGGGTGCTGTCGACTCATCCATGACGTCAGGGGTATAAAACATGCAGCCGACGCCATTACATCAGTTTTTCTTGCCCCAGATGTCAGGAGCCCCCAAAATAGGAAGCAATCAAATAGTGTGGAACACCTCCAGTAAAAAGTAATTAGAAGTTATGTACTCACCATAACGTTCCATCTGAGTAGGTAGCTTCATTTGTCTGCAACCTGTGGGTCTTGGATCCGATATTGGATTCGAGCCAGCAACTTGTTTCAAGCTAATGGATCCGAGCTCCTAGCTCCTCCCTTCACCCATAATGTCCTGCTAACCCTCCATGACTTCAGATCGAGTTTGCCCCTCAATATATACCCAAAAAAAAAAATATGGGTATCCAACTACCAATAGATCCGAAAAAGGCCAGGGGGAAGGAGGGGGGGATAGTTGCAGACAAATGAAGCTACCTGCTCAGATGGAACGTTATGGTGAGTACATAACTTCTAAATCTGAAGTAGGGAGTTCATTTGTCAGCAACCTGTGGGACAGAGTCCCCAGCTACCTGCACCTTGGGTGGCCATCATGGAAGGATATTGTGAAGCACCGCAGAGCCAAAGGATGCTCTCCCTCTAGAAATCACGTCCAGTTTGTAGTGGTTAATAAAGGTATGAGATGAAGCCCAAGTGGCTGCTGAACAAATATCATCCAATGGGACTCTAGACTTGAAGGTCGCAGAAGTAGAAATGGAGCGGGTGGAATGAGCACGAACTCCTTCTGGTGCGGGTCTCCCAGAGACTTGATACGCCAATAGTATACATTGAGAAATCCAGCGTGATAAAAAAAAGATACTTTTGAAATTGCTTTCCCCAAATTAAATTTGGCAAAGGAAACGAAACAGCTGGTCGGATTGCCTATGGCCAGCTGTTCTATGAGTATAAAAACGAAGCTGCCTATGAACATCTAATGAATGCAGCTTGTACTCTCCCTTATTCTGATACTTAGGGAAGAAAACCGGTAAATTTATGGATTGATTCATGTTGGTTTCTGATGCTATCTTGGGGAGAAAAGAGGGATTGATCTTGAGGTACACTCTGTCTGGGTGAAAGATCAAATGAGGCTTCAGAGAGAGAGCTTGAAGCTCCGAAACTCTCTTTGCTGAAGTGATGGCTACAAGGAGTGCTGTTTTCCAAGACAAGAATATGAGATCTACTGAAGCAGCGGGTTCAAAAGGTGGAGCAGTCAGGGCTTGAAGAATTAATGCAAGATCCCATGGTGGCACGGCTTCCTTTATAGGGGGTCTAAGTAAGAAGGTGCCCTTGAGAAAGGTTTTACACAACTTGGCTGACATCAAAGGCCCTGTATCATGTCCCACATGGTAATGTGATATGGCTGCCAACTGCACTTTGATGGTTGAACAACTAGCGCCTTCCTGAAAGAGTTTGGTTAGGAAGTCTAATATAGACGGAAGAGGAGCCGTAAAGGGATCTAGATCATGATGCTCCGCCCAGATGGAAAAACGTTTCCATTTACTGCGGTACACTTTCCTGGTGGAAAGCTTATGCTCTGACACAAGGATGGCTCTGACTGGTGAAGAGATACCGGGAGTTTTAACTAGGAGTGGAACTGGAGCAACCAAGCTGTTAGTTTGAGATTGCCCAGGTTTGGGGTCGGTAAGTTCGACGGATGGGAGATGAGATCCGGAGTGGGATCTAGAATCCAAGGAGGATTCACAAGGTGAGACCACAGGTAAGGGAACCAAATTTGCCAAGGCCAGAATGGGGCAATGAGGATCATCCTGCTCCCCAACCGTAAGGCTTTCTGTAGGAGTTGCAGCATCAGGGGTAGCGGAGGATAGGCATAAAGTAGACTGGGTGGCCAAGCATGCACCAGAGCGTCTCTTGGAGTTTCCCCTGGAGGGGGGATTAGAGTGAAGAAATTGTCGCATTTGGTGTTTGATGGAGACGCAAAAAGATCGCAGCAGGGTTGCCCCCATTTTGTGAATATCTGCTTCGCTACTAGTGGATTGAGAGACCACTCGTACGGGGTAAGAAGGGTGCGACTGAGCTTGTCCGCTAGGATGTTGGTCCGTCCCGGAATGTGCGTTGCAATGAGAAAGCGGTTGGTGGAGATCGCCCATTCCCATACTCTCATGGCTTTGCGGCATAGGGGGTAAGATCTGGTTCCCCCGTTTGTTGATGTACCAGACAGCCGACATGTTGTCTGACTGAATCGCAATCGTTCCTATGGGGAGGAGACCCTGAAGTGCTTGCAACGTGAACAGCACCGCTCTCATCTCCAGAACGTTTATATGCAGGGGAGGTCTCTGTGTTGTTCCACATGCCTTGGACTGTCCTGCCTGAATAATGCCCCCCCCCCCCCGAGGCGGGAGGCGTCCGTGGTCACCGTGGCGAGAGGTGCAGAAGGGACGGCCTGTATGGAGGTCCGAGGCTTGGAGCCACCATAATAGAGCCCTCCTGCAAACCTTGCTGATAGCAATGGGGTGGTGAAGAGGAAGGGATAGAAAGGACCATTGCACTAGAAGTGTCCATTGCAGTACCTGCATGTTCAGACGGGTGCATGGAAGAAGCGTAATCGCTGCCGCCGTGGAGCCTACTGCCCTCAAGACCAATTCCGCTGGAGGAGTCTCTGATTGGAGGATGGCCCGCACATGGAGTTGCAAATTCCGGATTCTCTCGGAGGTTAGGAAGGCTCGTAGCTCTCTGGTGTTTATTCTGGCACCTATGAATTCTATGACTTGTGTTGGGGCCAGAAGAGATTTGTCGACATTGATGGTAATGCCTAATTGTGGAGCTAGGCGGAGAAAAGAAGTCTCTGGCTGAGCAAAGTAGATGCCTTGTCGAGGCGGTCAGGAGCCAGTCGTCCAGGTACGGAAGGACCTGTATTCCCTGGAGTCTCAGGTGGGCCGCAATCACTGCTAATACCTTGGTGAACACCCTGGGGGCTGTGGTGAGGCCAAAGGGAAGGACCCTGAACTGATAGTGACTGGCTCCCAGCCGGAAGCGGAGGAACCTCCTGGATCGTCTGTCCATTAGAATGTGGTAGTACGCATCCTTGAGGTCTATAGAGCACATCCAATGGTTTTCCCTTAAAAGTGGAAGAATAGATTGAAGAGTGACCATTCGGAATTTTTCCTTGGTTACGGACATGTTCAAGCGGGAAAGGTCTAGAATCGGTCTCAAATCCCCCGTCATTTTTGGCACCAAAAAGAACCTGGAGTAGAACCCTAATCCGAGCTGGTCTTGGGGGACGGGCTGGATGGCTCTTTTTCTTAGCAGCTGCTGAATTTCTGCAGCTGCAGCCTCCCTCTGATAGGGTGGTACATCGGGGAGGTTTTTGAGTTTGGGAACATGGAGTAATGGTATTTTGTACCCTCTGGATATAATGCAAAGCACCCAGCGGTCTGTAGTGATGGACTCCCATGCCGCTAGGTGCTCCGAGAAGCGCCCCCCGACTGCCTCCAGAGTGGAGCAGCCGGGAAACCCTTCAGGGCTGCTGCGCGGGCCGCTCAGAGAAAGGTTCTCTGGACCCAAAGTTTCTCGGAGCCCCTCTGCCCCTGGGGCGGCGTCCTCCCTGTCCTCCTCTGCCACGGTAGGACTGGTTGTCCGGAATGGGTTGGGAATGTTGAGATTTCCGGAACCACATCTTCTTCTGACCCTTTTGGTTCTTCGAGAAGGACCGCTGGGGAGCAGAGAAGCGGACTCCGACGGCAGACTACGTCTTCCCGTCCTTTTCGCTCTGGACAAGTGTCTCGCGAACCGTTTTGCCAAACAGGGCAGAACCATTGAAGGGGGCGTTCGCAAAGGACGCTTTAAAAGGCTCCGCAAAGTCACAATGACTGAGCCAGGCCTGACGTCTCATGACTAGGCCTGCTCCGCTAGCCCTAGCGGCTCCCTCTGTGGCGTGGGACAATAGCCGCATAGAGGTATTAGAAATTGATCTCAGAGTGGCCATTCAGGTGGAGTACAATTGCTCGTCATCCGCTGACATGGACACAGGGGGGGAGGCAGCGTATTCTTTGATAAGATCCCGCTGCATCCTGATTACATGTGCCATATAGTTCAGAGACCTTACCGAGAAGGTCGCTGAACTAAAAACTCGCTTCCCTAAGTGGTCCATCGAGCGGGACTCCTTGCTCGGTGGATGGACTGAGGGGCTCTCCTGAGCCAATTCCCTCTTCGTGGCTGCCGCCGTCAACATGACACCTACGGGGGGCCCTTACTCCAGTGTGATCGGTCTGAGGGGGGGGCTAAGTATTTTGTCCGGGCATTTTGGTATTGGCTCCACGGTGTCCGGATCCTTCCACACCCTGGTGGTGATGAGGTCCACCAGGGGGTCGGCCGGAGGGGACACCCAAGAGGTAGACGGGCCTGCTTCGAATGCCTCCAGAAACACGGACTCGCCAGAGGAAGACTTGGGGGCAGACCACCCACTTGTGATCCTCAGCATCTCCATGATGTCTCCAAAGGAGACATCCTCAGGGGGCGATCTTGGGGAGCCTTCCCCTTCTTCCAAGTCCGTGTCCTCGGTTAAGGACTCAGGGGAGTCCACGTGCCTCCTCTTGCACTTATGCTTGCGGGGCACTTCCTCGGGGAGGCTGTCCGAGGAGGCCTCGCCAACAACATTTTGTTCCAATGGAACCATCTGTGAAATTGAAGCAGGCTGTCCCTGGCCCAGCAGAGAGGGAGTGCAGGGGGGAGCCGAAACAAGGACCGGGGGTCCGGATGCTCTCAACAGAGCCCTCTCCACAACATCGAAGGCCGAGGGAGAACCGCTCTCTCTTGGATCCGAAAGTTGGTTCCCACTCGGATCCGATGAAGGGATCAGAACCGGCGCCGAGACCATCGGATCCGAAGGACCAGTGCGCTCCGACCTGGACGGAGCCGAAGGCACACTGAATCCCTCGGATCCGAAGCTCGGGCCATGGCTCCGAGAGGTCGGGTCCGACAGGCTCAAGGGCAGGGTCGGATCTGAAGTATCGAGTACTGTCGGCGCCGACCCACCCCCGGCTCCAACGCTGCTCGGCTCCGAACGCTCCGAACACGGATAGCGGGTCGGAGAAGGAGCAATAGGGTGGAAAAAAGGTGTCGAGCTCCCCCTCGAAGGGGGGGGGGGGGGAGGCAAGAGCACTCCCATCTCCAGCTGGGCCTGGATGAACCTTCGCATCATCCGGTCCAAGTCTGCATCGGATAAACTAAAGGTAGATCTCGAAGAGGTCACCGAGGCAGGCCTGGAATGCCACCTCGATGGAGATCGGGTCTCCTCCTCCTCGGGCCCCGGGGAGAAACAAGGAGATCGGAGCCGAGGAGGAGGAGACCTAGTAGTGGAGGGAGAAGCCCGCTTAGCTGGTGGGGCCGAAACGGAGGTCTCGGCCTGCCGCTTATGGTGCTTCTCCCTCCGTTTCTCCCTTGCGGCCACCCTGTCCTCTGACGCTTTAGCGGTAGTTTGAGTCCCAGACGGAGGAAGGGGGGGCAGGAATGGCAGCAACCACAGGCTGTGGTGGAGCCACGGGAGCAGCGGAGGCCGGTGCTGAGTCCAGGTGTAAAAATCCCGCCAAGACCAGCTTCGACCTCCGCTCTTTCAGTGCCCTGGGGTTGAACGCTGCACAAATGGTACAGCCTGAGGAGAGGTGTTCAACCCCAAGGCACCGAACGCACCGAGTTTGGCCATCAGCCGGGGAGAGCTTATGGCCACACTCGGTACATTTCGAGAAAATGGCTTTTGGGGCCTCAGCCATACTTAAAAGTAAAAGGTAGAACTACACAAACACACAGGCCCCAAAAAACACAACACATACACACACTCACTAACGACCAAACGAAGGAAGGGAACTAATTAAAGAAAAATATTTTATACTAAAGGGTACCTAACACTTACAAACGTTAAAATTTGAAAGAAAAAATGAAAGTTTGACAGAAAATATGAACTTATCTGACAATTCACTTGCTGAGCTCAAGGGGATCCAGCTATCCACAAGCGCGGCAAACTAGATCTGAGGCCATGGAGGGTTAGCAGGGCATTATGGGTGAAGGGAGGAGGAGCTAGGAGCTCGGATCCATTAGCTTGAAACAAGTTGCCGGCTCGGATCCGATACCGGATCCAAGACCCACAGGTTGCTGACAAATGAACTCCCTTACTTCAGATCTACAGGTTGCAGCTTCCAGGATGTCCCTGGTAGGGACTCCCCTGAGAAAAGCTGTAGAGGTTAACTCATTACAGCCGAGTGCTCCTCCAGGCATCTTCTGCAGTTAACCTCTACTGCTCCTCTAGGAGTCAGATATTGATTGTTCATATTTGCATTAATAATTCCAAAACCATGTTACTTACAAGGTACCAGGATATTTTGTCTTGAACCATATGTGATGGCAAACACAACTCTATTGATATTTGACCTCTCTCAATGAGAATTTTCTAGAACTGTAAGGTGATAACTTAGTTTTTAAAGGCTTAAGCCACGCCCACTAGGGGTTAAAGGTGCACACTCAAAAGAGCTGTTCTGGAGTGAATGAGTAGCACGAGTGGAATGAGGCCTGATCCCCTTTGGGTAGATTTTCCATGGTGTTTGTAGCAGAAATGTGTGCAGTGTGCTATCCATTTGGAAATGGTTTGCTTTGAAATGGCCTTACCCTCTGCCCCTGTAACAAAGCTGACTAGCAGCTGGTCAGATTTTCCGAAAGGTTTAGTCTGTGTCAAGGTAGAACCTGTGCTATCTGTGCACAACCAAGGAGTGCAGGATCCTTTCCTCTTTATCCTGAGGATTAGGAAAAAAGGTTGGTAAATGGATGGATTGGTTTAAAGCCCCACTGGATACCACCTTGGGCATAAAAGATGGGTTTAGTCCTGAGGGAAACCCTGTCCGCATGGAAGATAATGAAGGGTTCCACAGCTATAAGGGCCTGTAACTCAGACACTCTTCTTGCTGAAGTGATGGCTAGCAGGTAAGGCTGTTTTCCAAGAGATGAATTTTAACACTGCTGAAGCAGCAGGCTCAAAAGGGTGAAGCGTGAGCTTCTCTAGTACAAAGCTAAGGTCCCAGGCAGGAGTGGGAGCTCTCCTTGGGGGTCTTAAATTGTTAGCTCCTCTCAGGAACCGTTTGATCAGAGGGTGAGAGAAGAGTGGTGGCTTAGTATTGTAATGAGTGGAGATGGCAGAGGCATGAATCTTAATTGATGAGAAAGATAGACCTTTGTGGAGCAGCTATGCTAGGTAATCTAGGACTTGAGGCAAGGGGGGCACGTCTGTGTCCTTCCTATGGACTGGCTCCACGAACAGAATCTTTTCCACTTTTCTGAATAGGATTTCCTAGTACTGGGCCTCCTGGCCTCAAGGATAACATCCAGCACTTGTTTGCTGAGGGTTGCTGATGATGTAATCAGGGAATAAGCCATGCTACCAGGCTCAGGGTTTGCAGCTGAGGATGCAGACTGCGTAGGAGTGGGTACCAGTGCTGGCATGGCCAGTCTGGTGCAATAAGGATTGTCCTTGGCCTGTCCCGTTTGATCTTGAGAAGTACTTTTGGAAGGAGGGGCAGAGGAGGAAAGGCATAGATTGAGAGGTTTTCAAATGTGAAGGATAGGGTATCCACTTTCCAAGTTTGGCTGTGGGGAATTCTTGTACAAAATTTGTTTAGTTGATGGTTTTGGGGGGACGCAAAGAGGTCCACCTCTGGTGTACCCACCTGTGGTTTAGAAGTTTGAATGAGTTTGGTTCCAGTTTCCACTCATGTGGGTCCATTAGTCGTCTGCCTGTGAATTTATTTGTCTGGCAGGAATTGAGCTTGCAGGTGCACTTGGTTGCTTAAGGCTGTGTTCCACAGAGCCATGGCAAACCTGAAGAGTAGGTAGGAGTGAGTTCCCCCCTGCTTGTTTATGTACCACATAAATGTGGTGTTGTCTATCTTTATCAGGAGTTGTCCTGGCAGGATAAGGTATTTGAAGGCGGTCAGTGCATTCTGTACAGCTAACATTTCTTGTTGATTGATATGCAGGTGAATTTGTCCTGGGCTCCATTTGCCTTGAATGCATCTGCCTGCCATGTGAGCCCCCCATGCATAGTCTGATGCGTCTGTTGTCACAGTCTGGACGGCGGGGGGTTGTGAGAAAGGGAGTCCCTTGATGTGGTTACAAGCCTCTGCCCACCCAAGGAACTTTGTCCTTAGGCAAAGGAATGATAGGAATCACTGTTTCCAGGTCCTGAGAATGTTGACACCGGAGACGTTTTAAGTACCATTGAAGTTTCCTCATATGCAGTATTGCACATGGAATCAGTAGAATACATGAAGCCATAAACTCTAGGGCTTTCAGTATTTTTCTTGCAGACAGCTGGGTTTGGGTGACCAGTAGTGTGAAATAAGTTGTCAAATAAACCTGCTTTTCTGGAGTGAGGAATGCCATCTGGGAAGTTGTGTTCAAGCTTGCTCCCAGGAATAGAATCTTTTGGCTGGGTACCAGATGTGATTTCTTTTTGATGATATACCCCAGAGAAGTTAGGAGTCTCTTTACAAACGTCAGGTGCTGAAGTAGCAATTCCTGACTGGCCACCTGAAACAGGCAATCTTCCAAGTATTGGTAAATTTGAATATTTCTCTGCCTGCAGTAAGCAATGGCTGGAGCCAAGCACTTTGTGAATACCCTGAGCACAGTAGATAAGCCAAAGGGAAGTGCAGAGAACTGATAGTGCATAGAGCCTGCCCTGAAACGTAGATATTTCCTGCAAGATTCCCTTATGGGGATGTGCAGATAAGCTTCTTTTAAGTCTAGAGTGACTAGCCAGGAGTCCTTGGCTAGCACATATGAAGGAGTTGCTGGAGTGTACGCATTTTGAATTTTGGTACCACCAGGAAGGTGTTTAGAGTTTACAGATCCAGAATACGGCGCCAAGAATTCTCTTTCCTGGGCACCAGGAACAGACTGGAGTAGAAACCCTGTCCCCTTTGCTCTGTTGGAACCGGTTAAACAGCCCTGATACTGAGAAGAGAAAGTACTTGCTTTTGGGCCTCTTTCCACTGGTTTGGAGGAAGGTCTGGCAATCCGCTTGGGGTTGAAAGAGAGTGGAAATAGAATATGTATCCCTGGGATACAATGTTTAAGACCCATCGTTCCTGGGTAATATAATCCCATTTTTTGCAAGCAGGGCGAGTTTTCCTCCTAGGGGTGCAAGTACTTTGGCATGGTTGGGAAGTATTAAGGACAAGTCATTGTGAACTTTTTCCATAGGGGGTGGCTTACCACTCCCAGTTTTTGAAGAGGGAGCAATCCATTGTTTAGATTTGTGCATACTCTGAGACTGTAGTCTTTGTGGTCTGTTGCCCCTGGGTTTCTGCTGAGAAGGTCTGGAAGGGACTGGAAAGGACCAGTTTTTTGAAGCCCAATGCCTTCTGAATCTAGGTGGCTGTACCTGTAAGAAATCTTTAACAGTTTGCATGGATTTAGCTTTTTCCTCCATCTTTTCAAGAACTTCTGCTTTAGAGCCAAACAAACATTCTTGGTTTAATGGGGCAGCTAGTAATTTTGCCTTGACATGGTCTGGCAAGATTTGTTCCTTTAGCCAAGCATGCCTTCTCAGAATAGATCCAGTGACAGCAGCCCTGCAAGATGCTTCTAAGGCATCAAAACCACACTGCAAAGTATGTTTACCAACTTGGTTTGCAGAATGCATCAAGTCTTGTAAGTCCTTATTTTCTGCACAATCAGGAATCAACAATTTTTGTTTAATTAAATCAAGAATATGCTGCTGGTACTTCAACATGTGAAATTGGCAATATAACGCTCTGATGGCAAGAACTGCAGAGGTATATACCTTCTTACCCCATCTGTCTAGAGCCCTAGAATCCCTTTCCTAAGGGGTAGGGTTTTTGGCTGTAGAAGCCTTAATACCTTTAGGTCACTGGATCCGCAGTGGGATTTTTTAAAGAGAAATTTGTGAGAGTCAGGTACTCTGCATCATCTGTCAGGCTTTCTAGGAGCTGGTGGTAAAGCATCAGGGGTAAGGCTATATTCCATGAAGACATCATCTACAATATCTAGGACAGGGGGAATAGCTAGAGGCCTATGCTGAGGCAAGTATAAAAATTCCCCGAGTCTCTTTTTGGACTGTGGGTAGTAGTACTGGCATTCGCAGTGGAAATGCTCTCTTAGGGTATATGCAAGGGTTCACAGAAAAAAAAATCCTCTGGGGGTGGGGGGCTGGAGGCTGAGGGAATAGAATCCTCTGCATCAGAGTCCTCATAGGTAGACAAGGGTATGTCCTGGTAAACACAGGGATCAGAGTCATCGGACTCATGGTCTGAAGAATCAGAAAGAAAATCAATTCTTTGTCTTTTAGAGGGGGAAGGCTAGCTTCCCCTAATTAAAGCAATAAGATCTTCAGCCATTCTAAGCATTTGTTTCTGTGGCATGGGAGCTTCAGAATGTGCTTTGGTCGTCTGTTTCCTAGGCGTAGTGCAAACTCTGGGCCTGAGAAATTCGGCAGATTTAGTCATTAACGAAGTAGTCAGTTTGATACGAACATCGGAAAGTCTGAATACGCGCTCAGAAGCCGGTGCCTGCACAGCAGCTCCGAACCCAGACATCTGCAGGCTCCATAGTCGAAGAAGCATATCCCAGCACACCGGACACCAAATGGGTCTCAGTAGAGGCCTGCAAATCTGTAGAAATGGGCAACAGGGGCTGCGAAAGCACCTCACTAAGTACCAGCGGACTGGCGACTAGCTTAACGGAAGCATCATCGGCAGTTTTGGACCTATGCGGTCTGTCTCTGTCTTTATCTTTGTGGTTTTTGCTGGAGGATCAGTAGTCGGATGGCTTACCGAAGCCATTTCGGAATATGGAGAAGGAGAGAGAAAGAATTTGGAGACAAAAAAAGTCCGACGAATAGTTCGGGTGTTGAAAAAGGCACAAAACCGACAGCGAGGGACGTTGTGGTCTGGGCCTAAACAGGTGACGCAGTAAGAATGAAAATCTCTGTGAGGTACTTGCTTTCCACAGGCAAGACAATTGTTAACTTTTTCTGACATCGGTTAGATCAAGAAAAAAAGGTCCCCAACAGGGTACTTAGCTTTAGAAGACTTCAGGTTTGAAACTCGAAAAATGAAAATTTCAGGTAGCTGCCGACCAGTACCTGCGAACTGCTTGTGCTTCAGGCTCCCGTGCGGCAAGAAAAGCTGATGTAATGGCATCGGCTACATGTTTTATACCCCTGATGACTTGACGTCATGGATGAGGTGACAGCATCCGACGCAGAAATCCCAAGACACTGGTATTCGGGCAGACTGAGGGCTACCTGCAGTTAGATAACCCAGGTGTGATGACTGCAACAGTGAAACACAAAGAACATCTAGTCAAACTTCCTAATAGGTTTGGTTTTGTCTAAGTAGTACCTCAGTTGTCTGTGGACATCTAGTGAATGAAGAGTCCTCTCTGAGGGATTTTAAGGGTGAGAGTAAAAAAAAACATGTTAATGGTCTTGATTTAAAGATAGTTCATTAACCCCCTTGGGCATGAAGGAGGGGTTAGTACTGAGGGCAACTCTGCCCTTATGGAAAATAAGGTAAGGAGGGGTAGCCATAAGAGCTTGCAACTCTTGATACCCTCCTGGCAGAAGTTAGGGCCACTAGCAGCACTGTTTTCAGGGTGCACAGTTTTAGGGTTACTGGATATGCTGGTTCAAAAGGTGGCAATATTAGTTTTTCTAAGACAAAGTTCAAGTCCCAAGGGGAAGGTATAGGCTTATGGGGGAGTTCCAATATGAAGTACCTCTTACAGGAAAAGCTTAACCTCCAATCTAGAGGCCAGAGGCGGTAACATGGGCAGACATGCAGAGATGGCAGATAAATGGACTTCAACTGAAGAACAAGTTAGTCCTGCGTGAAGGAGCTCACAGAAATAGGAAAAGACAAAGGGAACAGGAATAATCATATGGTCCTAGTTTTTCCTTTGACACCACCTGGAGAACCTCTTCCATTTAGATACATAATTTCAACTGGTACTAGGTTTTCTGGCCTCCTGCAGAACACTGAGTACGTCCTCTGAGTATAGGTGTCTGAAGAGGATTACAATCCTATCGCCCATAAGTTTAGTTTTAGATTGTTCACCTGCAGTAGGGATCCACTGTCCTGTGTGAGCAAGTCTATTCGGTGGGGTAATCTGTGATGACTGCCCTTGGCTAATAGATGGAGAAGTGGAAACCAATGCTGTCTTGACCAATAGGGGGTCACCAACAGGATTTTGGGTTTGTCCCTCTATATCTTCAGAAGGACTTTCTGAATCAGAGTGAAGGGTGGGAAGGAGAGATGCACCCCCCCCCCCAAAAAAAACGAGAAGGTGTCCACTTTCCAGGCTTATGGATGTGGATCCCTGTGCAAAACCTGGGCATCTGTCTGTTTTTGGAGGAGGCAAAAAGATCTACTTGTGGAATCCCCCAACTGTGGATAAGATATAAGAATACCTCTCTCTGAAGCATCCATTCGTGACAAGGAGCTGAAGTTCTGCTGAGCGAGTCTGCCAGAACGTTCTTTGTGGAGGGAATGTACACTGCTACCAGATGACTCTCGAGTGATGATGCTAGGGTCCAGATCTGGGTGGCTAGGCTGCAAAGAGGGTAGGACCTTGTACCCCCCTCCCGGTTTATGTACCACAGGACAGTCATATTTCCCATGATCACTTTCAGGGTCCCTGGGCATAGAGCTGACTTGAAAGTTTGTAGGGCTAGAAGGAGTGCCTTTACTTCCTTGATGTTGATATGGTCTTTTTGTCTTGGTGTGGACCATTTTCCCTGCACGGTGAATTGCTTCTAGTTGTGTAGTAGTAGTACTGCACCCCAACTTATGTCTGATGAGTCTGTGGAGACTTGATGTAGGGGGGCTGGAACCTGTAAGGGGGTTTCCTGGTTGAGGTGGATGGCAGAGTTCCACCACTGAAGTTGCTTCTTCAGACACTGAAGTAGTGGGAGGTGGGGTGTCCACAGGATGGGAGTGATCAACTACATAAGTTTTTCAGAATCCAGTGGATTTTTCTCATGTGGAGTCTTGCCATGGGTAACATAGGTATTAGGGAAGCCATGTGGCCCAACATCCTTAGGAACTCTTGTGCTGGCAAGGAGGTGAGGGTGATAAGTTTGCTGAATTATAGGCAAAGGTCCAGGATTCTTTGTTCTGGAATGAAAGCCTTCATTTTGTCTGTTCTGATCCTGCATACCAAAAAAACCAGGTCATGAGTAGGGTTCAGGTGAGACTTCTCGTTGTTTATAGTAAACCCAAAGAGTGTTATAGTGGAGATTACCTGTTGTAGGTGGTGTAGAAGTACTTGGCAGTCCTGATGGAGAATTAGCAGGTCATCTAGATACGGGTATATTTGTATACCCTGTGTTCTGCAGTGAGCAATGAAAGGTGCTAGACACTTTGTGAACGCTTGAGGAGCAGTGGAGAGTGCAAAGGGCAATGCAGAGTATTGAAAATGCCAGGAACCTACTGCAAAGCGTAGGAATTTCCTATAGTCTGGGTGTATAGGAATGTGTAGGTAGGCATCTTTCAAGTCCAGAGCTACCATGAAAGCCAGTTTTGGTATGAATGGTAGGAGCAAGGGTAAGGAAATAATTTTGAAACTGGGTACCTTCAGGAACAGGTTTAGAAAAGGTAAATCCAGAACTGGCCTCCAGGAAATGTCCTTCCTTGGTTCCAGAAACATTCTGGACTAAAAAAGTACAGTTGTGTACACTTACCATAAATGTAGATGTTAGAGTGCATTCACTGTTGCAGTCATTACATTTGGGTTATCTGCTGGCAGGTTGCCCTCAGTCGGCCTGAATAACAAAGTCTTGGGTCCTGCGTCGGTTGCTGTCTCCTCTTCCATGACGTCAGGGGTATAAAACATGCAGCCGATGCCATTTTAATCAGTTTTTCTTGCCCCAGATGTCAGGTGCCCCCTAAATGGGGAGAAAAAAAAAATTACCTCCAACTAAAAGCAAATATACCACAAAGGCTTTTGAGCATAGTGAAGGAAAGAAGAGGTATAATAATACAGAAGAAAGGGGGCTGGCGTGTGGGTAACCCGGACTGCAACAGTGAATACACCCGAACATCTACATTTATGGTAAGTGTACACATCTGTTTTTCACGTTTCACTGTTGCAGTCATTACATTTGGGTAGAATCCTAAAGCTATGGATGGGAGGATGGAATTATACAGCATTAGGAGCAGCTAGAAGGCCCTGCAGGACAGCAGTGGCAAAGCCTACCCTGGATTTAGAAAAGAGAGGTAAATGGTAATGTTTTGTGAACGTATGAACTGAGCTCCAAGTAGCAGCTTCTAGAATGTCTCTGGTAGGAACCCCTCTGAGAAAGGCTGCAGAAGTAGATGCAGCCCTGGTGGAATGGGATCTGATCCCCTTGTGGACAGGTTTATCATGGTGCATGTAGCAGAAACGAATACAATGGCTTATCCATTTTGAAATAGTCAGCTTTGATATAGCCTTCCCCTCTGTCCCTGCAGCAAATGCCACCAGTAGTTGCTCAGACTTTCTTAGAGATTTTGTCCTGTTTAAGTAGAATCTTAGTTGTTTGTGTACATCCAATGAATGCAGAATCCACTCCCCCTTGTTCTGCGAAAAAGTTGGCAGATGAATGGTCTGATTAAGAGCCACAATGGATCCTTAGGCATAAAAGAAGGATTGGTCCTGAGGGCCACCCTGTCCGGATAAAAGATAATGAAAGGCTCCACTGCCATGAGAGCCTGTAGTTCTGAAAGCCTTCTAGTGAAGTGACTGCTAAAAGAAAGGCTGTCTTCCAAGAAAGAAATTTTATGTCTGCAGTAGCAGCTTGGTTCAAAAGGAGGTAGGGTGAGTTTTTCCAGCACAAAATTGAGGTCCCATGCAGGAGTCGGTGCTCTCCTGGGAGGTCTCAAAATTTTGGCCCCTCTGAGGTACTGCTTTAGCAGGGGATGAGAAAAGAGAAGGAGGCTCTGTGTTGTAATGAGCAGAGATGGCAGAGGCATGGATTTTAACAGAAGAAAAAGATAGGCCCTTGTGAAGCATCTCAGTTAAATATTGCAAAAATCTGAGGAATATCGGGCATTGCTGTGTTTATTCCTTGTGCTTGGTTCCAGGCACAGAATCTCTTCCATTTATCAGCATAAGCTTTTCTAGTACTAGGCCTTCTAGCTTCCAAAATGACATCCATCACAGGTTTACCGAGAGATGTGATTGGTGAAATTAGTTGATTGGAGATGCTGCAAGATTCAGAGTTTGGAGCTGAGAGTGCAGAATTTGATAGTTCTGCTGAGACAATAGATGAGGTGTCTTAGGCAAGTACCACGGAGGAAGGTGTGACATATTCCTTAGAAGCGGGTACCAGTGTTGGCGAGGCCAGTCCAGAGCAATCAGAATCATTTTTGGTTTTTCCTATCTGACTTTTTGTAAAACCTCGGACAGCAGAGGCAGAGGGGGAAAGGCATAGACTGAAAGTTTTTTCCAGCTGATGGATAGAGCATCCACTTTCCAAGCTTTTTTGCGATGAGTTCTTGTGCAGAATTTGTCCAACTGGTAGTTTTGGGGAGAGGCAAATAGATCTATGTCTGGGCTCCCCCATTTTTGTGTCAACATGCTGAAGATTTGTGGATCCAGTTTCCATTCGTGTGGGTCCATATGATTTCTGCTTAGGTCTGCCAGAGTATTTTGCTTTCCTGGCAGGAATTGAGCTTGTAGATGTATCTGGTAAGTCAAAGCTGTGTTCCACAAGGCCATGGCTAGTCTGCAAAGGGGGTAGCAGTGGGTACCCCCCTGCTTGTTTATGTAGCACATAACTGTGGTGTTGTCCGTCTTTATCAGTAGTTGTCCTGGATGAAGAAAATCCTTGAAGACTGTCAGAGCATTCTGTACAGCTAGCATTTCTTTCTGATTGATATGAAGGTGCATTTGATTTGGGCTCCATTCGCCCTGAATGCATCTCCCTGCCAGATGAGCCCCCGTGCATAATCTGATGAGTCTGTAAGTCAGGGTTTGGGTGGCAGGGGGTAGAATGAAGGACAGTCCCTTGTTTTGGTGACAGGCCTCTGCCCACTAAAGGAACTCCTGTTGCAGGCAAGGAATGAGAGGAATTATTGTTTCAAGGCTGTGACAATGTTGACTCCATAAGCTTTTTAGGTACTACTGAAGTTTCCTCATATGCAGTCTTGCATATGGAATTAGTAGAATGCAGGATGCCATGAATCCCAAAGCCTGCAGAATTTGTCTTACAGATAGCTGGGTTTTTGTGGCCACTTGGTTGAAGTATGCTGTCAACTGAATTTGTTTGTCTGGCGTGAGGTAAGCCATCTGGGCAGTTGTAGTCAAGCTTGCACCCAGGAATGTAATTATTTGAGAGGGTACCAGTTGTGATTTATTTTTGATTATAGTGTACCCTAGGCATGTTAGAAGCCTTTTTACAAACACCAGATGTTGTAGAAGAGTGTCCTCGTCCTCTGCCTGAATTAGACAATCGTCCAGATAAGGATAAATTTGAATGTTTCTTTGTCTGCAAAATGCAATTACTGGTGCCAGGCACTTTGTGAAGACCCTGGGTGCAGTAGATAAGCCAAAGGGCAGTGCATAGAACTGATAATGCAAATAGCCTGCTTTGAAGCAGAGGTATCTTCAGCAAGATTCCCTGATTGGGATATCTTAAGTCTAGAGTTACCAACCAGGCATAGGCAACAGTTGTTGTAGAGTCAGCATCTTGAATTTTGGAATGTCCAGGAAAGTATTTAGAATGGATAAGTCCAGAAATGGACACCATGATTTGTCTTTTCTGGGTATCAGGAGAAGTCTTGAATAAAAACCTTGTCCTTTTCCTTTTCTGGTACTGGTTGAATAGCCCCCATATCCACGAGGGACATGACTTGTTTCTGGGCCTCTGCCCACTGATTTGGGGGCAGGTCTGGCCATCCGTTTGGAATTGGCAATGTGTGGAAATGAAATCTGTACCCCTGGGATACTATATTTAAGACACACTTGTCCTGGGTAATTAGATGCCAATTTTGAGCATGAAGTGCTAGTTTTCCCCCCAAAGGGGCTGCCAAAAGATAAGTGCTTGGAAATGGCAGAGGAAAGTCATTGAGACTGTTTACCGTAGGGTGGTGCTTTGCTACTTCCTGATTTGGAGGTGGAGGCACCCCAATGTTTTGTCCTGTAAGATCCTTGTGACTGAACCCTGGAGCCTTTAGAGTGCCTGGGTTTGACCCGAGTGGCTCTGTTGGGTACTTGAAAGGACCAATTCTTAGTAGGCCAGTGCCTACTGAACCTGGGTGGCTGCACTTGCAAGAAATCTTTTACAGTTTGCATAGATTTAGCTTTGTCTTCCATCTTTTTTTAAAACTTCTTCTGCCTTATTACCAAACAGACTGTCCTGCTGTAAAGGAGCATCTAACAATTTAGCTTTAACATGATCAGGCAGATTTTTCTCCTTGAGCCAAGCATGCCTTCTTATCACAAATCCAGTTACGGCGGCCCTGCAAGAGGCCTCCAAGGAATCACAAACACACTGCAAAGTATGCTTTCCAACTTGTTCAGTTGAATGCAGTAAATCCTGTAATTGTTTATTTTCCACACAATCAAAAACATAATTTTCTGTTTCGGAAAGCCCATGGCATGCTGTTGATATTTAAGCACACAAAATTGACAGTTTAAAGCCCTGACAGCCAGGGTTGCAGACGTATAAACCTTCTTACCCCATCTATCCAGCGCCCTGGAGCCTCTATCAGAAGGAGTAGGATTTTTAGCTGTAGAAGCCTTAACACCAATGGGACCCTGAGAAATAGTTTCAGGGTCAGCAGTAGGATTTTTTAAAAGAAACTTGTGGGAGTCAGGAAAGTACAGTTTTGTACCTACCATAAATGTAGATGTCCGAGAGGAATGCATCTGCAGTCCTTACAAATGGGTTGTCCTGTCGTCAGGCAGCCCCTCGGTCGGCCGGATTCCAAAGTCTGGGTCTGGCTTCGGCTGGTGTCGCACTTCACCCAACGTCATTGCGGCAGTTATTTGGGTATAAAGGCATCAGCCGACGCCATTTTCCTCAGTGTTTCTTGCCCCAGATGCCAGGTGCCCTCTTGGTAGGCTAAATTTGGATAAATGCCAAAGTTTCCAAATAGTAGAGAGCAAACACACAAAATAAACATGTATGCACATATATACAAACAAATACACCATAATAGATCCCCCCCAAGCTAGCTGAAGATTGGTAAGTACCCTAGGAGTACCTCAGAGGGGAAGGAGGGTGGGTAATCCTGACTGCAGATGCATTCCTCTCGGACATCTACATTTATGGTAGGTACAAAACTGTACTATGTCCTTCAAGGATGCATCTGCAGTCCTTACAAATGGGTAGAATACCATAGCTAAACTAGGGGAGGAGGAAATGAGAATAGATTATGGTGTAGTCAAGATCCCTTGCAAAACAGCAGTGGCAAAGCCAGCACGGGATCTAGAGTATAGAGGTAAGTTATAATGTTTGGCAAATGTATGCACGGAGGTCCAAGTAGCAGCCTCTATAATGTCCTTGGTAGCCACTCCTCGTAAGAAAGCTGTGGTAGTGGCTGTGGCCCTTGTGGAGTGAGGCCTGATGTTCTCTGGAGTTTTCTTTCCATGGTAGGAGTAACAAAGTCTAATGCAATTTCCTATCCATTTGGAGATTGTCTGTTTAGAAATTGGTTTTCCTTCTTTTCCTGTTGCATAAGCTACCAGAAGCTGGTCAGTTTTTCTATTGTTTTTTGTCCTGTCCAGGTAGTAGCGTAATTGCCTGTGTACATCCAAGGTATGTAAGAGCTTTTCCCCCCTGTTCTGTGGATTGGGGAAGAATGTAGGAAGGTGGATAGCCTGATTTAAAGAGACTCTGGATACCACCTTAGGCATAAATGTAGGATTTGTTCTCATGGACACTCTATCTTGATGGAAGATCAGGAAGGGTTGTACTGCCATTAATGCTTGTAGTTCAGAAAACCTTTCTTGCTGAAGTTATTGCCAGCAGGAAGGCAGTCTTCCAGGATAAGTATTGCAAATCTGCTGTAGCTGCTGGCTCGAAAGGAGGTAGAGTCAGTTTTTCTAGCACAAAGTTCAAGTCCCATGCTGGCAATGGAGGTTTCCTGGGAGGTTTTACATTTTTAATTCCCCTCAGAAACTGTCTGAGCAGAGGATGCGAGAAGACAGGAGGATCCAAGCTGTATTGTGCTGAAATAGCTGATGCATGTATCTTGATGGAGGAATAGGACAGGCCTGTGTGGTAGAGCTCAGCCAAGTACTCCAGGATGTTGGCTATGTTCATCAGTGTCACATCTTGCCCTTTTGCAGCACTCCAGATGAGATATCTTTTCCATTTTGCTGCATAATTCTTTCTTGTTGAAGGTCTACGAGCCTCCAGGATTATGTCCTTAACCCTTTGGGATAAATTTGGGTTAATTGCTGTTATGTAATGTTCCAGGCAGTTAGCTGCAGCGTTTTTAGGTTTGTATGCAGGATGTTGTAGTTGTTCTGTGTCAGCAGTAATGGGATCAGGGGCAGTGTCCATATTTATTCCCGGGACATGCTCCTCAGCAGTGGATACCAATGTTGTCTTGGCCAGTCTGGGGCTATCAGAATGATCCTCGGACGTTCCTCTTTGATCTTGAGAAGCACCTTGTGCATCAAAGGAAGTGGTGGGAATGCGTATGCTGTCAGGCTTTTCCAACTGAAGGATATGGAGTCCACCTTCCAAGCAAGTGGGTGGTAAGTCCTTGTGCAGAATTTCTGCAACTGGTGATTGTATGGGGATGCAAACAAGTCTATTTGTGGTAATCCCCATTTTCTTGTGATGGCTTTGAAGATGTCCGGATGCAGCAACCATTCGTGGGCATCTGTTGTAGTTCTGCTTAATATGTCTGCTAGAATGTTTTCCTTCCCTGGAACATAAATTGCCTGTAACTGAAGGTTGTAACTCAGAGCCACATCCCATAGGTCTAGTGCCAGCCGGCATAGGGGGTATGAGTGTGTGCCTCCCTGTTTGTTGATGTACCACATAACTGTGGTGTTGTCTGTCCTTATCAACAGCTGGCCTTCGTGGAGAAGAGGTCTGAATGCCTGGACTGCCAATTTTACTGCCATCATTTCTTTTAGATTTATGTGCAGATGCAGTTGGTCTTGAGTCCATAGGCCTTGAATGCACTTGTCCATCATGTGTGCCCCCCAACCGAGGTCCGAGGCATCTGTCGTGATAGTTTGTCTTGGATGACTTTTGCTGAAGGGCAGTCCTGTGTTTGATTGACAGGCCTGAGCCCACCATAAGAACTCTTGCTTCAGGCATGGGATCATTGGAATTTTGGTTTCCAGGCTGTGCTTGTGCTGAGACCACAAATTCTTTAGGTACCACTGTAGCTTTCTCATATGAAGCCTGGCATGAGGGACCAGAATTATGCAGGATGCCATGAAGCCTAGAGCTTGTAGCACTTTTCTTGCAGTTAGATGGCTCTGCTTTGTTAATGCCAAGAAATAGAGAGGAAGTTGTTCTTTCTTTTCTGCAGTTAGAAATGCCATTTGTTTTGATGTGTCCAGTTCTGCACCCAGAAAGGTTATTATTTGGGATGGAATCAGCCTTGACTTTTTTGTATTGACTGTGTATCCCAGGGCTTGTAGCAGGTAGATGACTCTTTGTAAGTCTTCTGTTAATTTGTTTTTGTTGTCCGCTTGTATCAGGCAGTCGTCCAGGTAGGGATAGATTTGAATTCCCTGAAGTCTGCAATGAGCGATTACTGATGCCAGGCATTTCGTGAACACTCTGGGCGCAGTAGATAAGCCAAAGGGCAATGCTGAGAATTGATAATGCTCTGATCCTGCAAGAAATCTGAGGTATCTTCTGCAAATTGGTCTTATGGGGACGTGCAGGTATGCCTCCTTGAGATATAGAAGTTATGTTCTTACCATAACGTTCCATGTTAGTTGTCTTCTTCTCGCCTTCTTCTTGCTGGATGGGTTCGGAGCCGACCTCGGCTCCGACTCGGCCACTCTAAAAGCTCGAGAGTTGGTTCCACCGGCTCGAGGCTCCCCTTATATCCCACAATGCTAGGCGAGAGTTACCTCAGATCTCGTTTGTAAGCTAACCCCAGCTTATAATAGTAACAGTATAACTGTAAAACAGAATCCACCTCTAACAACAGGAGGAAAGAAGGGTGACCTACATCCTGAACCAGGAAATATGCATAATAGCATATGTCTAAGAAAGAGGTGGTAGAAAGAGAGGTCACAATCACAACTCCTCTAGGTCTGTCCAGGCCAGGGGGAAGGAGGGTGGGACGCAAGAAGAAGGCGAGAAGAAGACAACTAACATGGAACGTTATGGTAAGAACATAACTTCTATATGTTAAGTTGTCTATCTCGCCTTCATTCTTGCTGGATGGGACCGCCCCTAGCACCTTGTCACCGGTGGCCTAACGGAACAGACTCCTGAGAACAGTGGAACCAAAGTTAGCTCTATGCCTAGAAGCTAAATCCAACTTATAATGAGAAATAAAAGTGTGAGGAGTAGTCCAAGTAGCCGCTGCACAAATGGTGTCAATAGGCAGTCTGTCTTGAAGGCTAAAGAAGTAGCCAAAGCTCTGGTGGAATGGGCTTTAGGTTTATTAGGCAATTTTGTTGTCTAATTTCATATACCAGGGAAATCAAAGATGTTAGCCATCTGGATAATGATACCTTTGAAACTGAAAGTCCCTTTCTGCTTTCCGCATAGGAGACAAACAGCTGATCAGATTTTCTGAATTGTTTTGTTCTATCCAAGTAGTACCTCAATTGACGATGAACATCCAGGCAGTGTAATTTTGTTCAGACCTATTGGAATACTCTGGAAAAAGACAGGGAGGTCAATGCTTTGGTTTAGATTTGATGTCGAGACCACCTTAGGCAAAAAGGACGGGTTAGTTCGTAAGGATACCCTGTCCTTATGAAACAAAAGATAAGGAGGACGACAACTGAGTGCTTGAAGTTCTGAAACTCTTCTAGCTGATGTAATAGCTACCAGAAAGAGAGTTTTCCATGATAACAATTTCAAGGAACAGGAAGCTGCAGGTTCGAAAGGGGAAAGAATCAAAGAAGCAAGAACTAAATTTAGGTCCCAAGGAGAAGGAGGATTTCTTATAGGAGGTCTGAGAAGAAAAACTCCTTTCAAAAAGGCTTTGCAAAGTTTGTGGGACATTAGGGCAGATTCAGAAATACCCACATGGAAGTTAGAAATAGCTGCCAATTGAACCTTAAGTGTAGATGGAGATGAACCTGCATGGAAGAGTTCAGCTAGAAAATCAAGGACTAGTTGGATGGAAGCGGTGAAAGGATCTATGTCCTTCCCTTGTGCCCAATATGAGAAGCGTTTCCACTTACTCAAATAAATCGAGTGGAAGATTTATGGGAAGCTATCAATATATCTCTAACAGAGTGAGATAATTGAGGAAGCCTGGCTACGGTTGGAACTGGAGGAACCAAGCAGTGAGGTTCAGAGAGGGGAGGGAGCGATGAAACTGACCCGACTGATGGATCAAAAGATCTGGAACTAGGTCCAGATTCCACGGTCGCTCCAAGAGAAAACGATGTAGAAAGGGGAACCACACTTGTCGAGGCCAGTAAGGAGCAATGAGGATCAAGGATGCCTTCTGAGCGATAGCTTTCTGAATTACTTGAGAGATCAGTGGGAAAGGAGGGAATGCACACAGAAGTCCCCGGGGCCAAACTTGGACTAGAGCGTCTCTGCTGGGTTGGCCTGGTAAAGGGAATAGAGTGAAATATTCTCTGCACTTGCTGTTTTGGGGAGTAGCAAAAAGATCGCAGCAAGGCTGACCCCACTTGAGAAAAATTTCTCTCACTACCGAGTCTTTGAGAGACCACTCGTGAGGCATGAGAATAGCTCTGCTCAACTTGTCCGCAATGTGATTGGACTTCCCGGGGATGTGCGTTGCTATCAGAAAACGCTGAGAAGAAATCGCCACTGCCACAGTCTGAGTGCTTCTCGACACAGGGGTATGATCTGGTTCCGCCTTGTTTGTTGATGTACCACACTACAGACATATTGTCTGTCTGGATTGCAATTGTTCCCAAGGGAAGAGAGTCTTGAAGGGCTTGCAACGCTAAAAGCACTGCTCTCATCTCCAGAACATTTATGTGCAAGTGGCATTCGTTTGGTTGCCATGTGCCCTGGACTGTCCTGCCCTGATAATGCCCCCCCCACCCGATCAAGGAGGCATCCGTTGTCAGTATAGCAACCGGAGGAGGTGGAACAAAGGGTCTTCCCGACAGGAGCTGGGGGGAAGACATCCACCACATGAGATGCTTTTTGCACGCCTGCGTGATCACAATGGTGTGAGACATTGGAAGTTCCTGGTATGACCATTGAGTAAAAAGCATCCACTGAAGGATCCGCATGTGGTATCTGGCTAATGGAAGGAGAGGTATGGTCGCTGCCATGATTCCCAACACCTTTAGAACTAACCTGGCTTTGATTCTGTTGTTGTTGAGAAGGAGTGACACCAATTTGTGAATGTCTGATATCCTTTGGTGTGTTAGCCTTGCAGACATGTTTATAGTATCTAGATTTGCGCCTATGTAGGTAATAGTACGACAAGGCGACAAAACAGACTTTTCGCAATTTATTGAAATACCCAGTTTTTGACAAACGCGAAAAGTATAATCTCTGGCCATCAGAAGGAGATGCTTGGTGGGAGCTGTGAGGAGCCAGTCGTCCAAATATGGAAACACCTGGAATCCTTGTCGCCTCAGGTGAGAAGCTACCACTGCCATGCATTTGGTAAACACCGGGGCAGTGGTGAGACCAAAGGGCAGGGCCCTGAACTGAAAATGACTGGTTCCCAGCCTGAAGCGGAGGAATCTTCTGGAGCGCCTGTTCATTTTATGTGATAGTACGCATCCCGAAGGTCTATAGAGCACATCCAGTTTCCTTTGCCCAAAAGGGGAAGAATGGATTGCAGCGTGACCATCCGAAATCTTGTTTTCTTGACTGATTTGTTCAAGACACTGAGATCCAAAATCGGTCTCCAGTCCCCTGTTTTCTTTGGAACTAAAAAGAACCTTGAGTAGATTCCGGATCCTTGTTGGTCTGCTGGCACTGGCTGAATTGCTCTTTTGCAAGCAGTTTTGAAATTTCCAAAGCTGCTAGATCCCTTTGAGCGGTGGAACATCTGGAAGGGATTTTTGACTGATTTGGAAAGCGAAGAAAGGGGATAGAATAGCCTTCGAAATGATGGACTGTACCCATTTGTCTTGAGTCAGGGATAGCCAGGCTTCTGGGTACAGTGACAATCTTCCCCGACTGCCTCCGAAGATGGGCAGTCGGGCAACACCTCAGGGATGCTGAAAGGGCTTGTCAGCGAAGGCTTCCCGATTGCCCTGGTTCTGCGGACGCCCCCTGCCCCTCGGGCGACGCCTACCATTGTTATTCCCACCTCTGCCTTTGGTAGGAAAACGACTCTGTCGCCAGGCGAAGTCCCTTGAGATTGTTTACGGAACCACATCTGGCGACCCTTCTGGCCTTTGGGGTAAGGCCTGGAAGGAGTCGAAAACGGACTCGACGGCAGAAAGGGTCTTGCCATCAGTCTCGCACCTAGTCAGGGTTTCTTTCACTTGAGGACCAAAGAGAGATGATCCATCAAAGGGAGTTCGTGAAAGACGCCTTGAAAGGGTCCAAAATTGCATAGCCGCATCCAGGCGTGCCACGTAAGGCCACACCTGTCCCTGCGGCTCTGCTCGCTCCATCGGCCGCGTAAGAAAGGAGGCGCATGGAGGAGTTGGATATGGAATTAAGGGTAGCCAGCTGCGTGTTCATCTTGTCTTGGAAACCCGCAGCTGTAGGATCCTTTAACATTTCACTCGCTTCCTTGATCAAGTCCCTTTGAAGACGAGTGAAATGGCACAGGTAGTTCAGCGAACGCATGGTAAATGTCGCTGAGGAGAACATCCGCTTCCGCACCTATCCATGGACCTAGATTCCTTGTTAGGTGGATGGACAGGTACTGAAGGATCAGCCAGTTCCTTCTTTGTGGCAGCAGCTACCACCATAGCATCCACAGAAACTCCTTCCGTTAAAAATTGCTTGTCTGCTGGAGCTGTGATGAACTTAGAGGGTCTCCTGGGAGTGGGGTCCACTGAATCAGGAGCCGTCCATGCCTTCTTAGCAACCACCTGCATGAGGGGGTCAAGGAGGGACACCCAGGAGGTGGAAGGACGAGAGCCAAACGCCTCAAGATACACAGATTCGTCCTCCGAAGGGTTGAGGGCTGGCCAATTTCCCCTCTGTTTCAGGATCTCCAGAATGTCTGCAAATGAGACATCTTCAGAAGGGGAACGGGGGGAACCCTCAGAATCATCCAAATCTGTGTCTGACGTGATAGACTCAGGTGAGTCAATGTGTTTCCTCTTACACTTCCTCTTCCGAGGGGCTCTTCTGCCAAATCAGGAGAGGCCTCGAAGAGGATGAAATTCCCACAGGGGGCTCCTGAGGAGCTGGCTCTCTGCGGTCCGGGATGAGGGAGTGAGTCGACTTACCCTGAGGCAGCATAGAGGGAGGGGCGGACAGAGCCGACTGTGGAGTAGAGCCAGGCTCTAACACACTCCGCATGACCTCGAATGCACCCCTGTCAGGCAGAGCCAGAGGTCCCCGCTCCGAGGAGCTAAGAACCCCCCTCGGCACCGACAGTGATGGTTCCGAGGCCGATGTCGGAGCCGAACTCACCAGCCAAGCCCGAGAGGGAGAGGGGGGTCGGACAAGGGTCCAATGCCACTCACACCCTCGGAGCCGATGAGGGAAGTCCGGCGCCGAGATTCTTCCAAAGAAGAAAACGGAGCCGACGACGGAGCCGAAGACAATTGTATCGGCTCCGACGTAATCACAGTCTCGGTTCCGGCGCGACCCGGCTCCGAACTCAAGAGAGTCAAGGAGGAAAAGTTGATGGACCGGGGCAGGCATCGACTGATGAGTCGGGCTCTGAAGCATCTGGGCTAGTGCCTCGGACTTAAGTAGTCGACTCACTACCCTCTGAAGGTCATGATCCGACAGCCTCGATGACCTAGAGGAGTGAGACCTTTGGCCCGTTCAGACAGCAGGGGAGATCCTGAGCCGAATGAACGGAGCCAAGAGATGGTGACCTGGACCTCTTTCTAGTTGTCGGCTCAAGGTCTGGTCGGAGCCGACACGGAACCTCAATAACCTCGGCCCGCCGGAGCCAGGGAGCCACAGAAACTGTGGACTGAGACTTATCGGCTCCAGCCGGAGCCGATAAAGGCAAAGGTTGAGCAACCTGAGGTCTCGGCTCAGAAGCCGGAGCAAGACCTCGATGCCTTAGAGGGCTTCCCTGTTGAAACAGACAGGGAATCCTCTGGCTTCAGTAAGCCTCTAAGAATTAATTTATTTTTTCTTTCCTGCAGGACCCTGGGGCTGAAGCCATGGCACACAGCACAGGAGTCCTGCAGGTGCAAAGGCCCAGACAATAGACACAAGAAGTGTGAGCGCCTGTCAGAGACATTTTCTGACAGCACGCATCACACTTCTTGAATCGAGACCTTTGCTTCTTTAGACATTTTTGACTGACAGGTGTACACAAACACGCACACAAACACACAAGTTATACCCTGTCAGGAAAACACAATAAAATTAGTAGTAATACTAGTATTTAAAACTAGAATAAACTACCAAAAAACACACACACTCCACTAGGGAAGGCCTAAAGGCCCAATGGAAGAACCAAAGGTTCTTGGGGAAAGAAACGGAAAATATTTAGGGTCGGGAATAAAGTTTTCTAACCTACACTAACTAAGTAAGAATATTAACTTAAAAGGGGTTTTAAAGAGTAATTTTTACAAGAAAAATAGCACTCACCAGGAACCGGTAGAAACAACCAACCTCGAAGCTGTAGCGGCAAACGAGATCTGAGGTAACTCTCGCCTAGCATTGTGGGATATAAGGGGAGCCTCGAGCCGGTGGAACCAACTCTCGAGCTTTTAGAGTGGCCGAGTCGGAGCAGAGGTCGGCTCCGAACCCATCCAGCAAGAATGAAGGCGAGATAGACAACTTAACATCTAGAGTTACCAGCCAAGACTCCTTGCCCAGCATGGGAAGAAGCTGCTGTAGAGTCAGCATTTTGAATTTTGGAACAATGAGGAATGTGTTTAGAGCGGACAGATCTAGAATAGGCCTCCATTTGTTTTCTTTTCTTGGTACCAGGAAGAGCCTGGAGTAAAATCCCTTCCCTTGCTCCATAGATGGTACCTTTTCCACAGCTCTCATTCTTAATAATTGAGATATTTGTTTTAGAGCTTCTGCCCTTTGAGTAGGTGGTAGGTTTGGCATTCCTCTCTTTCCTGGTAGAGTATGGAAATGGAACCTGTAACCTTGGTCTATAGTTTGCAAAATCCATTTTTCTCTTGTAATGCAGTGCCAGTTTCTTGAAAATAAGGTTAGTTTTCCGCCTAAGGGTGCTTCTAGTTGTTCCCTGGTAGGCGGTGCCACCGCCAAGTCACTGTGATTGAGTTGTTATAGTGGTGGTGGCTGTATCCGTGCCTCGTTGGTTGTTACCCTGCCACTGGCGACCCCTGTAGGCACCTCTGGATTGGTTTCTGCCTCTAGAGCCTATTCCTGCCTCTTTGTGCCTTAGAGGACTCCGGAAAGGACCAATTCTTGGAGGGCCAATTCCTGCTAAACCTTGGAGGTTGAACTTGTAAGAAATCTTGTACTGTTTGCACAGATTTTGCTTTCTCTTCCATCTTTTTCAGAACCTGCTGTGCGGGGGCACCAAATAAATTGACCTTGTCCATAGGTGCATCCAAAAGCTTAGATTTGACATGGTCTGGTAATGCCTGTTCTTTCAACCATGCATGCCTCCTGATAACTGTGCCAGTCATGGCTGATCTAAAGGAAGCCTCCAGTGCATCATAGCCACATTTTAAAGAATGGTTACTGACCTGCTGTATGTTATGTAACATTTCTTGAACATACTTTTATCTAAAGATTCTTCAGAGGACAGCTTTTAGTCAACTGGTCAAGCATAAACTCTTGATATTGAATCATATGAAATTGGCAGTTCAAAGCTCTAGCTGACAAAGTAGCAGAGGTGTAAACTTTTTTACCCCATCTCTCTAAGGACCTGGATTCCCTTTCAGAGGGAGGGTTTTTAGAAGAAGTAGCTGCTACAGCTTTAGGGCCCTGGGAGATAGTCTCTGGATCTGCAAAAGGGGCCTTACATAAGTGGTGATGAGTGTCCGGGACCCTGTAGTACCTATCTGGTTTAGCAGGAGCCGGAGGTAAAGTATCAGGAGAAGTGCAAGCATCATCAAATGCATCATCAACAACAGATAGAACTGGAGGAATAGCTAAAGGCCTATGCTGTGGTAAGTGTAGAAAGGTCCTAAGCCTTTTTCTTGAGTCTGAGAAATCTTGGCCCTGCCACTGAAATTGTTCCCTCATAGCATGCAAGGTTTCCCCAAAGGAAAATTCCTCAGGAGGAGAGGCTGAAGGGATGGACTCCTCAGCATCGGAGTCGTCGTAAGGAGAATAAGAAGCCTCAGGAGGATCTGAATGTTCTGAATCATCAGAAGAATCATCTGTGGCTACTGGCTCAGGGGGCTCTGCTCTAGGCCTCTTTTCTGGAGGAGGGAGAGAGGCCCTGTCTGGATGAGGCTGGGATCCACGGATTAAAGTGATGAGATCCTGTGCCAAAGAAAGCATATGGGAGCTGGTGCTGGGCCTGTGAGAGGGGGGCTTGGCAGGCACAGGTTTGGAAGTTTTGGCTGCTTTAGCCCTGGCAAAGGCCTTAATAGACATAGCTGGAGGAGGCCTAGCAGCTCCACGAGCAGGAGTAGAAATATCTAGTGGAATGGTGTCTGATAAATCCTGTGAAATCGCAACAGAAGGCTGGATTTCAGAAGCCGTTTCTACCAGAATAGAAGAGGCCTCGGTAGAAGGCAAGTTATCAGCTGAAGAAAAAAACGCTTGCTCGGTTTCGGCCGAAACCGAGACACTCGTGGATTGCTTAACCGCGGTTTCAGCCGAAACCGCGGACCGCGAGTGTCGGTCCTTTTCTTTGCATTTTTTAGTTATTTGCGTAGTTGGAGGATCCGACGGCATAATGTAGGCAAAATCGGAGCCGAAAATCTGTTCAGCAAAGTCCGAGCGACGTCTAAGCGTCCGCCGGTTAAAAGAAGCACAGGCTAGACAAGCTGCTACGTCGTGGTCTGGGCCTAAACAATGTATGCAATAGGAGTGGAAATCTTTATGAGGTATTTGTTTCCCACAAGATAAACAGTTATTAACTTTCTCTGACATCGGCTGAGGCAAGAAAGAGTCCCCAACGGGGTACTTAGCTTTATAGAAGTCTTCGAAGTAGTATTCGGTAGTAGTAATCTCTGGATCTGACAGACCGGCACTTGCGAACAGCTTCTGCTTCGGGCGCCACGCGGCAAGAAAGACTGAGGAAAATGGCGTCGGCTGATGCCTTTATACCCAAATAACAGCCGCAATGACGTCGGGTGAAGTGCCACACCAGCCGAAGCCAGACCCAGACTTTGGAATCCGGCCAACCGAAGGGCTGCCTGACGACAGGACAACCCATTTGTAAGGACTGCAGATGCATCCTTGAAGGACATCCTTGTAATATCTGTCTGGTTTACTAGGAGCCGGAGGCAGGGAATCAGAAGCAATGCTGGATTCTGAGAAAACATCAATAACAATGTCTAAAACAGGAGGTATGGCCAAAGGCCTATGCTGAGGAAGAAAAAGAAAATCCCTAAGCCTCTTTTTGGATTCTGAAAAGTCCTGATTCTCCCAATGAAAATGTACCCTTAAGGTATGCAAAGTCTCTCCAAAAGAAAAATCCTCAGGAGGAGAGGCAAAAAGAATGGATTCTTCTGCATCAGAGTCCTCATAAGAGGGGACAGAAAATTCCTGATCAGAAGAGGAATCAGAAGAAATGGAAACTTGATCTGAAGATTCATAATCAGTGTCTTGCCTAGGGCACTTAGCAGGAGGGGTTTGGGAACCCCTGATCAAGTAATTAAATCCTCAGACATTTTGATCATTTGTTTTTTAGGAATAGGGGCCTGAGCACGTGGATCATGCGTCAGTTTTTTAGACACAGAAGATGGTTTTGGCCTTGTTTTTGATAATGGCGTCAGTTTAATATACAAATCTTTAGGCCTGAAAATACCCTCAGAAGCTGGTGCCTGCTCAGTGGCTCCGGACCCATCCAAGGGAGAGACACCCGGGGGTTCAATACTTGAAGAATCTCGTGGCATACCCGACTCCAAATGGGTCTCTGTAGAGGCCTGCGACTCAAAAGTAGCGGGCATCAGGGGCTGCAAAAGTGCCTCACTGAGTACTGGCGAACCGGCGACTGGCTTAGGAGAAGCTTCGTCGTCGGTTTTGGACCTCGACGGCCTGTCTCTTTTTCTTTGCGTTTTTTTGTGAATTCCGGTAGTTGGATTGCTAACCGACATTTCAGGATAGTTAAATCCTGAACCAAAGTATTTAGAAGCAAAAATATACCAACGATTAATAGTGCGTTGGTTAAATTTAGCAGAAAACCGACAGCAAGGCACATTGTGGTCAGGCCTAGGCAAGGAATACAGTACAAATGAAAATCCTTATGAGGTATTTCCTTCCCACAAGTAATACAATTATTAACTTTTACTGACATTGGTAAGGAGCAAGAAAATTTTCCCCCAACGGGGTACTTAGCTTTAGTTTGAAGACTTTGGTTCTGAAACTCGAAAATGAAAATTTCAGGAGTCGGACGACTGGTACTTGTAAACTGCTTCTGCTTCGGGCACTGCGCTGCAAGAAAGACAGATTAAAATGGCGTCGGCTGCATGTTTTATACCCCTGACGTCATGGAAGAGGAGACAGCAACTGACGCAAGACTCAAGACTTTGTTATTCAGGCCGACTGAGGGCAACCTGCCAGCAGATTACTCAAATGTAATGACTGCAACAGTGAAACACGAAGAACATCCTTAGTTTCTTTGGGGGTAGTATAGGTGCTCTATGGTGCCCTGAACTAGCAGTTTTTGGATGATGGGTGGGAAAAGGTGAACTTGGTTTGCTGGAGGTTGTGGAATTTTCTGAAAGGGGGCAACATCCACCAAGTCATAAAGTATCCCCTCTACATGACTGAGTGAACCCAATTTGTAGAAGTGATTTTCCACCAGGAGGGTAGGGAGAGGGTGAGTCGAAGGGACAGGGAGATGTTTTGGCTTAGTAGTTGTAAGTCACAGTGGAGGTGGTCTGGTTTGGTCAGACTGGCTCTGAAAGGGGTGGTAGAAGGAGTGGAAGGAAACCTGGGAGTAGAGCTTTCCCTAGGTTGCCTACGTACCTTCGATACGGAGCAAGGGTGAGAGGACTGTCTTCTGACAAAAAAAGAGGCACTCTGTTAGTTTCTGTGACATCTGGGGATATGAGACACCAGCAAATGTCTGAGGTTCTGAAGTTCCTTTCCCTTTTCTGGGAGGAATTTAAGGAGTTCTACTGAAGCCCTTTCAAATTGGGCTTTATAGTCCAGTGGGGAATCAAGCAGTTTTGTTTGCACATCCATAGGAAGTGGCTGAAATCTCACCAAGGAATATCGCTTCAGCACTGATCCTGATGCAGCAGACTTTGAAGAGGCTTCCACAGCACCATAATTGCACTTGGAGTGCCTAGTCACTTGAGATGCTGTGGAAAGTAGGGTGCCAAGTTGAGATTTTATAGATGAAACAGGCACTTCAGACAGGAAGGTAGAAGCCTTGGAAATGGTGTCCAAGACATACCTAGTCATGTGTGTTTGGTAGCTGAGAGCTCTTATAGCCAGAGTAGAGGAGGTATACACTTTCTTCCCTAGTCTATCCATGAACTTGCTGTCTTTATCTGTACGATAGAGAGCAGCAGAAGGTAACTGTCTGGATGTTTTATCAGCAGAGACTACAATAACTGCTGGGTCTGCTGGTGGGTTTTTAAAAAGGAATTGGGTGGCCAGAGGGACCCTGTAAAAATGGTTAGGACATTTACAGGCTGGGGGTTGTGAATCTGGGGCCTGTGAGGCAGCCAACAAGGCATCTTGAAATACAGGTAGCAAAGAGGGCACAGCAGAAGGGGATGGTTGTTCCATTTGCAGCAGGTCAACGTATTTTTTCTTGGTGTCACAGACCTCTGACGCCTGCCACTTAAAATGTTCCCTCATGAAGGAAATGGTGTCTTCAAAGGTGAATTATTCACCAGGATACTCAGGGGTGATGGGATCCTCTTCCTCTGGGGTAATAAAATCCTTGGGAGAATCTATTTGTGATCCACATGTAAGTGATTCATCAGAAGAGGAGTAGTCTTCCTCTGACACCTCTAAAGGAGGTCCAGAAGGGGTAGCAGCTGGTGGTGGTTGTCTCTGTTAGGCCTGGAATGTCTTAAAAAGACTTTGAGAGAAAACTTCCCATCCAGGAACCGGTTGAGGTTCAGGATGTTTTAGCTTTTGTTTTCTCTTTGTAGGGACAGACATCTGGGTGGATGACAGTATAAGAGTAGGGCCTTCTGACTGAATGAGCCATGGTTCCCCCTCAGTCATCAGGATCTAATGGCTGATTAACCTCAGCGGACGTACTGAAAGTTTCCATCACTCCGGCTTCCATCAAGGTACCCCAGACCTGGTTGGGAAAACGGAGGTCTGAAACAATCCCGGGCTTTCATCAGCCTCAAGAATCTCTCCGGATGTCTGAGGTGCAGTGTGGGAATCTTCAGCAGCGGCTTATTGGACTCTACCTTCCATACTGAGCGCGAGACGCCAGAGCCTTTGATTTTCCAAGTAAACTTTTAATGCGCCCAGACAGCTACATAGGGGTTTAGGTACAAAGGATTTGCAAATGGGGCAGGACGTGTGGGCCTCGCCTAAACAGAATACGCACTTATCGTGTGTGTCCTTATGAGGAATTTGTCTCCCACAAGCACACTTCCCCTTTCTAGTTGACATGTACGTCTTAGCAATTAACAAAAGACAAGGAAAACCCAACAGGGTACTTACCTGTAGTAGTTGACTGTAGCTGTCGTCTGAGAATTAGTGATCTGCTTCCCGAACTGGCGAAAAGGAGTCCAACGTTCACTATGGCAGGAAAATTCTCAAGTGGGTACGTGCAGATGTCACTTTTATACCATACATCAGTTTATGGCTCTGACAGAGGACGTCACACGTACCCTCCTGAACCAAAGCCTTTGGTATAATGGCCGGATGTCAGCGCTGCAGGCAGCAACCTCCCTACTGTAATGAATACTGCAACATGAGAAGAACATCAGTATCTTCCAAGACAGGTACTGAAGGGAGGATTCCAATACTGTCTGAAAAGGGGCAGGGTAAGCTTTTCTAAACAGAAAGCTGATATCCCATAGTGAAGCAATGTTCATTCTTACTGGTCTGAGAAATTGTTTGGGGGACTGGAGTACAATGGGGTTCCATAGCTAGGTTGGAATAGTAGAACCATACACTTTTTCAGATGTGTAAGCTAAGCCTGAGTGGTAAAGGTCTGAGAGATATTTGAGGGCCATATCTGTTTAGGTCAAGGTCCCTGTTTTGGCACCGGAAGGATGATCTTTTCTATTTAACTAGGTGGATTCTTCTTGCATTTAGCTTCCTAGCCTCATTCATAATACATATAATGTCCTTGGAATATGCAAGCCAACCTGCAGTCAGCTTAAAATCATCCAAGTTGTCAGCCTTAAAGTGGCCTGGCTTGGGTGTAGCAGAAAACCCCTATTTTGAGTCAGTAGATCCACACACAGAGGAACCTGAGGGCCCCTGCATGTTCTCTTACCATGATGTTCAGGAAAGGGAAAGTACAGTTGTGTACACTTACCATAAATGTATATGTTCAAGTGTATTCACTGTTGCAGTCACTACATTTGGGTTATCTGCTTGCAGTAGCCCTCAGTCGGTCGGCCTGATTACCAAAGTCTTGGGTCCTGCATCAGCTGCTGTCCCTTCTTCCATGATATCAGGTCGTCAGGGGAATAAAACATGCAGCCGATGCTATTGCATCAGTTTTTCTTGCCCCAGATGTCAGGTGCCCCCCTTAATGGGAAGCAATTAAATCTATAAATACAAGGATATACCTCCAACAGAAAAGCAAATACACCAAAAAGCTTTTAGAGCATAGTAAGTGAGAGTAGAGGTATAGCTAAAGGAAGAAAAGGGGGCTGGAGGAAGGGTAACCAGGACTGCAACAGTGAATACACTCGAACATCTACATTTATGGTAAGTGAACACAACTCTACTATGTTCTTCGTGTTTCACTGTTACAGTCATTACATTTGGGTAGATTCCCAAAGCTAAGGTTGGGAGGAGGAATTTAAATAGAATTAGGACCAGCTATAAGGCCCTGCAAGACTGCAGTGGCAAAACCAGACCTGGATTTAGAGAAAATTGGCAAATGGTAATGCTTGGTGAAACTATGTACAGAACTTCAGGTAGCAGCTTCTATGATGTCCCTAGTAGGGACGCCCTTGAAAAAGGCAGCAGAGGTAGATGCAGCCCTGGTTGAATGGGGTCTGATGCCCTGTGGGATAGGTTTTCCATGGTGCTTATAGCAGAAATGAATGCAGTGGCCTATCCATTTTGAAATGGTTTGTTTTGAAATAGCTTTCCCCTCTATCCCTGCAGCAAATGCCACCAGTAGTTGTTCAGATTTCCTTTGAGGTTTAGTCCTGTCCAAGTAGAATCTAAGCTGTCTGTGCACATCTAAAGAGCGCAGTATCCATTCCCCTTTGTTCTGTGGGTTAGGAAAAAAAGGTAGGCCAAATGAATGGACTGATTAAGAACCACACTGGATACCTCCCCCTTGGGCATGACGGAGGGATTGGTTCTGAGGGACACCCTGTCCACATGAAAGACTCCACTGCCATAAGGGCCTGTAATTCAGATACCCTTCTTGCAGAAGTGATTGCCAAAAGGAAAGCTGTTTTCCAGGAAAGAAATTTTAAATCTGCGGTAGCAGCTGGCTCGAAAGGAGGAAGAGTGAGTTTCTCCAAAACAAAGTTAATATCCCAGGCTGGAGTTGGAGCTCTCCTGGGTGGCCTTAGATTTTTGGCCCCTCTGAGGAACTGCTTGAGCAGTGGGTAAGAGAAGAGTGAAGGCTCTGTGCTATAATGAGCTGAAATGGCTGAGGCATGAATTTTGATGGAGGAAAAAGACAAGCCCTTATGAAGCAACTCAGTTAAGTATTGTAGAATCTGAGGTAAACTGGGCACTGATGTGTTCATTCCTTGAGACTGGTTCCAAGCACAGAATCTTTTCCATTTTGCAGCATAAGACTTTCTAGTACTAGGCCTCCTTGCCTCTAAAATGATATCCATCACTGATTTACTGAGGGATGGTAAAGGAGAGATTAGGTAATGAGCCAGGCTTGCTAGGTTCAGGGTTTGCAGCTGAGGGTGCAGAAGCATGTTCTCTTGCTGAGACAATAGGGAAGGAGTCTGAGGCAGGTGCCATAGAGCCAAGCGTAACACACTGAGCAAGAGTGGGTACCAGTGATGGCGAGGCCAGTCTAGTGCAATTAAAATCGTCCTTAGCTTGTCCTGTTTGATCTTTAGTAGTACCTTGGAGAGCAGAGGCAGAGGGGGAAAGGAATAAACTGATAGGATTTTCCTGCTGAAGAATAGAGCATCCACTTTCCAAGCCTGCTTGTGGGGAATCCTTGTGCAAAATTTGTCCAGTTGATGGTTCTGGGGGGAGGCAAATAGGTCTATATCTGGACTCCCCCATTTGCTTGTCAACATGTTGAAAATCCTTGGTTCCAGTTTCCACCCATGTGGGTCCATGAGGTTTCTGCTTAGTCCGTCTGCCAGTGTATTTAGTTTTCCTGGCAGGAACTGAGCTTGTAGATTCACTTGGTAGCTCAAAGCTGTGTTCCACAATGCCATGGCTAGTCTGCAGAGGGGGTAAGAATGTGTACCCCCCCCCCCGCTTATGTACCACATGACAGTGGTGTTGTCCGTCTTTACTATTAGTTGTCCTGGAAGAATGTGGTCCTTGAAGGCTGTCAGAGCATTCTGTACAGCTAACATTTCCTTTTGATTTATGTGCAGGTGCATTTGATTTGGGTTCCATTTGCCCAGAATGCACTTCCATGCCAGGTGAACCTCCCATGCATAGACTGATGCATCTGTTGTTAAGGTTTGTTTGGCAGTGGGGTAAATGTGAATGGTAGTCCTCTGTTTTGGTGGCAGGCCTCTGCCCACCAAAGGAACTCTATGCGTAGGCAAGGTATGATAGGAATCATTGCTTCCAGATTCTGTGAATGTTGGCATCATAGGCTTTTGAGATACTATTGTAGTTTCCTCATATGCAGCCTTGCATATGGAATTAGAAGAATGCAGGAGGCCATGAGCCCCAAGGCTTGCAGATAGCTGGGTTTTTGTGGCCACTTGTTTGAAGTAAGTTGTCAAATGTATCCGTTTCTCTGGCGTGAGGAAAGCCATCTGGGAGGTTGTATTCAAGCTTGCTCCCAGGAATATAATTTGTTGACAGGGTACCAAGTGGTATTTCTTTTCATTTATGGTGAACCCCAGACAAGTCAGTACCCTTTGAACAAAGGCCAGATGATTGAAGAGAATTGTCCTTGCTTTCTGCCTGAATTAGACAATCGTCCAGGTATGGGTATATCTGAATATTTCTTTGCCTGAAAATGCAATGACTGGAGCTAGGCACTTTGTGAATACCCTGGGCGCAGTAGATAAGCCAAAGGGCAGTGCAGAGAACTGATAGTGCATGTAGCCTGCTTTGAAGTGTAGGTATCTTCTGCAAGACTCCCTGATAGGGATGTGCAGGTATGCTTCTTTTAAGTCCAGTCTTGCCTAGCATAGGAAGCAGCTGGTGAAGAGTCAGCATTGTGAATTTTGGAATCACCAGAAAGGTGTTTAGAATAGAAATGTCCAGGATAGGACGCCATGTATTGGCTTTTCTGGGTGCCAGGAAAAGTCTTGAATAGAAACCTTGTCCCTTTTCCTCTTCTGGTACCAACGGAAATAGCCCCCATGTTTAAGAGAGAAAGTACCTGATTTTGGGCCTCTGCCCACTGATTTGGGGGTAGATCTGGCCACCCCGCTTGGTGTTGGTAATGTGTGGAAATGAAATCTGCATCCTTGGGACACTATATTTAAAACCCATTTGTCCTGGGTAATGAGTTCCCAGTTTTTGTCCTGCAGACCAATCTTGAAGTGCTTGGAAGTCTTAAAAGTAAGTCACTGAGATGGTTTTCCACCGGGGGGGGGGGGGGGGGTCTTGCTGCTCCCAGGTTTGGGTGCAGAAACCCCCCCACTGCCTAGTCTTGTAAGTCCCTTGGGACTGAAATCTGAGGGTTCTGCTGTGTCTGGGTTTGGCTTGAGAAGACCTGGAGGGGGCTGGAAAGGACCAATTTTTAGAGGGCCAGTGCCTATTAAATCTAGGAGGCTGAACTTATAAGACCTCCTTAACAGTCTGCATAGATTTAGCTTGATCTTCCATCTTTTTTAAGAACTTCCTCAGCCTTGTTGCCAAACAGGCGGTCCTGATTTAAGGGAGCATCTAACAATTTAGCTTCAACATGATCAGGCAAAAATTGCTCCTCAAGCCAAGCATGCCTTCTGAGCAGAGACCCAAGTAACAGCAGCCCTGCAAGAGGCCTCTAATGAATCAAATCCACATTGCAACGTATGTTTTCCAACCTGTTCAGCAGAATGCATTAAATCCTGTAATTCTTTATTTTCAGCGCAGTCAGGAATTAACATAATTTTCTGTTTAAGCAATCCAATGACATGTTTTTGGTACTTTAACATATGAAACTGGCAGTTTAAAGCCGTAATGGCCAAGGTTGCCTAAGTGTAAACTTTCTTACCCCATCTATCCAGCGCCCATGAGTCTCTATCTGAGGGGGTAGGATTTTTAGCAATAGAAGCCTTAATGCCTTTGGGTCCCTGTGAAATAGTCTCTGGATCTGTAATAGGATTTTTAAAAAGGAACTTGTGAGAATCAGGAACCCTGTAATATCTGTCAGGTTTTCTGGGAGCAGGAGGCAAAGAATCAGGGGCCAAACTAGATTCTGAGAAAGCATCATCTCGGCATCCTGTCTCTGTCTTTATATTGCGTTTTTTCCCCTGAATCCTGGTAGTCAGAAGGCTAACAGACGACATTTCTGGATAATTAAACTGAGAAACTAAATATTTAGAAGCAACAATATACAGACGACGAATAGTGCACTCTTTAAATAAAGCACAAAACCGACAGCAAGGCACATTGTGGTCAGGGCCTAGGCAAGGAATACAGTACGAATGAAAATCTTTGTGAGGTATTTACTTTCCACAAGTAATGCAATTATTAACTTTTACTGAAATCAGTAAGGAGCAAGAAAAAGTTTCCCCAACAGGGTACTTAGCTTTAGTTGAAGACTTCAGTTCTGAAACTCGAAAACGAAAATTTCAGGAGTCGGCGGACCGGCACTTGCGCACTGCTTCTGCTTCAGGCACCGCACGGCAAGAAAGACTGATGTAATAGCGTCGGCTGCATGTTTTATACCCCTGACGTCATGGAAGAAGGCAGAGCAACCGACGCAGGACCCAAAACTTTGTTAATCAGGCCGATTGAGGGCTACTGCAAGCAGATAACCCAAATGTAATGACTGCAACAGTGAAACATGAAGAACATTCAGTACAGTACTGTACTGCCCAAAAAGGAGCTACTTAAATTATTTTGGTCTTTCCTCCTTATTTTCGAGCAGTACCCTTGGGACCCAAGAAACTGGATGAAAGTGTGAAGAAAAAGAGTTGCCTATTCATGTGGGAATCATCCATTTTCCTTACTTCTGGAGTTGCTGTCCTGCCACAGAACTTCCACAAATGCTTCTTTAATAGTGAGGCAAACATGTACATTTGTTAGTACGCCAAGAACCTGGTCAGATGAAGAAAGACATCACTGTCTAGCATCCATTCATGGTGTCTCCTAGGGATCTGCTTTGCCTGCCTGCCAGGACATTTTGCTGTGAGGGGATATAAGTTATACAGTAAGTGCTACACCTGCTTCGAATGTGTCCCTCCGTGTTTCTTTCTATAACACTTCTACTGTTAGTCTTCAACTGAAGCACCCCCTCCTGGAAGGTAATGGTAAAGGTTTTGAGGGCAAATAGAACATAAATTATTTCTTTGATGTGTGTATGCTTTTTATTCATCTTGTCCTCCAAAGTACCTTGGACTTGAAGTGTTCCCAAACAAGCTCCCAAAACAAAGTCTGAGGAATCCATGATCAAAGTCATTGTAGGAAGAGATGCCCTGAAGAGCATTTCCTGATTATGAGCACACTGCTGAATCCAACACGAGATCTCCTCCTAAATACAACAGTAGACTGGTTTTAGTCTCTAACTGATGGGAATACTGTCACCATCTCTTCTTAGGTACCACTGGAAATTTCTTATCTGCAAGCATGCTTGGGGGAGCCATTACAATGCAAGATGGCATGATGCCTAGCAGCTTGAAAAACTCACTTGCAGTGATCCCTATTTACCGTAGAAAGATTTGGAAGTATTGAGTCATATGCGTCTTTGTCCTGGGAGAGGAAAGCTTTGCACAGGGTGGTGTCCAAACAAGGCTTGAGGTAAAATACATTTCTGTAAGGGTTTAAAAAGGACTTCTCTTTGTTGAGTGTGAACCCAAAGTTCTTGGAGCGACTTGGGGTGAAATTAACAGCCTATGCCAGAGTCAGGCAGTCATCCAGGTAGGGGTAAATATGCACATCCCTTCTCCTACAACAGGCAATCAATGCAGCCAGACATTCCATAAATACTCTGGGAGCAGAAGACAAGCCAAAGGATAAGAAGGGGAACTGAAATGACATACCCTGCTGCAAATCTTAAGAATTATCTGTGCTTTCTGACAGTAGGGATATGGATACAGGCATTCTTCAGATATAGAGTGATTGAGGATGTTCTGAAGGAAAACTGGTAATGGATTTCAGAAAGGGAGCATTTTGAATTTTGGAACTCTAAGGACTTTGCTGAGATAGGAGAGGTCTAGAATAGGTCTCCATTGACTCTCTTTCACTGGGTCTAGGAAAGAACATTGAGTCCTTCTGCCAGGGAGACCCTCTCTAAAGCCCCTGACTGAATTATTTCTTGAATGACTGCATGAATCCAGGGCCAAATGGTCTTTGGGGATTGGTGGAAAGCCTCTACATTTTGGTATGTCTAGAAATCGCAATCTGTAACTTTTTTTTTTTGAAGACAAGCTGCACCCACTGATCGTGTATGATTTCCTCATAATTTCATGTAAAAACAAGTGTCCTCCAACTATTTCTGAGGAGGAAACAGAGGTAGGGAAAGGGAACTGGGGATGGGGTGATATAGGGGTAAGAATGGGAGCGGGCAGCAGGACAGAATCAAGACTAATCCCTCTGGGTTTATCAGCCCTGAGAACCCCTGCATTTGTCTTTGGGTTGAGCATGCTTTCTCATCTTAAATCTCCCCTTCTTCACTTTGCTAGGGCTAGCTAGCATTGTATAGTTTATACTGTGATGGCCAAATAGAAAACTCCTGTTGTATCTTGGAACCTGTGTCTGGAAAACGTACCCCAGAGAGTAGGCAGTCTTTCCTTTTCCTCCAACTTTCTTGCAGATTTCCTGAGCAGGGGGTCGTTATTCAATTTTACATTAAGGATCTCTTGGTTTTGCCATTATCTGTGGCAGGGAAATGGTCCTCAGCCAGGCATGCCTCTACATGACAGACCCAGTAGATGCTGCGTAGCATTAATGCATCCACAGCATCATGGCCACATTTTTTTTGAGTGCTTGGCACCTTGGAAAGAAAGGTCATAGAGGCCCAGTATCCAGTGCTGCAAATCCTTGGTCTTTCATTCTCTCTCTGCCTCAGTGATCATCTTCTGCAGCTGGGATTGCTGGAAATTAAGTGTAGAGGCTAGCAATTTAATACTCTTGAAGGAAAAGATAGCAGAGATTTATAACCCCCCCCCCCCCCCCACCAAGTCCGTCAAACACTTCGCTCTCCTCCTCTCTGAGAATATGACTTCATGGTTTAGAGTTTAGTTCTTACTGGGGTCCCCAGACAACACATCTGTACCTGCCAAGGGGTTCCAATAAAGATACGTATGTGAATACTGACTTTGTAGGACAACCATACTTCCTAGGAGAAGAGGGAAAGGACTAAGACGCACAGCTGCATTGTTAAACACATCCTTTAGGAAATCTAGCACTGGAGGTACTGGTAGAGGCTTAGGCCCAAGCAAGAGCATGTAAACACTGTTCCTTTGCTGGGTTTCAGAATATTCTTTTGTCTCCCAATAGAACACAGCCTTCATCCAGTAAAGGGTGTCCTCAAAGGAAAAACATCCTCTGGTGGTAAAGCAGAGGACAAGGTTTCTTCAGTGTCAGAAACAGTTTAATAGATAGAATTTTATCCACACTTATCAGCTTCTGAGTCCTTGCATCAGAATCGTCTTGCGGAGGGCAACATTTCCTACTTTAGAAGGGGCTTCAGACATCTCAGGTATATCCAAGCCAAACCTTCAACTCTTCAAAAAATACAAGACACTTGGGCAGCTTGGCTAAAGTCTCAGTGGAAGCCCAGGAAGTAGAGTGGAAAGAGACACAAACTGGCCTAGGCTGAGACAAACGCATTTTGGCATTTCAGTGCTTTGCGCCTTAAGACTTTAAGAACTGTTGCCCTGGAGGTTTCAAGGAATAGAAACCTAGAAAGCTCACTGCAATCAACAAGAGCCTCCTTGCATACAAGAAGAGTGAGAACCCACACCCTCCCCCTTCTCAGATCATAATATGAATCAATAATGCTAAAGGGCCTTTGGCCTAAACAGATACATTTTATATCCATCTTTCCAGCCTGACATATCCAACATAAGTTATGTACTTACCATAACAATATATCCTTTCATTCCAGTCCATCTGATATGACATATGGGTCCTGTAGCCACTGCTGAGTTCCAATCTGGAAAATAAATTTTTTGCTCCAGTTTCAAGCCCTTTAAGAATTTTTCCTTCCCATAATGTCCTTGTCCCCTTGATTAACTCAAAATCTGTCAGATGCCTAAAGCATAAGCCTCTGACTTGCACTGCCCTGGACTCTAGGAAGAACAGAGTTTCCTTCTGGTCCATACACTTGCAGGGGAAAGGTGGGTGGGTTGTCATACCGGCCAGACTAGAATGAAAGGATTTATTGTTATGATACACAGATCATTTTGTATCCTATACACGGAGTACATTCAATCCGAAGTATGGGTCAGACATTCCCAGCTATGGAAAACCCAGGTGACCTTAAGTCAGGAGACCCTTCAGGACAGAAGTCCCACAGGAAAGTCTAGCTCTGGATGTGCAATCCAACTTGTACTGCAATAATGATGGTATGCATAAAAGACCAAGTAACTACTTCACAAATAACATCGAGAGAAATGTGATCTGAAAAAGGCTGCAGACGCTGCCATGGCCCAAGTACAGTAAGTCCTGGGTTTGGCAGCCAGTGACTTCTGGAGTGAACAAAGGAGATGCAAATTATGTCCACTTACTTCAGTAGTTTATTCTGAGCAACAAATAACTATTCATCCTTCCTAAAAGATTTTGCTCTATGGAAATAAAAACAGAGCTGTCTTTGAACATCCAATGTATGAAAGATGTATTCCCCAATATTCTGACTGATGGTGAAGAACACAGGGAAGTGAATGGGTTGCAAAATGTCAAGTCTCTAAAGTAATTTTTGGTATTAAAGAAGTATTCGTTCTTAATGTGACCCTATTCTTGTGAAAAACAAGATAGAGTGTGAAGTTCTGATATCCCTCTGCCTGATGTAATAGGTACCTTGAGGATAGTTTTCCAAGACACAAACTTTAAGTCTATGGAAGCTGCTGTTTCAAATGGATGGTTAGACAGGACTCCTAGGATGAAATTTAGATCCCAAGGTTGCACTGGGTCTTTTACTGGGAAGTCACAGATTGTGTAAAGCCTTTCTCAAAGGCATATTCTATCTGTGGGAAACCAGTGAATGATCCTTAGCCCCAACATGAAAGGAATAAATCTCTAACAAATGAACTTTAATAGTTGAGAAGCTTGGAGGCACAGTGGAATAGTGTAGTAAGAAAATGGAGAAAATCCCTAAAATAAGCTTTAAATGGTTCAATACTTTGGTATTCCACTCAGGAAGTAAACCTTTTCCAGTTGTTGCATTAATCCTTTCAGGTAGAGGATTTCTACAAAGCTGTGATGATGGAGACCACATCAGTGGGAAGCGAAACATCCCTTGCCATCACTGGAAATGCAGAAACTAAGCAGTTTGGTTCAGGTTGTGCATGTCCGGGTGGGGCTCTCCAGATGAGAGTGACTGACTAAATCAGGAAGTGGATTAAGGAACTATTGGGGCCCCATCAAGTGAGGCTTGAGAAGGGGAAACCAAATTTGGGAAAAATGGAGCTATGGAGATGACTGTGGCCCTGCACTGTACAGTTTTCTGAAGAAAATTGGTCATTGGGGATGAGGGGGGTCCAAAGATCAGACAGTCCCTAGGTTACTATCCTGTGGGGAGGGGGTTTGCAAAGAGGTTGAAACGAAGTATCCCAGCAATCAATTAAATACGTTCTTGGCAATCGCTGGACTGAGGGACCACTCGTAAGGCAAAAGGAGATTCGTGCTGAGTTTGTCCACCAATTCTCTGTAACACCCAGGAATGCATGCTGCTGTCAGAAACCAGTGAGAGGCCGTCCCCCGTTGCCATACCCTTACAGCCTCGTGACATAATGGGTTTGATCTGGTTCCCCTTTGCTTAAGTAATAGACTACTGTCATGTTGCTTGCCTGAATATTTATCACTCCAGGACAAAGGTAGTCCGGTAACTCCACAAGAACGGCCTTCATATCCAGTATATTTATATGAAGACAAACCTCTGGTTCTGTCCAAAGACCTTGGGCCAATCTCCATCAGTAATGCCCCCCACCAAGGGAGGATGCATCCATGGCTACTGCTGCTACTGGGGATGGAACCTGAAAGGGTCTTCCTACTGACGTTAAATGATGCTGCAACCACCATAGTAGATATTTCCAGCACAACTGAGTTATGATTACGGGTGTTGAAAGAAGACAGAATCTCTGAGAGCACTGTGAACTGTTGCAGCCACTGAATGATTCTCATGTGATACTGAGTAAATTGTGTCATCAGTATACAGGAAGCCATGAAACCCAACACTCTTAGAATCAGTAATGCTGAAAACTCTCTATTGAGGATCTTAAGGACAGGATTCTGTCTTGAGGAAGGGATTCAATGAAATTAGTGTCCAAGTGACATTCTAGGACTACTAAGTGTTGAGTGGGACTTAGGCTGGATTTCTCCACACTGATGGAAATGCTCAGGAAGACACAAAGCTGATGAAGCATGTCCCTGACCAACAGAAGAGACTCCCACTGAGGGGGGCAAGTCACTAGTCAGTCATCCAACTAAAATAATATTTTTTCCCCTGAAGATATAGATGGGTTGCTATGACTGCCATGCATATAGTAAAAACTCAGGGGACTTTGGGTGATACAGAATGGCAAGGCTCTGAAGTGGTGACTGATTCCTAAAGAGCAGCCGTGAAATCTCCTGGACTCCTCTGTAATCTTTATGTGAAGTTAAGTGTCCTGGAGATCTACGGAATACATTTGTTTGTTTTTCTGTAGACACGGAAGAATTGATTGCATTAAGACCACCTGAAAGTGTGTCTTCTACATATTTCTTGAGGAGGCTGAGGTCCAGCATCATCTGCAGGACCTTAGATTTCTTTAGAAACAGTAAAGCCCTGACCCTTTTGGTCTTGTGGGACCTCCTGGATGGCTCATTTTTTGTAGCAGAGAGAGATCCTCTTGTGAAGTAACCTTCACCTGGTTGGGTGAGACGTCAAACAATGGATGGGAATGTGGATGGGGAGATGCCAAAAAAGGAATGTGACCCTCAATGGATACAATCCTTCTTACCACTTGTCTTATGTGGCGATGAACCACGAGAGTGGGTAGAGGGGAAATATGTCCACTGACCTCCTCCAGAATGGAGCAGTCAGGCAGACCATGGATTCTGGGGTTGTCTGTCAGAAAATATTCCAAAGAATCCCTGGTTTTAAGGACCTCCTCGACCCCTGGGCCTGCTTCTAAAGGACTGCCTCTGCCGTGGCCACCTCTGTCAGAAGAGGAGTCAAACCGACTTCTATACTTGCAGAACCACAGTGAACAAGGCCATAAGGGTGTTTAGGGTGGGGGCCTCCAACTTGACTCCACTGGCAGACAGTGCCATACTAGCTCTTATGCATTTACACTCTCAATGTAAATGATTTCCTAACCACTAACTCTAAGTTTGTCAATGGGAGCTCCTTAGAGTCATACACATGTAAATAATAACTTAAGTCAGTACATTACTGTACTGACTTAAGTCAGTACATTACTGTGAAGATTGGGTAAAGATAGATGAAGGCTGCCAGCCTAACCAGACAGAATTTTGGAGACAATTCTGTCGTCTGTAAATATGAATGTAAACCACAGGCTTGTTGCCTTAAATGGTAAAAATAGTGTTACATGTGGAACTGAAAAAAATGTAACAGTGCGCTCTACTGACCAAGTAAAGCATGTTGTGACCATTTGATGTAAACACGGCTCCGGCCGGTCTAGATGAATAAATTCTTGCTATTATTTTAAGGCCAGATTTTGCATGCATAAATGTCCTTAATGGCTTTGCTTCCTGACCTGGTGTGAGCTTATTAAAGAATGTAGCCTGTGCCTGAGAATCCAGGGAAGTGTGAAGAATGATGCAATGTGAACCAATAATGTGATTTTAAAAACAGAGAGAATCAGAAAGCATTAAGCATTTTTGTCTTGACCATCCAACTCATCAGCACTGTCTTGCTCTATATGTAAGTTTATCTTAGACTTATGTTTTCTCTTAGAAAGAGTCTAATCTTTCTAGTTTCTAGCCAAGTGTTTTTCTGTGATGTCAGAACTGTACTACTGAGTTATTTTAAGTATTTCTCTGTGATCTATGAACTCTTGGCTAGCACTGTGTAATAACAAGTATTGTCTTGTGTTTTTAATCATTTATTATTACGTATTTGTAAACCCTTTTAATTGTGGCTGTTTTGTGTAGAGATAATTTAAGCTCTAGAGTACATTGCATGTATATAGTGATCCTGTACCAAGTCACTCTAATAAGCCTCGACTGTGTAGTTTCACTTACCAATTGGAAAATAATATCGCACAATAATAATTGGACATCCTTTTAAAGGCCTTTTAGTAGCTGATAAATATTAGCTGGGTGGTGGCAGTGATTTCTGCTGTATAGTCTGGGTAAAAGGGGCACAGCTGGAGAACCTGTGCCAGCCTTTCCCAGGAGTGTCTGTGTGGTTGTATAAAACACTTATCGTATATTCTGTGTGTGTGTGTGTGTGTGTGTGTGTGTGTGTGTGTGTGAGCTACTTGGGCAGGGACACTAAGCACTGGTTGGACAGAGAGGGTGCTGGAGGTTTTAGCTTGCCCACTAGGCTGAGATCTGGACCCTATAGCTGTGCCAGTGGGGAGTCTTATTGGGGACCTGGCGAGCAAGGGAGCGACAAGCCCCGGACTGACTGTGATCTCTGTGTGCTCTTAAGGGAAATTGCACTTTACTGTGTGTATTTGTTATCCTTTCCTCCTATATGAGACGCCCCTCACTGGTGTTAGTGGTGAGGATTGAGGCTCCTTGATTGCTGAGCCAGGGCACTGGCTTTACAATTACATATAATACTATACAGATAACATATGTTTGAGTTTTAAGTAAAAACAAATCACAATGTAGCTACTCTTAACTGTAAAACTGGGTTAATGAAAACTTTTTTTGTTTAAACCAGGGGCAGTGTGAATACCAAGTTTCAAATGCCATAACAGTTCTTTACATTTTAATAAAACCTCACACGTTCCACCCCTGGGATCTCTCACTACCTGTTCCAGAATAACAAAATTGGACTTCTGAAACTCCTTACAAAGTGCATTAATTTCGTCACACTTGTTAATATCATTTAAGCTTGTATATCCTAACTTTTAAAGCCCTTTCTGTTTTTTCCAACATAAAAACATGTGCATGTTACACAGACAGCCAAATATACAATCCCTGTTAGTCTACAATTCTGTGGTTTAGTGTACACTACAGATCTAAACTCACAGTCCAAAATTAATGCATTTCTAAATGGACACTTCCTAGCCCCTTTAACATTCTGAACTTTGTAAGGATTAGATATTTTTCTCATTTCCAACATACTCTTAATGGTTTACTATCATTTAACTGAAGTGGACTTGGTCGAATCCACTTCATGCGAAACCTGAACCTTGAATGTTGGCAATGTCAAACTCCGATATTGCCGAAGTACAAATATTGCCCCTATCTCAACCAATGTTAAAGTTCGTCCCTAGGTCGCATTCGACATGTATTTCGTAAATTCCAGAGTATGCCAATGTGCGTTTTCGCAGAAGTCGGTCGATTATATGATCATTCGACAAAGTCTGATTCAATTAAATGATAGTAAACCACTCTTAATATTATACTGTGGATATTTCCCCAGAAGTTTAAATTTTTTTCATTTTTAATATATTGAAGTTCCACTTAATCTATATAACACAACCTGCATAGTTGTTATATGTCATAACAATGACCCTTTCAAAACTCTCTTCTCCATTGTCATCTTTCTGAGTTATAACAAACGTGTCTAACAGGGGCAAATATTTAGTACCACTAAATTTTATTTTTTTATTGCTGTTAACCAGCACGTGTACGACTTTAAGGAACTGGTATTTAAATCAGCACTTTCTGCTGGTTAATTTAGTTCTGAGGAAGTCCCAGTAGCTAAGGGGACAAAATCACTTAACTGAATTGTTTTAATTTATTTGAATTGTTTTATATTAAATTTGAAATTCCCACCATTTGGTGGTGTTATTTGTGGCTTGCTACGGTGGTCTTTATGGGATCGACTTGTTGGTGTTTTCGTTGTTGGTAAGAATGCTGGTTGTGATCAGGCAAAAAAAACCTGCTGCACTTGTGCAGAGAGGCAAACAGAACTGCAGCAAGGTTGACTCCATCAACGGAAAATCCTCTCCACCACTAAATGATTGAGAGACCACTCGTGAAGCATCAGAATGGACCTGATGAATTTGTCTGCTAGCATGTTGGATTTCCCTGGGATGTGCGTTGGCATAAGAAAGCGCTTGGAGGAGATCAACCACTGCCACACTATCACTGTCTCTCAACAAAGGGGATAAGATAGGGTTCCCCCATATTTGTTGATGTACCAAATCACAGACAAGTTGTCGGTTTGAACTACAATCATCCCGAGAGGAGGTGCACCCTAGATGGCCTGCAATGCTAGGAGAACAATTCTTCCTAAAAAATGTCACTCCCACCACCCATGTTGGGAGGTGTCCGTGGTTACGTGTCTACTGGGGGTAGAAAGACAAGAGGGTGGCTTTGAGAAACTTCGACCAACTGTATCCACCTATGCAGGTGGTCTTTGCATACTTTTTCGAGTTTGACTGGTGAGTTTCCTTAACAGTGAGGGCCAAAAAGGATGCTTCAGCAAATGGAGCACTGATGAATGAAGACTTGAAGGGCTCTACAAAGTTGTACAAGAGCATCCAGGCATGTCTACTTACTGGTATGCCTGAACCTGCTGTCCATGAGGTTCCCTTAGCAGCATGGGAAATTAATCTCTTGGATGCCACAAAGACTGACTGAAGTGTGGCCAGCTGTGGTCCTCCACAAATATGGACTCGGAAAGGGATTTGGAAAGCTCTTTAGTCAAATCCCTTTACAGCCAAAGTGCCAAATAGTTCAGTGACTGCAAGGTAAAGATTGCGGAGGCATAAATGCGCTTCCCGAATCTGTCCAATGCTCTGGACTCCCTGTTAGGGAGATGGACAGAGGAGCTCTGCTCTGCCAGCTCTTTTTTGGTGACTGCCGCCACAACCATGGCATCAATGGGGATCCCTTTGCCGCAGTGGGGCAAGAAAACTTATCAGGATGGTAGGGAATGGGTTCTACAGTATCCGGTTCCCTCCACAACTGGCGAGAGACTAGATCTATAAGCTCATCATCCAGGAGTCACCCAAGATGGATCTGATGGGAGACGGAGACGGGATAACCTCCACCTAAATCTGAGATCTGACGGACTTCCTCATTATCCTATCCATGTTGGCTTCAGAAAGGCTCCTGGAGGACCTGATGAAGGAAGTCGTAGACTGGGGCCGGGACTTTCTCTTTGGAGTCTCTTGGAGGAAGGCAGAATGGAGTGGAGAACAGAGAGGCTCCAGAGATAACCTGGGCGACTTGATGTACATCTAATTTGAAGGCGCTGAATCAGACTTTTTCAGTAACTTGACCGGAGGCTCTGAAATTGGAGCTGTTTTAGGACAGCAGGTGGGAAATTGCTTCCTGAATTCTTTTGTCTACAAAGAAGGCTTAATTTTCTTTTTTTTTGGATGAGGTTTGAGCCACGAAATAGGAAGAAAGAGAGAGAGAAAGAGTAGGAAGAATAAGAAGAAGCTGAAGAAGGTGGTAACAGGCACTTTAGGATCAGTTTGTTATACCAGTTGCTCTGGGCCCTGATGTTGAACCCAGCACAAATTGGGCGCACAGTGCTTAAGTGGGCAGTACCCAGACAATAAACACACTCCCTGTGGGCATCAGAATTAGGGATCTTATGCCAACAGGAAGTGCATTTTTTAAACCCAGTGAGTTTGTCCACCATAGTAGCAAAAAAAAAAAAAAAAAAATTAAGGGAGACGGGCTAGTTTTTTTTTTTTTTTTTTTTTTTTGTAAACTAGAGAGAACTACCAACAATGGTAGAAAAAGGATTACCCTCTGAAGGGTACGAAAAAAAACAGATAAAATTAAAGAAGGAAAGTACCAATAATGGTAGAGAGAAAGTACAGTTGTGTACAGTTTCCATAAATGTAGATGTTCGAGTGTATTCACTGTTACAGTGATCACACTTGGGTTATCCTGCCAGGGGTAGCCCTCAGTCGGCCCAAATACCAGAGACGTAGTATTTCTGCGTCGGTTGCTGTTGCTTCAGGACTGACGTCAGAGGTATAAAAACAGGCAGCCGACGCCATTACATCAGTTTTTCTTGCCCCAAATGTCAGGAGCCCCCACAAAGGGAGCTAAATTATAGTGGGAAAAACACCACCAGTAAAAAGTAAATACCAACAGCCCTGTAAGGAGTGAGTAAGAGAAATCGAGAAGGAGAGAGACAAGAGGGCTGGAGGGTGGGAAACCAGGACTGCAACAGTGAATATACTCGAACATTTACATTTATGGTAAGTGTACACAACTGTACTATGTTCTTCGTGTTTCACTGCTGCAGTCATCACACTTGGGTTGATTCCCAAAGCTGAAGAATGGGTGGAGGCAGTCAAGAGTTGGGTCTGGCTAGTATGCCCTGCAGAGCTGTTGTTGCAACGCCCTCCCTGGATTTGAAAAAGATAGACAGGTGGTAATGCTTTGCGAAGGTGTGAACAGAACTCCAAGTAGTAACTTCCAGAATGTCCCTGGTAGGGACTCCTCTGAGAAAGGCTGTAGAGGTTGAAGCTGCCCTAGTAGAATGCGTTCTGACCCCCTGGGTGGGGGGGTTTCCCATGGTGTTTGTAACAGAAATGGATAAGTGTGCTACCCATTTGGAGATGGTTTGCTTTGATATGGCCTTGCCCTCTGCCCCTGGTGCAAAGCTGACTAGTAACTGGTCAGATCTCCTGAAGGGCTTAGTCCTATCAAGGTAGAATCTGAGCTGTCTATGCACGTTTAAAGAGTGCAGGATCCTTTCCCCCTTATTTTAAGGATTAGGGAAAAAGGTGGGCAAATGGATAGATTGGTTGAGAGCCACACTAGACACCACTTTAGGCATAAAAATAGTAGTAGGGTTAGTCCTGAGGGAGACCCTGTCAGCATGAAAAATAATGATGGGTTCCACAGCCATAAGTGCTTGTAGCTCAGACACTCTTCTAGCTGAAGTGATGGCCAGAAGCAAGGCTGTTTCCAAGAGAGGAACTTTACCTCTGTTGATGCTGCAGGCTCAAAGGGGGGTAAGCGTGAGCTTTTCCAACACACAATTAAGGTCTCAAGCAGGGGTGGGGGCTCTTCTTGGTGGCCTTAAGTTGTTAGCCCCTCTCAGGAACTGTTTGATGAGAGGGTGAAAGAAGAGAGGTGGCTCAGTGCTGTAATAAGCAGAGATGGCAGAAGTATGGATCTTAATGGAAAAGAAGGATAGGCCTCTGTGGAGTAGGTCTGCTAGGTAATCCAGGGTGAGAGGTAAGGAGGGCTGTGCTGTATCCGCTCCTTTAGAGTGAATCCAAGAACAATACCTTTTTCACTTATCAGCATAGGATTTCCTTGTACTGGGTCTTCTGGCTTCATGAATGACATCCAGCACCTGCTTGCTTAGGCTGGCCACTGGAGGAGAATTCAAGAAGTTCAGGTCCCATGAGGACACTGATCTTTGAGGTTGGATGTGAAAGGAAGGTGCCCCTTCAGGGAGGCTCTACATAATTTGTGAACTGCAAAGGAAGATGATGGAAAACTTGTGTGAAAGTTGGAGATGGCTGCTAACAGTACATTGACTGGAATAATTTGAGCCTGTATCAAGCACAGAGGAAAAATTGCAGAGCTGAAGGAATTGGGACAGAGAAGGGATCCAGACCCTTGTTAGAGGCCCAGACAGAAAAGTACAGTTGTGTACACTTACCATAAGTGTAGATGTTCGAGTGTATTCACTGTTGCAGTCATCACATTTGGGTTATCCCTGGCAGGGTAGCTCTCAGTCGGCCTGAATACCAGAGGCTTAGTATTTCTGTTTCGGTTGCTGTCGCTTCAGGACTGACGCCAGGTCATCAGTAGTACAAAGTAAGGCAGCAGATGCCATTACATCAGTTTTTCTTGCCCTGTCAGGAGCCCCCAAGTGGGAGCCAGGATATGGTGGAAGAACCCCACCAGTAGAATGTAAATACCAAAAAGTTCCTTGTAATAAGAGAGAGAGAGAGAGAGAGAAAGGGGGGTGAAGGGAGGGAAACCAGGACTGCAACAGTGAATACACTTGAACATCTACATTTATGGTAAGTGTACACAACGGTACTATGTTCTTCATGTTTTACTGTTGCAGTCATCACATTTGTGTTGATTCCCAAAGCTGAAGAAAAGGGTGGAGGCAGTCAAGAAGACTGGGGGCTGGCTAGGATGCCCTGCAAGACTGCAGTGGCAAAGCCTGCCCTAGATTTGGAGAAGATAAGACAGGTGGTAATGCTTGGTAAAGGTATGAGCAGATGTCCATGTTGCAGCCTCCAGGATGTCCCTGGTGGTGACTCCTCTGAGGAAAGCTGTAGAGGTGGAGGTTGCAAGCTGACTAACAACTGATCAGTCTTTCTGAATGATTTAGTCCTGCCTAGACAGAATCTGAGCTGTCTGTGCACATCTGGAGAGGGCAGTATTCTTTCCCCATTGTTTTGTGAGTTAGGGAAAAAGGTGGGCAAATGAATGGATTGGATGAGAGCCACACTGGACGCCACTTTGGCATGAAGGATGGGTTAGTCCTGAGGGAGACCCTGTCAGCATGGAAAATGATGAAGGGCTCTACAACCATTAGTACTTGTAGCTTGGATACTCTTCTTGCTGAAGAGATGGCCAGAAGCAAGGCGGTCTTCCATGCGAGAAACTTTAATTCTGCTGAAGCTGCTGGTTCAAAGGTGGGCAGGGGGAGTTTCTCTTAACACAAAGTTTAGGTCCCAAGCTGGGGTAGGTGCTCTTCTGGGTGGCCTCAAGTTACTAGCCCCTCTGAGGAATTGTTTGATGACAGAGTGAGAGAAGAGAGGTTGCTCAGTGCTGAAATGAGCAGCGACGGCAGAGGCATGAATTTTAATAGTGGAAAAAGATAGACCACTGTGAAGTAGGTCAGCTAGGTAATCCAGGATGAGAGGTAGGGAGGGCTGTGCCGTATCACTCCCTTAGCCTGGATCCAGGTGCAGAACCTTTTCCATTTGTCAGCATAAGACTTTCTAGTGCTAGGGCATCTGGCGTCAGATATAACATCTAGAACCTGTTTACTGAGATTGTCAGCTTGTACAGTGGTCAGGGAATAAGCCAGGCTGCCAAATTTAGAGTCTGCAATTGGGGATGCATGAATTCTCCTTCCTTCTGGGTCAGGAGTGTTGGGATCTGAGGGAGATGCCATGGTGGCAGAGAGGACAGGCTGCGCAGCAGTGGGTAAAAGTGCTGGCATGGCCAGTCTGGGGCAATCAGGATTGCCCTTGGGTTTTCCTTCTTTATTTTGAGCAGTACCCTGGTAATGAGAGGTAGTGGGGAAATGCATAGACAGAGAGGTTGGTCCACTGGAAAGATAGAACATCCATTTTCCAGGCCCTGCAGTGAGGCAACCTGGTGCAGAACTTGCTGAGCTGATGGTTGGAGTGGGAAGCAAAGAGGTCTACCTTCGGGGTGCCCCATTTCTCATAAGGGTGAAGGTTCTTTGGTTTAGCTGCCACTCATGTGGGTCCAGAAAACTTCTGCTAAGTTGTCTGCCAGAGAGTTTAGACAGCCTGGCAGGAATTGTGTTAACAGGTGTAGTTGCATGGCTGAGGCTGTGTGCCAAATGGTCATGGTGAGCCTGCATAGCGGGTAGGAGAGTCCCTCCCTGCTTTTTGATATACCACATCACTGTGGTGTTGTCTGCTTTGATCAGTAGAGACCCTGGGGAGAGAAGGGGGCTGAAAGCTGTCAATGCGTGCTGGACAGCTGACATCTCTTTTTGGTTGATGTGGGCTCCATTGGCCCTGTATGCACCTGCCATTCAGGTGTGCACCCCAGACATAGTCTGATGCATCTGTGGTGAGGGTTTGGGCGGCATGGAGTGGTGAGAAGGGTATTCCCTTGTTGTGGTAGCATGCTGCTGCCCACCAAAGGAAATCTTTGTTTACACAAGGTATCAATGGTATAAAGAATTTACAGGTCTTGAGAGTGTTGACATTAAAGGCTTTTTGGGTACCACTAAAGTTTTCTCATATGCAGTCTAGCATATGGAATGAGTAGAATGCAAGATGCCATGAACCCCAGAGCTTGCAGGATGTTCCTTGCAGATAACTGTGGTCTGGTGGCTAGTTGAGAGAAAGAGGCTGTCAAGTAAGTTTGCTTTTCTGGTGTAAGGAATGCCATCTGGGATGCTGTGTCCAGGCTTGCTCCCAAGAATATAATTTTTTGTGGGTACTAGTTTGGATTTCTTTTCACTGATAGTGTACCCTAGGGGAGGTCAGTAGGTCCTTTACAAAAGCCAGGTGCTTGAGCAGCTTTTCCTGTCTGCCTGAATTAGGCAGTCGTCTAAGTATGGGTAAATTTGAATATTTCTTTGCCTGCAAAAAGCAATGGTGGGAGCCAGGCATCTTGTGAAAACTCTGGTAGCAGTAAATAAGCCAAAGGGAAGTGCAAAGATCCTGCCCTGAAACGTAGATATTTCCTGCATGATTCCCTGATTGAAATGTGTAGGTAGACCTCTTTTAGGTCTAGGGTGGCTAGCCAGGCATCCTTGGTGAGTATAGGTAGTAGTTGCTGAAGGGTGAGCATTTTGAATTTTGGTATCACCAGGAAGGTGTTTAGAATGGATAAATCGAGGATAGGGTGCCAGGTGCCCTCTTTTCTGGGTACCACCAGGAAGAGCCTGGAGTAGAAACCTTGGCCCATTTGTTCTGCAGGAACGTGTTCTACTGCCCTCATGGAGAGCAGGGAAAGAACTTGCTTTTTGGCCTCTGCCCACTGGTTTGTAGGTAGATCTGGGAACCCTTTTGGGGTTGGTAGAGTATGGAAAGAAAATCTGTATCCCTGGGACACTATGTCGAGCACCCAGCGATCGTTGGTAATGGTGGCCCAGGTGCTTGCATGGAGGGATAGTTTTCCTCCCAGGGGCAAGTGCAGGTGGGTAGAGGGAGGGGGTGGAAGTGGAGAGTCACTGTTGAGTTCTTACCATGAGGAGGTGGCTTTGCACTCCCTGGTTTAGAAGTGGAGGTACTCCATTGCTTTGATCTCTGCATTCCCTGTGGCTGTTGTCTGGGGGGGGTCTGCTTCCCCGGGGTCTGGACTGAACTGACCTGGGGGGGGGGGCAGGAAAGGACCAGTGTTTGGAGGGGCAATGCCTACTGAACCTGGGTGGATGGACCTGTAGGAAATCATTAACTGTCTGCATAGACTTAGCTTTTTCTTCCATCTTTTTTAAGACTCCCCCTCTGCCTTGGTGCCAAATAAGTTGTCCTTGTGCAAGGGTGCTTCCAATAGCTTAACTTTGACATGGTCTGGCAAGGGCTGTTCCTTAAGCCAAACATGTCTTCTAAGGACAGAACCGGTGACTGCTGCCCTGAAAGATGCTTCCAGGACATCAAAACCACAGTGTAAGGTACGCTTAGTTACTTGACTTGCAGAATGCATTAAATCTTGCAACTCTATTTTCTGCACAAGCAGGAAAATTTGATATTTTTTGTTTGAGGAGTTCCATGGTATGCTGCTGGAATTTTAGCATAGGGAACTAACAATTTAGTGCTCTAATAGCAAGAGTAGCAGAGGTGTATACGTTTTTACCCCCTCTGTCTAAAGCTCAGGAATTCCTATCTGAGGGAGTGGGATTCTTAGCAGAAGTTGCTTTAATTCCTTTAGGCCCTTTGGAGATGATCTCAGGGTCAGCAGTAGGATTTTTGAAAAGAAATTTGTGATAGTCAGGGACTCTAATACCTGTCAGGTTTTCTGGGAGCGGGAAGGAGGGTGTCATGAGTTAAACTAGATTTCATGAAATCATCATCCACAACATCCAGGACAGGAGAAATGGCCAGGGGGCTGTGCTGTGGAAGATCTAAAAATTCCTTGAGTCTCTTTTTAGACTGAGGGTAGTCCTGACATTCCCATTGGAAATGCTCCCTTAAAGTATGAAGGGTTTCCCCAAAGGAAATATCTTCAGGTGGAGAGGCTGAAGGCATGGATTCCTCTGCGTCAGAATCCTCATAAGCAGAGAGAGAGGTTGCATGTCTTCATATTCAGAAGCATCGGACTCCTGTTCAGATAAGACCACTGGGGACAAATCTCTTCCTTTTGCAAGGGATAGCTTGGCTTCCCCTGACCAGCATTATAAGGTATTCTGCCATTTTGAGACTGAGGCAAGGAAGTAGGTGCCTGAGATTATGCCACCGGTTTCTTGGGTGTGGTTCGTACCCTTGACCTTAGAAAGTTTTCGAAAGAACAGAAGATGCGAAAGTCGTCGGTTTGTGTCAAAAATCGGTAGTGCGAAGTACTTATTTGGAAGCCGGCGCCTGCTCAGCAGCTCTGGACCCATCCAAGATAGAGACAACAGCAGAATCCTGGGTCAAAGGGTAGACACGTTAATTTGGAAAGAACGAAGTTCAGATCCCATGAAGCAACCGGTTCCTGAAAGGGAGGTCTCAACAAAGTGGCACCTTTAAGGAAGGTCTTACACAATCTGTGTGACATCAGATTGGACTCCTGTTGACCCAAATGGAAATTTGAAATTGCTGCCAACTGAACCCTAATTGTGTCAGCAACAGAACCCTGGTGAAAAAGTTCAGACAAGAATTCCACAATACCACCGGAATAGATGCAGTATAAGGGTCAACATTCCTTTCTTCAGCCCAGATAGAAAGCCTTCTCCATTTGCTGGTGTATAATTTTCTAGTGGAGGGTTTATGAGAAGATGTAAGAATGCGAGTCACAGAGGATGTGAAATCGTGAAGCCTGACTAGGGATGGAACTGTCACAGCCAAGCTGTCAAACTGAGGGTGTGGAGGCTGGGATGAAAAGAGCCTGACATGTGCGTCAATAGATCTGGCACTGGGTCCAGAGTTCATGTGTCATCTAGTAGGTGAGGCCTGAGGAAGGGGAACCAAACCAAACCAGGCTAGTAAGGAGTGATGAGGATCAATCTGCTTCCCCAACAGTTTCGCTTTCTGAATCACCTTGGATACAAGAGGAAAGGGCGGGAAAGCATAAAGGAGACCCAGGGGCCAATCATGAACAAGTGCATCTCTCGGTGACTCCCCCGGAGGGGGGATAAGGGAGAAATAGCTGCTGCATTGATCGGGCTGGCAAAAAGTTTGCAGCAAAGCTGTCCCCATGTGCGGAAAATCTGTTCCGCTATTTTCTGCTTCAGAGACCACTCGTGAGGCATCAAGATTGCCTGGCTGAGTTTGTCGGCTATCACGTTGGTTGTATCTGGGATGTGCATCGGCACAAGAAAGCGGTGGGAAGATATCGCCCATTTCCAAACACGAATGGCCTCTCGACAGAGTGGGTATGTTCTGGTTCCGCCTTGTTTGTTGAGATACCATACTATTGACATGTCTGATTGTAATGCAATTGTCCCAAGAGGAAGAAGGTCGTGGAGTGCTTGCAACGCCAGGAGCACCGCCCTCATCTCTAGGACACTGATATGCAGGTGGGCCTCGTGATCTTGCCATGTGCCTTGGAGAGTCCTGCCTAGATAATGCCCCCCCCAGCTGTGAGGCATCCATGATCACAGTAGCAACGGGCTGGCGAGGGAGGAATGGAGTGTCTGTCGTTAGCTGGTTGGGTTGGATCCACCAACGGAGGCCTTTCTTGCAAGACTCTTAACAGGATGTGGTGGCATAGAGGCAGTTGTTGGAAGGACCACTGGGATGATAGAAGCCACTGAAGAATCAGCATGTGTAGTCTGAAAGTAATATGGTAGAGGCCATGATCCACAGAAGTTGCAGCACAGTCTTTGCCTTGACTTTTCGGAGGGGAAGAAGACAGTGAATTTGTTGTACAAGATTCTGCGCTCTTTCTGTTGGAGGATGAGCCAACATGGCTACTGTGCCTATAAAAGTCACAAATTGAGAGGGTGATATGTCACACTTTTCCCAATTTATAGTAATCCCCAACTGGGCACAAAGTTGCATAGTGGCGTCTCTGGTTTGAAGAAGTAGATGGCTGGTGGAGGCGGTCAGGAGCCAGTCGTCCAGATATGGAAACACTTGGAATCCTAGATGTCTCAGGTGAGCTGTCACTACTGCCATACACTTGGTGAACACCCTGGGTGCTGTGGTGAGACCAAAGGGCAGAGCACGAAACTGGCAGTGACTGGCTCCCAGCCGGAAGCATAGATGGATCCTCAACGCTCTGTCCCTTTTTATATGGTAGTACGCGTCTTGGAGGTCTATGGCACACATCCAAGTGTCTTTCCCTAATAGAGGGAGTATAGACTGCAGTGTCACCATCTGGAACTTACCCTTCTTTACGGATTCGTTTAGTTTGCTGAGGTCCAAGATGGGCCTCCAGTCCCCTGTACGTTCTGGCACTAAAAAGAATCTGGAGCAAGTCCCGAATCCTACTTGGTCTGCAGGGATGGTTTGGATGACTTTGTTTGCGAGCAACTTGTTCACTTCTACAGTTGCTTGATCCCTGTGATTGGGTGGAACATCCAGGTTCCTCTTGGGAACATAAGGTGGAAAAGAAAAGGGTAAGGAGTAACCTCTTGTGATAATTCTTTGCACCCATTTGTCTCTAGTGATACTTAGCCAGGCTTTTGGGTACAAAGAAATGTGACTCCCGACCGGCTCCAAAGAAGCACAGTCGAGCCCCACATCAGGAGCGCTGACAGGGCCGACCTTGAAACGAATCGTGGCCTCCCTGGTTTTGCGGTCCCGCCCCTGCCTTTAGGGCGATGTTTACCATTTGCTCCTCCTCCTCCTCTGAAGGAGGAGCCACAATGTGCGTCCTGGAAAAATCTCTGGGACATCTTGAACCACATTTACCACCTCTCTGACCTTTGTGATATGGTCTAGAGGGAACGGTAAAACGTACTCCCACGGCAGAGAGTGTTTTCCCTTCTTGCTCGCACCTGGAGAGCGTGTCTTTTACCTTAGGTCCAAACAAGGAAGAACCGAAAAAAGGGGGTGTTGGTAAAGGTAGACTTGAACGGCTCCGCAAAATTACACAAGCGCATCCAGGAGTGCCTCCTTAGGGAAACTCCTGAACCCGCTGCCCTGCTCGCTTCATCGGCTGCATAAGAAGTCAGCCTCATGGATGAGTCAACAATGGAATTCAAGGTGGACAACTGAGCAGACACCTATTAGGGACTCCTTCAGTGGATATACCTTGTAGAGTCTCTCCTAACTCCTTAAGGAGATCTCTCTGAAGCCTTGTAAAGTGTGTTAGGTAGTTCAGCGATCTGAGAGTGAATGCCGCTGATGAAAAGATACTCTTCCTGTACCTGTCCATCGTTCGAAACTCCTGGATCGGTGGATGGACAGATGAAGAAGTCTCAGCTAATTCCTTCTTAGCGGCCACCGGCACCACGGCATCTACGGGAACACCCTTTGATAAAAATTACTTCTCCTGGGGACAGGTTCTACAGCATCAGGAGTCTCCTACACCTTTCGACTAACAAGCTCTAAAAATTCATCAAAGGGTGGAGACACCCAAGAGGCTGAAGGTTGAGACCCGAAAGCCTTCAGGTACACAGACTCCTCATTAGAAAGGGTAACAGTGGGCCAGCCGCACCTCTGCTTAAGGATCTCTAAGATGTCCACAAAGGAGACATCAGAGGATGACTTGGGGGACCCTTCTGACTCCTCGAGGTCAGTGTCGGAGGTAAGAGACTCATCCTGGGAGTCTACATGCTTCCTCCTGCATGTCCTCTTCTGTGGGGGCTCCTCGGAAGGGAATTCTGGGGAGGTCTCTGAAGAGTGGGGGCCACCAGCCAGGGGCTCCTGAGGCTGCGGGTCTCTGCTATCCAGGGAGGGAGTAGGTGCTGAGACGGTCGGTGCCCGAGGGGGAAGAGTGTCTGGTACCCCTGGGTGGAGCTGATGACTGGAACAGCACACTCCTCATCATCTCGAAGGCCGACCTCTCTGGCTCAGAGGAGACGGAAGAAGCTATCGGCTCCCAGGCAGATGTAGGGTTGAACTCACCCTAGCCGATGCACCAAGAGGGAGACTTGGAACCGAGGAGGTCCGGTTCCAGGCATCCCTGTCGGAGCCGACTGCGGAGCTTCGGCTCCTAGACACCATGGACTGCACCCGAAGGTGTCGGAGCGGAACTCTGCTCTGAGACAACCTCAGGGGGAGCTGGAACCAAGGGGTTCCACAACCAGCGGTACTGAGCACTCCGGCTCCGAAAGCCTAGGACGGCTCGGAGGAGGAACCACAAAAGGAGAAATGGGCTCATGTGGCTCCGGAACTGACTGGGTCTGAGCCAACAGCATTTTGGGTAAGGCAGATGACTTTAGGAGTCTCAGCACTACTCTCTCCACATCTTCTTCCGATAGGCTCCTGGAAGCTCTGGAAGACAGTGTGGGAGATCTAGACCTTTAACATTGGCGAGACCGGTAAAGGATCTCTAGACTGGCTCCGATGTCTGCTATCAGTGGTCAGCTCCGAACTGCCTGGGGCCGATACTGTAGCCATAGTAGCTATGCCCTCTATAGTTTCCGAAATCAGTGAAGCCGAGGAGGGAGTAGACTTATCTGGTTTCTAAATTTTAGGAGGAGGAGGTTTCGAGGCACCAGATGGCGCCGGAGAATGCCTCTTGGAAGGTTTGGTCTTTTCTTTCTTGGATGATCCATGTGATTTAGAGGAGGAAGATGAACTGGACAGGTCTTCCTCAAAAGAAGGCTTAAGGGGACCTTTTAATATTAATTTATTCTTTCTCTCCCGCAATACCCTGGCACTGAAAGAATGACAAAACAAACACGCTTCTTGTAAATGGATGGCTACGAGGCAATACACACAGTTGCTGTGGCCATCGGTAATGGACATAGTCTGCGAGCATTTCACAGACTTCTTAAACCCAGAGGGTTTAATATCTTTTGCCTCCTTAGACATAGCACTGAAAATAAAGCAAAGAAAAACAAGCAAAGAGGACTAGTTCCTCTAAATTAAACGGGCCTAGCCCTCACAGCACTAGCAATTACACAACCACGAGGACTAGGTCCTCTAACTCAAACAGGCGTAGCCCTGGGTAGAAAAAGAAAGGGAGAAACCTAGGTCCTCTAAATCAAACAGACCTAGAAAGGAGGACAGAAAGGTCAGAAATAGCAAATTCACTGGCACACTCACACAAGGTAGAGGCCTCTACACAAAACACTGTGCCTTAGAAGCGAGAAGGGTTGTCAAACCAGGAACCATTGTCAGCTAAGGTAAAATCCGACAAATAACTATGCGGATTACTCGAAAAATAATTAGCTATGCTAACAACACTGCACACTAAGAAACACTAAACAGCTAAGCTAATAATGCACTCTAAATAATACTGTACACAAAGTTAAATTGAGCGCAACACGTGCCTTAAGCACTAAGTATCAAACTACCAATGTCTGAACTAAACTAGCCCAGTAAATAACAACTAAAGGCAAAAACGCCCAGAAAAATAAAAGTAAACTGGCACACAGGATACCACGGAGAACAACAAGGCCAACTGCCAACCAGTTCTCGACAATAACTAGTTAACTAGAAAAAAAAAGTACTGTAATTGACTAAACTACTCTAACAATAGGAAACAACACTAGCAAAGGTTATATAATTCTAAAGTTAAGCTAAAATAGCAAAAAGAATAGAAAAATGTGTAAAACTTAGCCACGGCCAAGAAGCAGCACATCTGAACTCGTCGACTTGGCAAACGAGATCTGGTGATTGTACTGATACACCATGGGATACCTGCCTAGCCACGAGCCAAAAAGAAGATTTTGAGCTTGCAAAAAGGCTGAGTCGGAGCCGGGAATTGGCTCTGAACCCATATGTAAGAATGAAGGCAAGATAAGACTACAGAACATCCTCAATTTTGTAGTGCTTGGTGGGGGTGTGCAGAGAGGATTAAGTAGCAGCTTTTAAGGTAGACCTGGGATTCACTCCTTTGTGGAACGCCCCAAGGAAGCCACTGCCCTACTGAAATGAGATTTTGGTCAGGAAAACAAGGATTTACCATAGTGAGAAAGAAAAAGTACAGTTTTGTACCTACCATAAATGTAGATGTTCGAGGATCCACATTGCTGCAGTCATAACCTGTGGGTAGTCCGCTGTCCTCGGTCGGCCCGAATACCAAAGAGTTAGGCTGGCGTCGGTCATGGTCGCCCGCAGCTGACGTCAGTACGTAGCAGTACTTAAGCGCATGACCGACGCCATATCCTCAGTCTTTCTTGCCCCAGATGTCAGAAGGCCTTAAAAAGGAAAGGCCAGAGCCAAAATAGTAAATACCCAACAACCCCAAGTGAGAAAATAACAATTATCCCAAAGGGAAAAACAGCAACCCCAAACTATAGAGGGGAAGGAGGGAGGGAAAATAGGACTGCAGCAATGTGGATCCTCGAACATCTACATTTATGGTAGGTACAAAACTGTACTATGTTCTTCGTCTCACATTGCTGCAGTCATAACCTGTGGGTAGAATCCCAAAGCAAAGGAAAAGGGAGGCTGGCAAACTAAAAAGCATTAGGAGCTGCTAACATGCCCTGTAAAACTGCAGTGGCAAACCCAGCCCTAGACTTGGAATAAAGAGGGAGATGGTAATGCTTAGTAAAAGTGTGTACTGAACTCCAAGTAGCTGCCTCCAAAATATCCTTAGTAGCTACCCCCCTCAAAAAGGCGGTAGATGTGGCAGTAGCCCTAGTGGAATGAGGTCTGATCCCAGCAGGAACATTCTTCCCATGATGAGAATAACAAAAAGCAATACAATGACCAATCCACTTAGAAATAGTTTGCTTTGAAACAGCTTTCCCTTGAGAAGCCAGAGCAAAAGAAATAAATAACTGTTGAATCTGCCTGAACTCTTTAGTTCTGCTCAAATAATAACGTAGCTGCCTGTGAATGTCCAAAGAATGCAAAACTTTTTCCCCCCTTACTTTGGGGATCAGCATAAAAAGTAGGCAAATGAATAGACTGGTTCAAGGCCACATTAGAAATCACTTTAGGCATAAAAGTAGGGTTAGTACGCAAAGACACCCTATCCTTATGGAATACCAGAAAAGGTTCAACTGCCATGAGTGCCTGCAATTCAGAGACCCTCCTAGCAGAGGTAATGGCCAACAAAAAAGCAGTTTTTCAAGACAAAAACTTCAGCTCAGACGTAGCTGCAGGTTTGAAAGGAGGTAAAGTAAGCTTCTCCAACACAAAATTGAGATCCCAGGAAGGAGTAGGAGCTCTACGTGGGGGTCTTATATTTTTTGCCCCTCTAAGAAATTGCTTAAATAAAGGATGAGAAAATAAAGGAGGGTCACAATCATAGTGAGCAGAAATGGCTGCAGCATGAACCTTCACAGAGGAAAATGACAAACCCTTGTCCAGTAATTCAGTAAGGTACTGTAGCGTAAAACTCAAATTAGGTACTGAGACATCAAAGCCCTTTGCTGTGCTCCAAAGAAAAAATCTCCTCCATTTATCAGCACACACTTTTCTAGTACTGGGCCGCCTGGCTTCCAAAATGACATCTAAAACCTTTTGAGGAAGCTGAGACCCCACAGGCTCTAAAACAGAATATGCCAGGCTGTTAGATGCAGGGACTGCACCCTGACATTGAACAAATGATTGCTTGACTGGGACAACAAGTGAGGAATCTGTGGCAAAGGCCAAAAAGGCTCCTGAATTAAACTCCTCAGCAGAGGGTACCAGTGCTGACGTGGCCAATCTGGTGCTATTAGAATCATGCAAGGCTTGTCCCGCCTGACTTTCAAGAGTACCTTGGGAAGGAGAGGCAGAGGAGGGAAAGCATAGACGTGAAGGTTGTTCCAACTGAAAGATAGAGCATCCACTTTCCAAGCTTTTGGGTGAAACATCTTTGTGCAAAATTTTGGTAGTTGGAAATTTAGTGGAGAAGCGAACAGATCTATGTCTGGAGTTCCCCAAGCCACTGTCAACTGTTGGAATACCTGAGGATCCAATTTCCACTCGTGGGGGTCCACAATTTGTCTGCTCAATACATCTGCTAGGGAGTTCTGTGCTCCTGGCAGAAACCGCGCTTGAAGAGTGATGTGCAAACTCAGAGCAGTCTCCCACAATATCACTGCTTGTCTGCAAAGAGGGTAAGAATGGGTTCCCCCCTGCTTGCTGATGTACCACATGACTGTTGTGTTGTCTGTTCGAATCAACACCTGTCCTGGTTGAAGTAGGTCCTTGAAGGCCATCAGGGCAAATTGGACTGCTAACATCTCCTTCATGTTGATATGCAAATGTTGTAGTCTGGGAGGCCACGTGTCTTGAATCCATTTCCCATTGAAGTGTGCTCCCCAAGCTAAGTCCGAGGCATCCGTCGTTATGATCTGACTCGCCTCTGGTCGGGTCACAGAGAGTCCCTTGTTTAGGTGACATTCCTGCGCCCACCACAAGAATTCCTTCTGGATGCAAGGTATTATCCGAATGACAGTGTCCAAATCGTGGCAGTGTTGAGTCCATACAGTTTTGAGATACCATTGTAGCTTCCTCATATGCAGTTTGGCATTGGGAAGTACTAGAATGCAAGATGCCATGAACCCCAAGGCTTGAAGGACTGTCCTTGCAGTCAGCCTGGACAGTACTGATAACTGCTGGAAGTACAGGTGAAGAGTTCTTTGTTTGTCCGGGGTCAGAAAAGCCATCTGAGAAGCTGTATTCAGTCTCACACCCAGAAAGCACATGTCCTGAGAGGGTACTAGACTGGACTTTATTTCGTTCACAGAATACCCTAGGCACCTTAAAACTGCCATTACATACTGCAGATGCTGAAGTAACTTGTCTTTGTCTTGAGCAAGAATCAGGCAATCGTCCAGATAAGGATAAATTTGTATCCCCCTCTGTCTGAAGAAAGCTATTACAGGAGCCAGAACTTTTGTGAACACCCTGGGCGCAGTAGATAAACCAAAGGGCAATGCAGAGAACTGATAATGAGAAGTACCAGCCTGAAATCGCAGGAATCTCCTGCAGCTGGGTCTGATAGGAATGTGAAGATAGGCCTCTTTGAGATCCAGGGTTACCATCCAGTGATCTTTGCCTAGCATAGGCAGAAGTTGTTGTAATGTTAACATCTTGAACTTTGGAATGTCTAGGTAGGTATTGAGAATGGACAAATCCAGAACTGGCCTCCAAGTGTTTCCTTTCTTTGGCACTAGGAATAGACGGGAATAAAACCCTAGGCCTACTTCTGACGGAGGTACCACCTGGATAGCTCCCATCTGTAAAAGCAAAGAAATTTGCTCCTGAGCCTCCAGCCTTTGCTGAGGAGGCACATCCGCATGCCTTTGAAAGGAGGAAAAGTGTGAAAGTAAAACTTGTAACCTTGATTTATTATTTCCAACACCCATTTGTCCTGGGTGACCAAATGCCAGTTTTGTTTGAAAAGTGCCAACTTTCCTCCTAGAGGAGCTGCCAGAAAAGAAGGATCTGGCAGCTGAAGATACAGGTCATTGGGTCTGTTTACGAAAAGGCTGACCCCTGCCCTCACCAGAAGACTGTGCAGGAGAACTCCAAGTCCTAGGTCTGAAAGAACCCTGAGCGTAAGCCCTGCCTCTACCACGCCTAGACCTGCCCTTAGACTGAAAATCCGAAGAAGGGTAGGACCATCCTCTAGCAGGCCAATTCCTGCTAAACTTAGGGGGCTGCACCTGCAAAAAATCCTTAACCGTCTGCATAGACTTAGCTTTATCTTCCATCTTTTTCAAAACTGACTCCACAGGAGAACCAAAAAGAACTTCAGATTGAAGAGGAGCATCCAAAATCCGAGCTTTAACATGCTCTGACAAATTTTGATCCTTAAGCCAGGCATGTCTACGAATAACTGAACCTGTAGCAGCCACCCTGGATGAAGCCTGAAGAGCATCGAAACCACACTGCAAAGAATGTTTTCCAACTTGATCTGAAGCATGAACCAACTCCTGCAATTCCTTACACTCTATACCCTCAGATAAAGCATCCACCTTAGATTTCAATTGGCCTAACAAAAAGTTCTGATACTTCAGCATATGAAACTGGCAATTTAAAGCCCTCATAGCTAACGTAGAAGAGGTGTACACTTTTTTCCCCCACCTATCCAACGCTCTAGAATCTTTATCCAAAGGAACTGGATTCTTAACCACAGAAGCCCTGACACCCTTCGGCCCTTGAATAATAGTTTCCGGGTCAGCTCTAGGACTCTTATACAAATATTTATGTGCTTCTGGAACTCTGTAATATCTGTCTGGCTTGACAGGGGCAGGGGTAAAGAATCAGGATTAAGTGAAGCTTCAGAAAAAACATCCTGAACAACATCTAAGACAGGGGGAATAGCCAAAGGCCTATGTTGTGGTAAAAAAAATTCCCTAAGCCTTTTTCGAGAATCTGAAAAATCCTGACCTTCCCACTTGAAATGTTCCCTCATGGAATGTAAAGTTTCAGAAAAGGAAAAATCTTCTGGAGGAGAAGCAGAAGGACAGGAATCCTCTGCATCCGAATCTGAATAGGGAGGGTAATCCTGAATATCCTCAGCTGAGGACTCAAGAGTAGTCTGAGGAATGCTCCATTCCCTCTAAATCTGTCTCCACCCTAGGCCTCTTCTCTGGGGGGGCATAGATCCCCTGATCAAAGTCATCAAATCCTCTGCCATTTTCAACATATGTTTTTTAGGAACAGAAGCTGAAGAACTAGGGCTATGGCCAGAACCAGTAAGACCAGGTTTAGCCTTAGCATGGCCTTTAGCCACTGAGGTAGAAGGCCTAATAACCTTTTGTAAGGATGGAACTACAGATACCTGAGAAGCACCCTCGGCCTGGCCTAACTCCTGAGAGGCCAACTCCTGCAAAAGTAAAGGTTCCCCCTGGGATTCAGCAGAGACCTCAGCCGGATCCACAGATTCAACCGGAGGTTCCATAGAACCGGCGTCCGCAACGGACTCATCCGGTTTAGACCTTAAAGATTTATCTTTACGTTTTTTAGTGGTAGCGGGCGTCGGAGGATCCGACGGCATGTTGTAGTTACACCGCTTACCGAAAACAAGCCTGGCACAGTCTAATCTTCGTTTAATGGTGCGCTTATTAAATCTAGGGCAAAAGTGACACCCGACTACGTCGTGTTCAGGCCCCAAGCAAGGAATACAGAGAGAATGATAGTCCCTATGAGGTATCTGTTTCCCACAAGAAATACAATTATTAACTTTTTCTGACATCCGGATTAACTGAGGCAAGAAAAGACAAAAAATTTCCGCAACGGGGTACTTAGCCCAACTTGGTCTTCGGTCTGAAACTCGATAATTGAACATTTCAGAACGCCGAACGGCACTTGCAAACGCTGCTTCTGCTTCGGACCACGTGGCAAGAAAGACTGAGGATATGGCGTCGGTCATGCGCTTAAGTACTGCTACGTACTGACGTCAGCTCCGGGCGACCATGACCGACGCCAGCCTAACTCTTTGGTATTCGGGCCGACCGAGGACAGCGGACTACCCACAGGTTATGACTGCAGCAATGTGAGACGAAGAACATCTAGTAAAGTCTTAACATAACCATAGATGTCCTTCTCTTCCATGTTGCAGTATTCAACTAGCGCATTTATCCTTCTTCCTTCCAGTGTCGTCCGGCCAGGTTTCCAAAGTTTTTCAGTCCCTAGTAGGTGCGCCCGACGTGGCTGCAGCAGAGTGTGCCATAAAAGTGACGTCTGCACGCACCAGCCCTCAGAACATAAGAAGCCCCAGTCGAAACCAGTCCTATAAGGGCAAAGCTAGTCTAGTGTCACCCAGGAGAGCAAGTGTAGGTCTCAGAAGAGGGGAAGGTGGGAGAGAAGGAATACGGCAACATGGAATAGAAGGACATCTATGGTTATGGTAAGATTTTACACAACTTTCTACGTCCTTCTATTCCAATGCTGCAGTATTCAACTAGTGGGTGAGTGCCAAAGCTCAATGAGGAAGAGGAGGTGGTTTAGAAGCTGTCTCCAAAAGCCCGTGCAGGATAGCTCTGCCAAACCCTGCTCTAGCTCTGGAAAATTGGTCCAGTTTGTAGTGTTTGGTGAAGGTGTGTACCGAGGACCAAGTGCCTGCTTCTAGCATGGAACTGGTGTCTAACCCTTTAAAGAAAGCCCGAGAAGAGGCCGCAGCTCTGGTGAAGTGGACTTTGACATTGCACTGCAGTGTCTTGCCATGGTGAATGTAGCAGAAAGAAATGACCCTGGAGATCCAGGCCGAAATAGTCTGTTTGCTCACAGCCTTCCCCAGGGCCCTGGGGTGAAAGGAGACAAACAGTTGGTCTGATTTCCTAATAGGTTTGGTTTTATGTAGATAAAACCTAAGCTGACTGTGCACATCTAGGGAATGGAGTATTCTCTCTCTATCTCCCTGTGGATTGGGGAAAAAGGTAGGCAGGTGGATGGGCTGGCTCAAGGAAAGATCATGCACAACTTTAGGAGAAAAGGAGGGGTTAGTCCCTTAGGGTCACCCTGTCTAGGTGGAAGACCAGACGGGGTGGACTTACCATAAGGGCTTGTAGTTCAGAGACCCTCCTAGCTGAGGTGACAGCCACTAGTAAAAGGTTTACCATCAAATGGTCGACAGTAACTTGCTCGACAGCCACCTCCTCGACCATGGTATGAGCGAGTGTCAGAATGTCGACGTTCATTTGTACGTCCGTTTAAAAGGACGTACATGGGCAGGGAGTTTCAGCATGTAATTCAATGGGAGATTTCCACCTTAAGGTCGACAGAATTTGTTGACGTTGCTGCGTCGATCATACAACCTACTTCATATTAATGAGTCGACGTTATTTGTCGCGGAAATCAACATTCGTGGACGTGACTTTCATCCTTTTGACAGTAAACAGTTTTCCACGTACAGAGTTTTAAGGAAGCTTTGTCTGCAGGTTCAAAAGGAGGTAAAGTAAGTTTTTCTAGCACATAGTTGAGGTCCCAGAGTGGAAGGCATGGTTTCCTGGATAGTCTCAAATGTAATATCCCTTTGAGGAAGAGTTTAGCAGGTAGTCTGGATGCCAGAGGTGGGTCTAAGGGGAGGCAGGCAGGCAGAAATTGCAGATGCTTCTAGAGATGAGTAAGCGAGTCCTGTCTGCATCAGTTCACACGGGTAAGACATGATTAGAGGCATACCACTTTGCAGCGGATCCAACTGCCTTTCATGACACCAGATAGAAAACCTTTTCCATTTTGCAATATAAGATTTATTTGTGTTGGGTTTCCTGGCCTCCTGCAGGACATTAAGCACGTCCTCGTTACACAGGTGTCTAAAAGAGATCAGAATACTATCAGCCACATAGTGAGCTGTAGAGACTGCCACTGTGGGTGTATCCAAGTCCCCTTGCGCTGTGTGAATAGGTCCACTGAGGGGGGTAACTTATGGTGATTGCCCTTGGACCAAAGAAGGAGGAACCAGTGCTGTCTTGGCCAGTAGGGGGGTCACCAACAAGAGTTTCACTGAGCCCTGCTGAATCTTCAGCACTACCTTCTGTATCAAGGGAAAGGGAAGGAATACATACAAAAATTTCCCTTTCCAGTTTATCAAGAAGGCATCTGTTGCCAGTGCCTTGGGGTCATGAGTCCCAGAGCAGTAGCCCAGGAGTTTCCTGTTTATGGAGGAGGCAAACAGGTCTATCTGAGGTGTACCCCACCTGTGAACCAGATTCAGGAAATGTCTCTCTGAAGCATCCACTCATGGTTGTTCGAACTGGTTCTGCTTAGGAGATCTGCCCGAGTGTTGTGAAGGGAGGGGACTGTAGGCTGCCTTGAAGGGTCATGCCCTGTGAAGTGGCCAGTTCCAACACCTGAAGAGCTACCCTGCATAGCAGATATGATCTTGTCCCTCCTTGTTTGTTTATATACCACAGGACAGAGGTGTTGTCTGTGTATACCTTGAGAGGTCCTTGCTCTAGGAAGGGGAGGAAGGCTTGCAAAGCAAGTAGTATCGCTCTCATTTCTCTGACATTTATGTGTTCCTAGTTTGTGTCTGTCCACAAACCTTGCAATTTCTTTTGCCCTAATGTGGCTCCCCATCCTAGATCTGAAGCATCCGTGTGCATCATCTGATAGGGATTAGGAGTGCGAAGAGGGAGTCCTGGGTTGTGGGACACTTGGGTCACCACCCATCTCAGTTCCTTCATCAAGCAGAGAAGTAAAGGAACCCTTATCCCTAAAGGGTGAGAAGGCTGGGTCCAAACTGACCTCAGGTACCACTGCAGTTGCCTCATGTGCAGTTTTGCAAGGGTTAACATGGGGATAGTAGCTGCCATGTAGCCCAGAAGTCTTAGAAACTACCTTGCTGTAAGGTGAGATGCCTGAAAGGCAGCAAGTAGGTATTGGGACAGGGAGGCCACATGATGTCTGTCCGGATTCTGCAGCCCAAGAAGACCATGTCCTGTGCTGGCTCCAGATTTAATTTTGGGAAGTTTAACAGGAATTCTAAGGACTGCAGGAGATGTACAAGAGTCCTGGTGTGAAGGAGAAGAGTCTTCTGATCTATTGCCTGAATTAGTAGGTCATCTAGTTAGGGGAATATTTGAATTCCTTGCGTGCGAAAGTACACGATGACTGGAGCCAGACACTTTGTGAATAGCCTGGAAGCGGTAGAAAGCCCAAAGGGTAATGCACAGAACTGAAAATGGGATGAATCCGCTAAGAATCTGAAGTATTTTCTGAACGTGGGTTAGATAGGGATGTGGAGGTAGGCATCCTTTATGTCCATGGTTGCAATGAATCCGTGGAAGAGGAGGAGAGGGAAGAGAATAGGCAGGGTGAGCATCCTGAAGGCAAGTACCTTCAGGAAAGGCTTTAGGTGTGAGAGGTCCAAAATGGGCCTCCAAGGTCCGTCGTTTCTGGACATTAGAAAAATTCTGGAGTAAAAACCTTTTCTTTTTGATTCTGGGGCACGCACTCTATAGTGCCCTGATCTATGAGGGTTTGTAGAACCTGACCCAGAAGGAGAAGCTGACTTGGGGGTGGCTGGGGCCATCCTAGTTTTATAGGTGGACACCTCCAAGTCATGAAAGTACCCATCCCTTATGATGGTTTGAGGCAATTTGTTCCCAAACAGGGAGACGGTCTGACAGGGGGAGGGATGGGTAGTAGACTTGGCAGGCATCAGACACTACCTGCCCTAACAGGAAAAGAAGGCCTTTGGTTGGTGGAAGGAGATGTTCTGGCCTCAGGGGCCTGTCTTTGTGCAGATTTTCTGGACCTAGAGTGGTCCGTGGCCCTAGAAGCTTTCCTGATGAATTAAGTCTTGGTTGGATAGTTTCTATGAAACTTGGGAACAGGTGATACTAATGTGTTTGAGGTCCTGTAATTCCTAACCTATTCGTTGTAAGGACTTAAAGAGGTCAGCCACTTTTTCACCAAACATGGCTGTCTGATCCAAGGGAGCATCAATAAGCTTTGCCTTGAAGTTGCTAGGGAGAGGTTAAAAGCGCAGTCATGAACACCTTCTAAGTACAGAAACTGATGCAGTTGACCTGGCTAAGGCGTCGATAGCATCATAGCTGCACCTCAGAGAATGTCTACTGACCTGTGCAGTTAGGGCAAGGAGGGAAGACAAGGAGGTTTTTGCTGCACATTTAGGTTGTCGGCTAGCTCCTTAGAGGCCTCGTCCAGTAGTGCTAGTGAATATTTAGTCTTACGTTTGGTAATAACTTGCTTTGAAGGACAAGGTGGCGGACGTATATATTTTCTTTCCCAACTTCTCCATAACCTTGCTGTCCTTATCAGCAGGTAAAATGGTAGTAGTAGGAAAGAGTTTGGAAGCCCGATCTGTAGAAATACAGATAGTAGCTGGATCAGCTGGAGGACATTTAATCAAAAATTTCTCTGTCTGTGGCACTTTGTAAAGTCTGTCAGCCCTTCAAGGGGCAGGAGTTTGGGAATCTGGGTTTATGGAGGCAGAGGCAAAGGCATCCAGGAAGGCTGGGTGAGTAGGAGGGATATTAGTGGGACTGGGAGTGCCCATTTGGGTCAGGTCATAAAACCTTTTCTGTACTTCAGTCATATATGAAGATTCCCATTTAAAATACTCCCTAATTTTATTGATAGTTTCCCCAAAAGTTAAATCTTCCACAGGGGAATCTGGCTCAATAGGGCCTTCCTCTGGAGATCCATAACCCAGGGGAAGATATCAGAGAAGAGTAAGAAAGGGAGTCTTCTGAAGAGTCAGAAAATTCTTCCTCTTCCAACTGTTCTGACCTACTCCTAGGGATAAGAGACCTAGGACTGAGGAGAGGTGGTGCAGAAAGTACAGTTTTGTACCTACAATAAATGTAGATGTCCGAGAGGTATACATCTGCAGTCCTAACATATGGGTTGTCCTGCCTCAGGCAGCCCTTCGGTCGGCCGGATTCCAAAGTCTGGGTCTGGCCTCGGCTGATGTCGCACTTCACCCGACGTCATAGCTGCTGTCAATTGGGTATAAAGGCATCAGCCGACGCCATTTTCCTCAGTGTTTCTTGTCCCAGATGCCAGGTGCCCTCTAGGAAGGCTAAATGTGGATACATGCAAATGATTCCAAACAGTAGAGAGCAAACAAAAATAAACATGTATATACATATATACAAACAAATACACCATAATAGATTCCCCCAGCTAGCTACAAGATGGGCAAATACCCTAGGAGTTCCACAGAGGGGAAGGAGGGTGGGTAATCCTGACTGCAGATGCATACCTCTCGGACATCTACATTTATGGTAGGTACAAAACTGTACTATGCCCTTCAAGGATGCATCTGCAGTCCTAACATATGGGTAGAATACCATAGCCAAACTGGGGGAGGAGGCACTAAGAAGATTATGGTGTAGTTAGGATCCCTTGCAAAACAGCAGTGGCAAAACCTGCTCGGGATCTGGAGTATAAAGGTAGATTATAATGCGTGGCAAATGTATGCACGGAGCTCCAAGTAGCAGCCTCTAAAATGTCTTTGGTAGCCACTCCTCGTAAGAAAGCTGTAGTAGTGGCTGTAGCCCTTGTAGAGTGAGGTCTGATGTTTTCTGGAGTTGTTTTTCCATGAAAAGAGTAACAAAATCTAATGCAATTTCCTATCCATTTTGAGATTGTCTGTTTTGAAATTGCTTTTCTTTCCATTCCTGTTGCATATGCTACCAGAAGCTGGTCAGTTTTTCTATTGTTCTTGGTTCTGTCCAGGTAGTAGCGCAATTGCCTGTGTACATCCAAAGTATGTAGTAGTCTTTCCCCCCTGTTCTGTGGGTTGGGGAAGAATGTTGGTAGGTGGATTGCTTGGTTCAATGATACCCTGGAGACCACCTTTGGCATAAAAGTAGGGTTAGTTCTAAAGGACACTCTATCCTGATGGAAGATAAGGAAGGGCTGTACTGCCATTAAAGCCTGTAATTCAGAAACCCTTCTTGCTGAAGTGATTGCAAGCAGGAAAGCAGTTTTCCAAGATAAGAACTGTAATTCTGCTGTTGCTGCTGGTTCAAAAGGGGGAAGTGTTAATTTTTCTAGCACAAAGTTCAGATCCCATGTAGGTAAAGGTGGCTTCCTTGGAGGCTTTACATTTTTAATTCCTCTCAGAAACTGCCTGAGTAGAGGATGAGAGAAGACTGGAGGATCCATGTTGTATTCTGCTGAAATTGCTAATGCATGAATCTTAATGGAGGAGTAAGACAGGCCATTGTGGAAGAGTTCTGCTAAATATTCCAGGATGTTAGCTATGTTTGCTAATGATACATTTTCTCCTTTTGCTGCACTCCAAATGAGGTATCTTTTCCATTTGGCTGAATAAGTTTTCCTTGTGGAGGGTCTGCGAGCCTCCAGGATAATGTCTTTAACCCTCTGAGATAAATCTGGGTTATTTTGTTTTATGTAATATTCCAAGCAGCTAGCTGCAGTGTTTTCAAGTTTGGATGCAGGATCTTGAAGTTGTTCTGTGTTAGCAGTAAAGGAACTAGAGGTAGAGGCCATGCGTGTGTCCGAGACATACTCCTCAGTAGCGGGTACCAATGCTGCCTCGGCCAGTCTGGAGCTATCAGGATGATCCTTGGGTGATCTTCTTTGATCTTCAGTAGCACTTTGTGCATCAAAGGAAGAGGTGGGAATGCATATGCTGTCAGGTTTTCCCAACTGAAGGATAGGGAGTCCACCTTCCAAGCAAGTGGGTGGTATGTCCTTGTGCAGAATTTCCTCAATTGGTGGTTGTGCGGGGATGCGAACAGGTCTATTTCTGGTAGCCCCCATTTCTTTGTAATGGATTTGAAGATGTCTGGATGCAGCATCCATTCGTGGGCATCCGTGGTAGTTCTGCTTAAGGTGTCTGCTGGTATATTTTCGTTTCCTGGCACAAATATGGCCTGGAGCTGAATGTTGAGGTTCAGGGCCACATTCCACAGGTCCATTGCCATCCGGCATAGAGGATATGAATGTGTGCCTCCCTGTTTGTTGATATACCACATGACTGTGGTGTTGTCCGTCCTTATCAGCAAATGACCTTGTTGAAGAAACTGTCAAATGTCTGAATTGCCTGTTTCACTGCCAGCATCTCTTTTTGATTTATGTGTAGGTTCAGCTGGTCTTGTGTCCATAGGCCTTGTATACACTTGTCCACCAAGTATGCCCCCCAACCGAGGTCTGAGGCGTCCGTGGTGATAGTCTGGCTTGGGTGAGGGCTGTGGAAAGGCAGTTCTCTGTTCAACTGACAGGCCTGAGCCCACCATTGGAATTCTTGCTTCAGGCATGGAATTTTTGGAATTTGGGTTTCTAGGCTGTGCTTGTGCTGAGACCATAAATTCCTTAGATACCATTGCAACTTCCTCATATGTAGTCTGGCATGTGGAATCAATATTATGCAGGATGCCATGTAACCCAGGGCTTGCAGGACTTTTCTTGCTGTAAGCTGGTTCTGCGTTGTTAATGCCATGAAATAGAGTGGTAGTTGCTTTTGCTTTTCTGCTGTGAGAAATGCCATTTGATTTGATGTGTCCAGTTCTGCACCCAAGAATGTTATTCTTTGGGATGGTACCAGCCTTGACTTTTTTATGTTGACTGTGTATCCCAGGGCTTGCAATAGGCGAATAACCTTTTCCAAATCTTTTCTTAATTTGATCTTGTTGTCCGCTTGTATCAGGCAGTCGTCCAGGTATGGATAAATTTGAATTCCCTGAAGCCTGCAATGAGCAATTACTGATGCCAGGCATTTCGTGAATACTCTGGGCGCAGTAGATAAGCCAAAGGGCAATGCTGAGAATTGATAATGCTCTGATCCTGCAAGAAATCTGAGGTATCTTCTGCAATCTGGTCGTATAGGGACGTGCAGGTATGCCTCCTTGAGATCTAGAGTCACCAGCCAAGACTCCTTGCCCAGCATGGGAAGAAGTTGCTGTAGGGTCAGCATTTTGAATTTTGGAACAATGGGATATGTGTTCAGAGCGGATAGGTCGAGAATAGGTCTCCATTGGTTTTCTTTTCTTGGTACCAGGAAAAGTCTGGAGTAAAATCGTTGTCCTTGTTCCATAGACGGTACCTTTTCTATAGCTCTCATCCTTAGTAAGTGGTTGATTTGTCCTAGAGCGTTTGTTTTTTGGTTTGGTGGTAGGTTTGGCATTCCTCTCTTTCTTGGTAGAGTATGGAAGTGAAACCTGTAGCCTTTGTCTATTGTCTGTAAAATCCATTTGTCTCCTGTAATGTAATGCCAGTTTACTGAAAATAAGGCTAGCTTTCCGCCTAAGGGTGCTTCCAGTTGTTCCCTGGTAGGCTTTATCAGAGCCAAGTCACTGTGACTGTCCTGTGGAAGTGGTAGTAGCTGGATCTGTGGCAGTACTTCTCTGGTTATTAGGCTGCCACTGACGTCCCCTGTAGGCACCTCTGGATTGACCTCTGCCTCTTGGGCGCCTATTTCTGCCTCTCTGTGCTCTGGAGGTGTCTGGAAAGGACCAATTCTTCGAAGGCCAATTTCTACTAAACCTCGGAGGCTGGACCTGTAAGAAATCCTTGACTGTTTGGACAGAATTTGCTTTTTCTTCCACCTTCTTTAACACTTGCTGTGCAGGGGAGCCAAACAAACTGTGTTTCTCCATGGGAGCATCTAGGAGCTTTGACTTTACATGGTCTGGTAAGGATTGCTCTTTTAACCATGCATGCCTTCTGATCACTGTACCAGTCATAGCTGATCTAAAGGAAGCCTCCAGTGCATCATAGCCGCATTTTAAGGAATGATTACTGACCTGCTGAGTGTTATGTACCAAATCCTGAAGGGACTTACGGTCTATAGGTTCAGGAGAGGACAGTTTTTTATTTAGCTGATCTAACAAAAATTCCTGATACTGGATCATGTGGAATTGACAGTTTAAGGCCCTAGCCGAAAGAGTAGCAGAAGTATAAACTTTTTTACCCCATCTCTAATGCTCTAGATTCTCTTTCAGAGGGGAGGGGGTTTTTGGCAGAGGCAGCTGCTACAGCTTTGGGGCCCTGTGAAATAGTTTCCGGATCTGCAATAGGAGCCTTAAACAAGTGATAATGTGTGTCCGGGACCCTGTAGTATCTGTCGGGCTTAGCAGGGGCCGGGGGAAGAGAGTCAGGGGCAGTACAAGCATCATTAAATGCATCATCCACAGCTGTTAGTACTGGAGGAATGGCTAAAGGCCTATGCTGTGGTAAATGTAAAAAGGTCCTTAGCCTTTTCCTAGAATCTGAAAAATCCTGGCCCTGCCATTGAAATTGCTCTCTCATAGCATGCAAGGTTTCCCCAAAAGAAAATTCCTCAGGAGAAGAGGCAGAAGGAATGGAGTCTTCTGCGTCAGAGTCCTCATATGGAGAATAAGGGCCTTCTGGGGGATTTGAGTTATCTGAATCATCCGAGGAATAATCTGTTGAAACTGGTTCAGGGGGCTCTGCTCTAGGCCTCTTCTCTGGAGGGGGATGAGAGGCCCTGTCAGGGTGAGGTTGGGATCCCCTGATCAAAGAAATGAGATCCTCTGCCAGGCTGAGCATTTGGGAACTAGAGCTAGGCCTGTGTGAGGGGTTTTAGCAGGCAAGGCCTTAGAAGATTTAGCTGCTTTAGCCCTAGAAAAAGCCTTGATAGACATGGATGCAGGGGGCCTAGCAGCTCCACGTGCAGGAGTAGATATGTCTAAGGGGATAGTATCTGATAAATCCTGAGAACCTGCAACAGCAGGTGGAATTTCAGTAGCAGATTCAGCCATGCTGGATGAGGCCTCGGCTGTAGGAGGCATGCTTTCGGCCGAAGGAAGAACCGAGGAATCGGTTTCAGCCGAAACCGAGACACTCGCGGTTGGCTTAACCATGGTTTCGGCCGAAACCGCGGACCGCGAGTGTCGGTCCTTTTCCTTACGCTTTTTAGCTAATTGTGAAGTCGGAGTCTCCGACGGCATGTTGTAAGCAAAAGCGGGGCCGAAAAACTCCTCTGCAAACTCCGACCGACGTCTAAGTGTCCGTCGGTTGAAGGAAGCACAGGCTAGACAAGCTGCTACGTCGTGGTCTGGGCCTAAGCAAGGAAGGCAGTAAGAGTGGAAATCCTTATGAGGTATTTGTTTCCCACAAGTTAAACAGTTATTTACTTTTTCTAACATCGGCTGAGGCAAGAAAGAGTCCCCAACGGGGTACTTAGCTTTTTAGAAGTCTTCGGTAGTAGTAATCTTTGGTTCTGACCGACCGGCACTTGCGAACAGCTTCTGCTTCGGGCACCGCTCGGCAAGAAAGACTGAGGAAAATGGCGTCGGCTGATGCCTTTATACCCAATTGACAGCAGCTATGACGTCGGGTGAAGTGCGACATCAGCCGAGGCCAGACCCAGACTTTGGAATCCGGCCGACCGAAGAGCTGCCTGAGGCAGGACAACCCATATGTTAGGACTGCAGATGCATCCTTGAAGGACATCTGGAGGTGGTGGTAATCTTTGTGCTAAGGGCCATGAAGGCATTAAACAAGTTCTGGCTAAATACTGTCAGTCAGAAGGCTGTTCAGCAGTGGATGGCAGATGTTTGGTTTTCTGTTTTTCCTTAAGGGGCCTTTCTGGCATCCGGGTAGATGAAGGCCTCAGTTTAAGAGTAGGGATGGTGGAGGCAGAATCCGATGAACCCAGTGTGAACGCTGGTTCTCCTCAGCGTTTAACGCAGATGCCAGTGTAGCCTCTATGGACGTGACGTCCGCTCTTGATTTTGTCTCATCCTCTGAGGTACCCACTATATCGGTGCTGGTGGATGCCGGGTCCTCGGCCAGGCCTATGTGGGCCACAGGCTGAGGGATGGTTTGTAGAGGTGCAGTTGAAGAAGCAGGCCTTGGGCCTCTTCTTCAGAGGTTCAGATAGGACGTTGAGCGTGGCCTCCATCCTTAACGTAATTTGTTTTAGTCTCTGATTTTCTAAATACAAACTCAAAGCCTGAAGACAAAGACATAAGATCTTAGGGACAAATGATTTACAAATCGTCATGGTAGTGTTCTTTGCCCAAGCAAAAGAGACACTATTGTGTGTGTCTTTGTGGGGAATCTGCCAACCACAATTGCACTTCCCCTTTCCGGATGACATGAACAAACTCTAAAATAAACTGTAGGACTGAAGAGCTCACCAATGGGGTACCTCTCTGAATATTTAAGATCCGATGTCCGTGTGAAGCAGGCGCACCTGGCCTACAGATGGCGGCTGAAAAGTTCTGAGGGCTGGTGTGTGCAGATGTCACTTTTATGGCCCACGCTGCTGCAGCTACGTCAGACATCCGATGCACCTACTAGGGACTGAAAAACTTCAGAAACCTGGGTGGAAGAGACTGAAAGGAAGAAGGGGAAACCCGCTAGTTGAATACTGCAACACTGGAAAAGAAGGACATCAGCAGAAGGAGCTGGCCTTAGAGATCCAATCTGCAAGTGTTTGTTTGGAAACCGGCTAGTCCAGCTTAAGATCATAAAGGATACAAAACAGCTGGCCAGTCTTTCTGAAGGATTTAATTTTGTCCAGATAAACTTTCAGTTGTCTGTGTATGTCCAGAGAATGTAGGATCCCGTCCCCCATTTTGGGGACTGTGGAAATAGGTGGGTAGGTGAACAGCATGTCTGAGGGACAAGCTCATTCACTACCTTAGACATGAAGGTTGGATTAGCCCTGAGAGTCAGTCTGACCTTGTGGAAAATGAGAAAAGATGGGATGGCAATGAGAGTTTTAACTAAGAACTCTCCGATCAGAGCTGACAGCAAAGAGTAGAACAGTTTTCCAGGTGCAGAATTTTTAAGTGGCAGAAGATGCTGGTACAAAAGGAGGAGTGTAAGCTTTCTCCAGCACAAAATTGAGATCCCATGGAGGAGAGATGGGTTTCTTAGTGGGTTAAGATGCAGGACTCCCCATCAGGAAAAGCTTGACCTCCACTCTGGCCATAAGGAAGGGGTTGACAGGCAAGCAAGCATTCATGGCTCACAGGTGAGCTTTGACAGAACAGTATGCCAAGCCTGAATAAAGTAGTTTGCAAAGATATTGCAAACTACTTTGGGTGGGAGGGTGGCGTAATGGTTAAGGTGTTTACCTTAGCAGCACAAGGTGTAGGGTTTGATTCTCATAGGGGGTAATTGGCTAGGCTCAAAATGGTCCATGAGGGCAGTTAGCCTAGTATTAATCTATGACTCTATGACTCTATATTGTAGGACAGCAGTGACACATGGTAAGAATGGGTCCTGACTGCATTTGCAGCATCAATAAGAAAACATTTTCCATTTAGCTGGGTAAGAAAAACTTTCTTGTAGTGGGTCTCCTGGCTTCCTGTAGGACTTGAACAATGTCAACCACGGAGTCAGGCTGAGCAAGGAAAGATTTGACTGGAGAAGCAATCCTCTGTTAAGGGATAAGGTCTGGTTGTAGAGGTATTTTCCTATAGTTTCCCTTTGTCAGAAGAAACCAATACTATCTTGGCCAGACAAAGGCCAGTAAAGGTAGCTCTGGTTCTTCCTTTTCTGCCTTTAGAAAAGTTTTTTTTAAGTACAAGTAGTAGAAAAAAGGCGTAGAGAAACTTCCTGTCCACTGGAAGGCAAAGGCATGTGTCTTCCAGGCTGAGGGACAAGGTTCCTTAGTGAGCTGATGTTTGGTTGGTGATACAAAGAGATCCACCTGTGGTGTGCCCCACTTGTGAGTAATTGTCAGGAAGACCTGTCTGTTCAGGGTGGATTCGTGGGGATTCTACAAGGAGTAGCTTAGGGAGTCTGGCAGCACATTGTCCTGTGAGGAGATGCATGTGGCTGTGAGGGTGATGTCCATTTGGGTAACTAAGTTCCATACCTCCTGTGCTAACCTGCACAACCGGTAAGACCTGGTGCCTCCCTGTTTATGTACCATATGACTGAGGTGTTATCAGTGTACATCAGGAGTGGTCCAGGTTTCCATAGGTGGGAGAAGGTCTGCAGTGCTTGCAGAAGAGAGCCCCCACTTCCTTCAGACTGTTGTGTTCTTTCAGGAATGGTGTGTGCCATCTGCTTTGTACTTTGTGTGATGCTGTCCTTGCCCCCCCCCCCCCCATGCCTTGTCAGAGGAGTCTGTCTGAATTTCTTGAAGAGGAGGAGCAAGTGGGAAGGGAAGTCATGGGCTGAGATGGACTTGTTCCTTCCACCAAAGTAGATCCTTTTTGAGGCAAGGTAGGAGACAGATCAGGGTGTCAAATATGTGTGTGTGCTGGGACCACACAGATTTTAGATACCAGTGGATTTTTCTCATATGAAGCTTGACTAGGGGAAAGCATTGAAACTGTGATTGCCATAAAACTCAAAGCCCATAATATCTCCCTTGCTGTGCAGTGTGTTACAGAGGAAAGAGCTACAAAAAATTTGGACAGACTCAACTTTCCTCTGAGGAAGGAAGGCATGCATTTATTTTGGGTCACGTCTGCGACCCTTTGCAGTTGATTGTGAATCTAAGATTTATCAGGAGTTGGACAGTGAAGTGTAAATGTTGAGAAGGATGCCTGAAGAAAGAGTCTGAGGCAACAGGTCATCCAGGTAAGGAAAGACATGATTTCTAAGGGTGTGGCAGAATGCCACCACTGGTGCTAGAGACTCTGTGAACACCCTTGGAGAAGTAGAAAGACCAAAAGACAAAGCATAAAATCGAAACTGCAATGGGCCAGAGAAAATTCTGAGGAATTTCCTGCAAGAAGGATGAACTGATAATGTGCAGGTAGGCATCCTTCGGGTTTAGGGACACTAGAACAGTTTGAAGAATAATGAAAGGCAAGGGAGTGCGAAGACAGCACATTCTGAAAGTTGCTGCTTTCAAAAATGTGTAAAAGAGAAAGGTCTAGGACAGATATATGTCTAAAAAGGAGAGCAGTCAGGCAGCCATTCGGGGACACTGAGGTTGCTTCCTGGAGAAAGGACCTCAATCTGGTTCTTCAGATCTCCCCTGCCCCTAGGGCAATGTCCATTAAAGGGTGCTGCTCTACTGCACCTGCCAACTGACCGAAGAGTAGTCAAAGGGGGGATTCTGGAACTTCTTGAACTTGGAATGACTTTGGCCTTTTCTGATTCTTGCTGAAGGATCTTGTGTTTTAAATCAAATTCCCAAGGTAGACAGCCTCTTGCCTTCCAGCTCACTCTTCAGTAACTTCTTTTTGACCTTTGGTTCAAATAATGAGGACCTATCATAGGAAGCATTAATGAGGGATACCTTAAAGTTGTCAGCAAAAATTGCATAAAGTAAGCCAGGTATGTAGTGTCATGATTATGACTGCTCCTGTTGCCCTAACTGCTTCACTGATTACACTATGTCTCAGTCTATTGAAGTAGTAAGATATATTGAGTATAGTGGTAACCTCAGACTTGACTCGTTTCCTACACTCAGGTATGGCTAGCTATCTCTGCGTCTCCAAAGCTTAGCTAGGTATGTTTCCATGGAAGCACGTCACATGTGTAAAGTAGTTTAATGCCCTCAGGGCAAACATGCCCAAGACACAAGCTCACTTCCCCATTCAGTCCATCAACAGCAACTCCTTGCTGGGAAGAATTAACAGCTGTTCTTGAGTCACACAGCTATTTCTTGGCAGCTGCTGCTACAATAATGGAATGCACAAGAGGGCCCTTGCTCTAGTGTTGCATACCTTTTTTTTTTGGGGGGGGGGTGAAGAATCTTATCTGCCTTATGTTGTACTTCTTCAGTGATAATGCCATTCCCTCCCCATAACCAGGTCCATTCATGCAATCAAGGGTGAACACCATCCAGGAGGTAGAGAAGCAAACCTAAAGGCTCCCTTGTCTGGGAAAGGGAGTCTGTGGGCGTGGAACCCCTATGACATACAAATTCAAGAATGTTGACAAAACCAGCATCCTCAGGTGGGGAATGTGAGGACTCTTCCCCTTCATCCAGATCAGTAATGGATCTGGACTGCCTGCACCAGGAAGTCAATGACGCATTTGTTTTTTGGGTAGATCCAGTGTGGATCTATTTGATTCTCCAGAAAACTCTATGGGACCCTCCTGAGGAGGTGAGGTTAAAGCATTTGGGTTTAGTCTGTCCCTGCAAAGGATGAAGAAAGGATGGAGCAAAGTGATGAGTGCCTAGGGTTGGAACTGAGTTCAAGAGAGCATTTCTGGCCTTCTCTGAAGTACAGGTGATTATCCTCTCTATGATGTCAAAGCTGATCTCTAATCTGTTGGCACCATAGGCCTTCAAACACGTACCATATTGGTCCACACCAAAGTGGACATCAACAGCAGAAAGGACAGAGGCACTCTGCTAGCTCCATCATCAGAGTCAATACATCAAACGCCTTAGACCTCAACACCAAAGACAGCACAGAACAAGTCACAGCCAAAGACCAGTGCTAAGACTCCATTAACTTGAGCATTTCTGAAGGAGTTGGTCAGAGGACTGAAATTTGGTATCATGGAATGGATCTGAGAGGCCCCAGGAGAGATGATGGCCTTAGAACTCTGGGTCCAAAACATGGATCGTGGAAGGAGCACAAGTGGGAAACAGTGGGCCAACCCAATCTGCTCTGCAGAGAGGAATGGGATAAAAAGAAGTTGTGTCTTGTCTTAACGTTTCATTTGTGTTGTCGATCTTCACTAATCCTTGACTGTGGGCTCGGTTCCGAGCATCGGGAATTTTATTGGATAACTAAGTTAAAAGCTTATATGCCACCGGGAATCAATAATTGTGTTTCTATTTTGCCTGTACTGAAAAAGAGATATTTGACTATTTAAATAAATTAACAACAAATGAATGAAATAACTCTTACGATAATAGTGTGTTAAAAATTACAGTTTATATTGTTTTTAAGTGGATGGGATTGGGGGTACTTTGTCCTTTAAGATAACAGTTTAACTTAATTTTAATTGGTTAATTGATTTATTTGTTTAATTAAATGATTTTTAGTATTTTAAGAGAAGTATGTTGGTTTGTGAATTGTTCTGATAAAGTCCCAAGTGATGGTAGGGACGAAAGCGCTTAACCTAGGTCATTAAAGTTTGTTCTTGGACTTTTTGCCTGTTTAAGTGGATTTACCTGAGTATGGAGCTTATTGTATGAATTTTCCCAAAAGGCAAGTTGTTTTTTCAGTGGTTATGGTGCTCTTTTCCAGCGATTTTTTTTTGTTAATGGAACCGATTTGGCTGTTTACTTCAGCTCGAGCCTTCCAAACTCTTCAGTCAGGCTCTACCCATAATGCTCCCCTCTAAATTACCTCAGATCGAGTTTGTCTAAATTAGTGGCAGACAAATTACAATTAAGAAGAAGAGATCAGATATATGTCCCTAATATGAAGCCAGTCCTGGGAGAATTCAATCCACTAAGAGTCTCAGGCTGGGGGAAGGAGGGAGGGGAGGTCAAGGATTAGTGAAGATCGACAACACAGATGGAACGTTATGGTAAAACACAACTTCTTTATCTGATGTCAATCTTCACGTAATCCTTGACTGTGGGATATAGTCCCCAGCTACCTGAACCTTGGGAGGTCTCAAGGAAGAATATTCCTAAGCAGCATCGAACCAAATGATGATCGTCCCCTGGAGACCTGATCCAATTTGTAATGGGTGCTAAAGGTATGAGGAGAACACCATGTGGCTGATGCATAAATGTTATCTAAAGAAGCCCTGGCATGAAAAACTGCAGACGTTGCCACCACTCTAGTAGAGTGGGCTTTGAAGCCCTTTTGACTGGCAGTTAAATGTAATGCAATCTCCAAGCCATTTTGTCAAGGTAACCTTTGTAACTGGGTTACCTAAAGAAAGTGAGGAAAAGGCAACACATAGTTGGCCAGATTTTCTGAAATAGAATAGTTGTGTAAAATCTTACCATAACCATAGATGTCCTCCTCTTCCATGTTGCAGTATTCTTATTGTGGGATTCCACACCTCAGACGACCTGAATGTTGGCTCCTATATAAAAGCTTAAGCCTGGATGCTGCAGGTGCGTGGGACATTACACGTAGGGACATAAACCGGGGACCTTAAATGTGATGTTTGCATGCACAGACCTCAGAACTTAAATGCCCAGTCGGACAGTCAGTAGAGAGAGCCAAATGATGTCAACAAGAAGTGCAAAGTGCCATTTGCTGGTTAGTCTGACAGTAGTCTAGTGGGTGTTCTAGCGTGCCCTTTAGACAGGTCAATAGGAAGAAGGGGGATAGGTGGGTGAAGGAATACTGCAACATGGAAGAGAACGGCATCTATGGTTATGGTAAGATTTTACACAATTATTCTATGTCCTTCTATTCCTATGTTGCAGTATTCTTAGTGTGGGAGAGTGCCACAGCTTAGTTAGAAGGAACAGTGGAGGAAGAGGTAGATGATTCAAGAAAGCCCTGCAGGACTGCCCTAGAAAACCCTGCCTTGGCTCTGGAGATGTGGTCTAATTTTTAGTGTCTGGTGGACCAGGTGGCTGCTTCCATAATGGAGACTGTGTCCAGGACTTTGAGGAAGGCTTTGGAGGATGCCACGGCCCTGGTAAAATGAGCTCTTACTCCCTGGAGTAGGTCTTTGCCATGGTGGGAGAAGCAGAAGCAGTTTTTCTGATCCAGTATGAAATGATTTGTTTGGAGACTGCCTTGCCCAGGGCTCTGGAGTGGAAGGATACAAAGAGTTGATTGGATTTTCTGATGGACTTAGTTTTGTCTAAATAAAACTTTAGTTGCCTGTGCACATCCAGGGAATGAAGTATCCTCTCACTGTCATTAGTGGGAGAAGGGAAACAGGTAGGCAGGTGAATGGATTGGTTTATGGACAGTTCGCTGACCACCTTTGGCATGAAGGAAGGGTTAGTGCTCAGGGTCACCCTATTCCTGTGGAAGGTAGTATAGGGTGAGCAGGTCATGAGAGCTTGCAACTCTGACACCCTTTTAACAGAGGTAAGGGCCACTAGCAGTACAGTCTTCTATGTGCACATTTGGAGTGTTGCAGCACTGACTGGTTCGAATGGAGGCAGTGTGAGTTTTTCCAGGATGAAGTTTAGGTCCCAAGGAGGCAGAATGGGTTTTCTTGGTGGTCTAATGTGCAAGACCCCTTTCAGGAATAATTTAACATCTAGCCTGGCTACTAGAGGGGGTTCTAGCAGTAAGCAGGCAGAGACTACAGATAGGTGGACTTTTTCTGAGGAGTATGAAATGCCAACCTTATTAAGTTCACACACATACTGCGGTGGTGGTGCTGCGGTAGCATTGTCGCCTCACAGTTAGACGTTGCCCGTTCGATTCTCAGTTAGAGCGTCTTCTGTGTGGCGACATGCGTGAACGGGCGTTCCTTCGTTGAAGGTTGTGCTTTAGACCCGGTAAGCCAGCCCGTAAAACTCTACTGCCAATCATTAGCAGACCGGAGTTTCGCTGTGGTGACCCCTAACCGGGAAAAGCCGAAATACACAAACGATTAAGTTCACACACAAGTAAGGACTAGAGGGGTATCCGCTTGAAAAGGATCCCTTGTGCCTATGGAGATACTACTTGGACTAGCTTTCCCATATTGACATGTAGGTTCTCCTTGTAGTAGGTTTCCTGGGCTCCCTCAGGACTAAAAGCTCATCCTCAGAGTAGTGGTATCGGAAAGGAATTAAAAGTGTATCATCCCAACTGTTAGACCTAACATCTGTAGGTGAGGGTGAAAGAGAGATCCTTTTGGTTGTGTGAGTAGGTCCACCTTGTGGGAACTTGTGGTGATTGTCCTTGGCTAGTGAGAGTAGTGGGGGAACTGGTGTTGCCTTCCTTAGCCAATCGGGAGTCACCAGCAAAATTTTGGGTTTGTCCTTCCTGATGTTCAGGAGGACTTCCTGAATGACAGGGATGGGTGGAAATGCATACAGAAACTGTCCCTTACACAGAAAGCTGAAGGCATCTACCCTCCAGACAAGTGGAGAGTGACCCTTGGTGCCGAATTTCATTAAATGTCTGTTCTGGGGGGAGGCAAACAAATCTATCTGAGGTGTGCCCCACCGGTGGACAATGTTTAGAAAAATATCCCTGTTCAGCATCCACTCGTGCTGTAGAGAGGATGTTCTGCTGACAGCATCCGCTTGTTGGTTGTCCTGGGAAAGAATGTATATTGCTTACAGGGATAAGTTGTTTCTGGAGGCAAGCTCCCAAATTTGGATTGTTATCCAGCAATGCAGGTAGGACTTGGTCCCTTCTTGTTTGTTGAGGTACCACATGACTGTGGTATTGTCTGTGAAGATCTGAAGGTGGCCTGGTTGCAGGATTGGGAGAAAGGCTTTCAGGGCCAGAGGGACTGCTGTCATTTCCCTCACATTGATATGTTTCTTTTGGAGGGTAGGGTGCCAGATCTCCTGTACCATGAAGTCCTTCATGGTAGCCCTCCCCCACCCCACCCTCCCTAGGTCTGATGCACCTGCATGCATGTGCTAGGTTGGGGTGGGGCATTGAAGTGGAAGGCCTGGGTTCATTAGTATTTGATGAATCCACCACTTTAGTTCTGCTTTGAGGCACGGCAAGAGTGTAATCTGAAATTCTAGGGGTGTTCGTGTTGGGACCACACATTCTTCAAGTACCATTGCAGCTTTCGCATATGCATTCTGGCCAAAGGCAGCATGGGAATGGTGGCTGCCATTAGGCCCAGGACCAGCAATAATTGTCTTGCAGACATCTGTTGAACCTGCATTAGGTTTTGGAAGTGGGTAGAGAGGGAGAGAGAACTTTGTCCTGAGGGAGGAATGCCTGCATCAGGTCTGTTCTGATGCTGCAGCCCAGAAAGATTTTGTCCTGCTAAGAGGTAAGGGATGATTTTGGGATGTTTAGGGAGAACCCCAGTCTCTGAAGCAGGAAGTGGTTAACTGCACATGGTTTTGTAGGGTGTCCTCTCTTTCTGCTGGAATGAGGACGTCATCTAGGTAGGGATAAATTCGGACACCTTTGGTTCTGCAAAAGGTTATAGCTGGAGTTAGACATTTTGTGAATACCCTGGGTGCAGTAGACAAAACAAAGGGCAAGGCTGTAAATTGAAAGTATGAACAGGGCCCAGTGAAACACAAGTATTTTCTGTGGGAGGGTTTTATGAGGATATGGAAGAAGGCCTCCTTCAGATCAAGTGTGACCATAAAGGCTTGGGCTGGCAATAGTGGAAGAAGAGTTTGTAGGGATAACATTCTGAATGCTGGAACTTTTAGGAATAGGTTTTGAAAGGACAGATCCAGTATTGGCCTACAAGGGCCATCTTTTTTGGGACCAGAAATAGCCTTGAGTAAAAGCCTTTTCGTTCCTGTCCTGGAGGGACAGGTTCTATAGTTCCTAGGTTCAGAAGGTGCTATAGGACCGGATGAAAAAGGTGTAGTTGATTTTTGGGGGGGAATGGAATGCACCTTGTAAAGGGCTTTTCCTTCCAAAACAGAAAATATCCCTCCTGTACTATTGCCAGTACCCAGCAGTCTGAGGTGATGGATCCCCAAAGGGGGAGGCAGTGGGAGAGGCAGGCTGACAAGGGGAGGTGGGCAAGGCAGTCACACATTGTTAGAGCCATTTCTGTCATGAAAGGGGTGTCTTTGAATAGGCTGTGAGGCTGCTGGCCTGGAGGTGGTCTGCCTCCTGGTTCCTCTCCTATGCTTGGAAGAGGATGGTGGTAGCAGAGGAGGGTGCTTCCCTGACAAAGGTAGCCTTAGTCAGATAATTTCTATAATATTTAGGAATGGGGGACACCAGTAGGTGAATGATGTCTTGAAGCTCTCTACTTTTCTCCTGAAGGTTTTTAAAGAGGTCTGCAGACTGTTTACCAAACAGGAGGTTGTGGTCTAGAGGGGCATCTAGGATTTTTGACTTGAAATCCTCTAGTAGGGGTTGAAGACGTAGCCAAGAGCATCTGCTGAGTACTGATGCAGAAGCTGTGGACCTTGCAGAAGCCTCTGCTACATCATAACTGCATCTAATAGAATGTCTGGCCACTTGAGAAGCCAAGGACAGTTTTGATGCTACCTCTGTCTTGCTATGGCAGTCAGGTATGGATGACAGCAGAGTAGAAGCTTGGGATACAAGGTCCAAAGCATATTTTATCATACGGGTTTGATAGTGGATAGCTCTGAAGGTTAGGGTGGAAGCAGTATAAAACTTCTTGCCTATCCTGTCCATGTTTGTGCTATCTTTGTCAGTAGGCAAAAGAGACAATGAAGGAATTCGTCTTGACTGCTTGTCAGGGGAAACAGCAATCACTGCTGTGTCTGGCAGGGGTGGTTTTACCACAAATTTTTGTTCATCTGGTACTTTATAGAAACAGTCAGGCCTCTTAGGGGCAGGGGGTTGTGAGTCTGGGTTTTTAGATGCTGAAGAGAATGCATCAAGGTAGGCAGGGATAACTGGTGGGATGGATGAAGGGGAAGGAGATTCCATCTGAAGTAACTCAAACTATCCCTCTTGAGTTTTTCATTTGGGAAGTGTCCCATTTGAAGTATTCTTTCATCTTTGTGATGGTCTCCCCAAAGGTGATATCCTCTAGTGGGAGTCCCCTTCTATGGATTCTTCATCAGGGGAATAATATTTTAGTAGAGAGGCAATTTGAGATGAACAAGAAATGGATTCATCTGTAGATGAGCAGTAAGCCTCCTGTTCTTACCCTTCATGAGCCGTGGGAGAGAGGAGAGAAGCAGCTGAGGCTGGCCTAGGACTGAGAACAGGAATTGTGGAGGGGGAAGAGGTCATGAAGGCCTGCTTCAAGGAGTTGGCGAAGGACTGCCAGTCTGGAACTCCCTCAGTGAGTGGAGGCAGGTGTTGTAGTTTTCTGCTTCCTTTTCAAAGGAGTAGTCTTAAGAGAAGGCCTTGATTCAGGGGCCTGGACAGGAGTAGGGGCTTCAGGTAATGGCGTCCTGGTTCCCCATCGACATCGGTAGGGACTGACGTCTGAGCTATCTCCATGGACGTGCTGGATGTTACTTCCGAAGCGTCTTCCTTGAGGGGAGTCGCCAAAGTAGATGGCTCTAATGGGCATCCCTCAATTCCTACATCGGAAGCTGGCGGGGAGTCCGATGGTGGAGAGGCAGAAGAACTAGGCCTCTGAACCTTGTCTTTTTTCCGTGGTGGTTCTCCTGGGGCGGCCAACTCGGGATCCATCCAGAGTGCTAGTTTTTTGAGCCTCTGGTTTTCTAAATACAAATTTAGGGTGGCCAAACAGCTTTGGAGGGTCTTGGGTACAAATGACTGACAAAATAGGGAAAGCAGTATGGTCGTGTTCTTAGCCTAGGCAGAAAACACAATGGTCGTGTGTATCCTTATGTGGAATCTGGTGCCCACAAAAGCATTTACCACTCTTTGCGGACACTGACTAACAAGGCAGCAAACCAAGCTCAAGCAAGAATAAAACAAAATCCCCAATGGGGTACTTAACCTTAGATGTCTTCAAAGTAGAGGAGTGAAGCAATCGCTGTGACAGTCGACTGCGGCTAAAAAGTTCTGAGGTCTGTGCGTGCAGACGTCACATTTAAAATCCCTGGTTTATGGCCCTACGTGTGATGTCCCACACACCTACAGCAGCCAGGATTAAGCTTTTGTATAGGAGCTGACGTTCTGCTCGCCTGAGGAGGGGAATCCCACACTAAGAATACTGCAATATAGGAATAGAAGAACATCCTTTGTTCTGTGAAGCTAAAATCGTAAACTATCTGTGGACGTCCAATAAATAACACTTCCCTTTACTGGAGAAATTGGGGAAAAAAAATGGTAGTGGTAATGTCTGATTGATGTTAGATTCTGAGACTACCTTTGGGAAAAAAAAAAAAAGGTTGGATTAGTCCTAAGGGAGACCCTGTCTTTGTGAAATATTATGTAAGGTGGCTTTCAGAACAAAGCCTAAAGTTCAGATACTCTTCTGGCAGATATAAATCACCACTAAAAATAAAGTTTTCCAAATTAGAAACTAAGTCACATGCAGCTGATAGTTCAAAAGGAGAAAGAGTAAGAGACTGAACTAGTGTAAGATCCCAGGGAGCAATGGGTTCCTTAAATGGAGGTCTTAACATTAGGGCTCCCTTAAAAAAGGCTTTACAAAGTTTGTGTGACATAAGGGATGATCCATCAAAACCTATATGACACTGCACGAACCAAAAGGAAAGATAAAACTGAAGACCACAGATGAAGAATCCACTTAAAACACCAGTTTATTGTACCTCTAGCGCTTCGGCAACTGCCTTCAAGGAGTATAAAACATCACATAACTTACACAGTTTATATACCCTAACACATCCAACAAACAATTAGTCTAAACCAATTAATCAATAAACATTAAAAAATAATACTGCTTTCTCATCAGATAAGAAGCCTCCAGTTACATTCCACATTCAGACCCTGAGGAAACAGTGTCATATTTCAAAATGAAAATACTTTCTTTATATAACAACTTTTTATACAAATCATCAGAAAATACACCCTTCATAATATGTTCTAAGATAGTGGCTTGTAGCCCATTTGGATTAGAATTGTGAATTAGCATAAAATGTTTGGCAACAGGGCTATCTTCTTTATTATTTATAATATTCCTGACATGCTCCTGCAGTCTAGTTTTAAACTTTTTACTTTCTCCTATATATACACAAGGTTACAAGGACATTTCAACGCATAAATAATACCATCAGTGTTACAGCTATAAATATTTTTAGCCTCAAATACATGGCCATTTATATACTTAAAAGTTGGAACAATATAATGACAAACATTGCAATGACCACAGGGTGAAGTTCCTAGTCTCTGCATGGTCCTATACTGCAGTGTCTCAGTGGGATATTTAAATTTATTGTGTACCAAGATATCTTTTAAATTCCTACCTCTATGAAATGAAATGCCTAAAGACCTAGACAATACATTTTTTAGGTCCATTGATCTAAACAAAAAATTCCAGTAGTGTTTAACAATATCTATTAAAACATCACTGAAAACACTATATGTAGAGACAAAATAAACTAGTCTTTTTTTTGATTTCTAACATCTAACTTATACCCCTTACTTCCATACGTACCAACTTTATGTCGTTCATTAATAATCTTATCTATAGCTGTTTGAGTACTAGCTTGACTACAGCCCCTCAATCTAAACATTTTAGTCACACTAATTTCTTTAAAGTCCATGTCAGTATTACACAGTCGTCTAAGTCTCATACATTCCCCATAGGGCAAAGAGACCAAAGTATGAACTGGATGACAGCTAGTCCCCATCAAATACGGATTACTATCAGCAAATTTTCTATGCACAGACGTACGTAAAGTATTGCTGTCCTCCAAAATCAGATGTATGTCTAAAAAAGTTATATCTTTGCCCACCTGTATGCCATCAAAGGAAAGTCCAAATCTATTATGTTGCATAGCTTCTATAAACTGACCAACATAAGATATCCCACCTTTACAAATAAAAACAAGATCTATAAAACGAAAATAACCAACTACATAACTTTAAAAAAAATCTACATGGTATAACCATTCTAATTCATACAAACCCATCATCAGGTTGGCATACATGGGGGCAAAAGATGCCCCCACGGCAGTGCCCTTCATTTGTCTGTATATTTGTTCATTAAACATAAAAAATTGTTATTCAGACAAAATTCCAATATTTCAATAATATGTTACTGGACTATCACCCAAAAAATATTTTACTGCTTCTAGTCCAAACTGACACTGTATGTTAGTATACAAACTAACAACATAAACACTTATAAAAAACATATCATTGTATTTTAGATAATTTTTCCAAAATATCAAAACTATCCCTAATATAACTACATAACTTTATTACATAAGGGAATAAATATTCATGCAAAAATTTCCCAATATTAGATAAAAAATATTTTTGAACAGATGCAATAGGCCTACCAGGTAGGTCAACCCCACTTTTATGAATTTTTGGAACACAGTAAAATAAAGCCAACACGCTGTCATCAGTATTAAACTTTTTATCTTTGTCAATTTATGAAAAATATTTTAACCTCACTCCCTTAGATATAAGGGTGTCAAAATCATTCATAGAGTACAGTTTTGTACCTACCATAAATGTAGATGTTCGAAGATCCACATTGCTGCAGTCCTTACACTTGGGTAGTCCGCTGTCCTCGGTCGGCCCGAATATCAAAGTATAAGGCTGACGTCGGTCAGGGCGCATTAGACTGACATCAGGACGTCAGGGTACAAATGCGCATGACCGACGTCATATCCTCAGTCTTTTCTTGCCCCAGATGTCAGAAGACCCTAACAAGAAAGGTCAAAAACTCAAAGACAACAAACAACCAACCAACCACCCTAGCACTAATAAAATGTACAATATATACAATATTTACAATCCAACCCACACAACCGCCTCTAACTACAGAGGGGAAGGAGGGAGGGTAAATTGGACTGCAGCAATGTGGATCTTCGAACATCTACATTTATGGTAGGTACAAAACTGTACTATGTTCTTCATCTCACATTGCTGCAGTCCTTACACTTGGGTAGAATCCCAAAGCAGAGGTAAGGGAGGATGGCACAACTATAAAGAAGAAGGAGCTGCCAAAATGCCCTGTAAAATAGCAGTGGCAAAACCAGCCCTAGATTTAGAGTAAAGTGGAAGGTGATAATGCTTAGAGAAGGTATGCACTGAACTCCAGGTAGCTGCCTCCAAGATATCTTTAGTTGCCACCCCCCTTAAAAAAGCTGTTGAAGTGGCAGTAGCCCTAGTGGAATGAGGCCTAATCCCAGCTGGAACCTCCTTGCCATGATGGGAATAACAGAAAGCAATGCAACACCCAATCCACCTAGAAATAGTTTGTTTTGACACAGGCTTGCCCTGAGAACACAAAGCAAAAGAAACAAATAACTGCTGAGACTGCCTGAACCCTTTAGTTCTGCTCAAATAATATCGCAACTGCCTGTGTATATCCAAAGTGTGCAAAATCTTTTCCCCTTTATTTTGGGGGTTTGCATAAAAGGTAGGCAAATGAATAGTTTGGTTTAAAGCCACACTAGAAACCACTTTAGGCATAAAGGAAGGATTAGTACAAAGATACCCTATCCTTATGGAAAATTAAGAAAGGCTCAACTGCCATAAGGGCCTGTAATTCAGAAACCCTTCTCGCAGAGGTAATGGCTAACAAAAAAGCAGTCTTCCATGATAAATATTTCAACTCAGCAGTAGCAGCAGGCTCAAAAGGTTGTAGAGTGAGTTTCTCCAACACAAAATTGAGATCCCAAGCAGGAGTAGGAGCTCTTCGTGGGGGTCTTATATTCTTTGCCCCTCTAAGGAATTGCTTAAACAAAGGATGAGAAAACAATGGTGGGTCACAATCATAGTGAGCAGAAATTGCTGCAGCATGAATCTTAATAGAAGAGAAGGACAAACCTTTGTCCAGTAACTCAGTAAGATATTGAAGAGCCACACTTAAATTAGGCTTAGAAACATCAAATGCTTTTGCTGCACTCCAAAATAAAAATCTCTTCCATTTATCTGCGTACACTTTCCTTGTACTAGGCCTTCTGGCCTCCAAAATAACATTCAAAACTTGCTGTGGAAGCTGAAACCCTCCAGGGTTTAAAACAGAATATGCCAGGCTGTCAGGTGAAGAGAGTGAAGTTTGACATTGAGTAAATGACTGTTCTCCTGAGACAGCAGGTGTGGAATCAAGGTAAAGGCCATGGCGGCTCCGCACCAGACTTCTCAGTAGTGGGTACCAATGCTGTCGAGGCCAATCTGGAGCTATTAAAATCATCTTTGGTTTGTCCTGTCTGACCTTCAGAAGTACCTTTGGGAGGAGAGGCAGAGGTGGAAAGGCATACACATGAAGATTGCTCCAATTGAATGAAAGAGCATCCACTTTCCAGGCTGTGGGATGCAAACTTTTGTGCAAAACTTTGGCAGCTGGTAGTTTAGTGGAGAAGCGAACAGATCTATGTCTGGAGTTCCCCATGACACTGTCAATTTCTGAAAAACTTGAGGATCCAATTTCCACTCGTGGGGATCCATTATTTGTCTGCTCAACACATCTGCTAAGGAGTTCTGTGCTCGGCAGAAACCTTGCCTGAAGATTTAGCTGTAAACTGAGAGCAGTCTCCCACAAAATCATTGCTTGTCTGCACAGAGGATAAGAATGTGTTCCCCTTGCTTGTTGATGTACCACATGACAGTTGTGTTGTCTGTTAGAATCAACACCTGCCCTGGAAGAAGTAAATCCTTGAAAGCTATTAATGCAAATTGGACTGCTAACATCTCCTTCAGATTGATATGTAGATGTAGAAGTCTGGCAGACCACTTGTCTTGTATCCACTTTCCATTTAGATGAGCTCCCCAAGCTTTGTCTGAGGCATCTGTCGTTAGAATCTGACTCGCCTCTGGCCGGGTCACAGAGAGTCCCTTGTTTAGGTGACATTCCTGAGCCCACCACAAAAATTCCTTTTGAATGCAAGGTATTATCTGAATGACAGTGTCCATATCCTGGCAGTGCTGTGTCCATACATTTTTGAGATACCATTGTAGCTTCCTCATATGCAGTTTGGCATTGGGAAGCACCAGAATACAAGATGCCATGAACCCCAAGGCTTGAAGGACTGTCCTTGCAGTCAGCCTGGACTGATGAGACAATTGATGGAAGTAAAGAGAAAGATTCTGTTTGTCCGGGGTCAAAAAGGCCATCTGGGATGCTGTATTCAGTCTCACACCCAGAAAGCACATGTCCTGAGAGGGTACTAGACTGGACTTTATTTCGCTCACAGAATACCCCAGGCATCTTAGCACTGCTATCACATAATGTAGATGATGAAGAAGTTCGCCTTTCCTGAGCCAGAATCAGGCAATCGTCCAAATAAGGATAGATCTGTATTCCTCTTAGCCTGAAGAAAGCTATCACTGGAGCCAGAACCTTCGTGAACACTCTGGGCAGTAGATAAGCCAAAGGGCAATGCAGAGAACTGATAATGAGAAGTCCCAGCCCGAAAACGTAGATACTTCCTGCAACTTAGCCTGATAGGAACATGAAGGTAAGCCTCCTTGAGATCCAGAGTCACCATCCAGTGATCTTTGCCCAGCAGAGGTAAAAGCTGTTGTAACGTCAACATTTTGAACTTGGGAATGTCCAGATAAGTGTTGAGGATAGATAAATCCAAAATTGGTCTCCACGTGTTCCCCTTCTTTGGTACTAGGAACAGGCGAGAATAAAATCCTAGGCCCACTTCTGACAGAGGGACCGGTTGTATGGCCCCTATTTGGAGCAGCAGAGAAATTTGTTTGTGAGCCTCTATTCTTTGCTGAGGAGGAACGTCTGGCATGCCTTTGAAAGGAGGCAAGGTATGGAAATAAAACCTGTAACCTCGGTGTATGATATCCAGTACCCATCTGTCTTGGGTAATTAAACTCCAATTTTCCTTGAAAAGTGCCAACCTTCCTCCCAAAGGTGCTGCCAGACGAGAAGGCTCTGGCAGCTGAAAAGGTAGGTCATTGGGTCTGTTTACGAAAGGACTGACCCCTACCCTCACCAGAAGACTGTGCAGGTGAACTCCCTGTTCTAGGCCTGAAAGAGCCCTGAGCTCTGCCCCTACCACGTCTAGACCTACCCCTAGACTGGGAATCACAAGAAGGATACGTCCACCCCTTGGTAGGCCAATTTCTGCTAAACTTCGGAGGCTGAACCTGCAAAAAATCTTTAACAGTCTGCACAGACTTAGCCTTGTCTTCCATTTTCTTTAAGACTGCCTCAACAGGTGAACCAAACAACACATCAGATTGTAAAGGAGCATCAAAAATCCTCGTCTTAACATGTTCAGATAAATTCTGATCTCTCAGCCAGGCGTGCCTGCGAAGAACTGACCCAGTGGCAGCCACCCTGGACGAGGCCTGTACAGCATCAAAACCACATTGCAAAGAATGCTTACCCACTTGTTCAGAGACATGTACCAAATCTTGTAACTCTTTACACTCAATACCTTCCGTCAGAGCATCTACCTTAGACTTCAACTGAGAAAGTAGATAGTTTTGGTATTTCAACATGTGAAACTGGCAATTCAGAGCCTTCATAGCTAGGGTGGAAGAAGTATAGACTTTCTTTCCCCACCTATCCAAAGCCCTGGCCTCTTTATCTGGAGGAACCGGATTTTTAACAACAGAAGCCTTAACCCCCTTAGGCCCCTGACTGACAGTTTCTGGGTCCGCCCTAGGACTCTTAAAAAGATACTTATGAGCTTCAGGCACCCTATAGTACCTATCCGGTTTAACAGGAGCAGGAGGCAAAGAATCAGGATTAAGAGAAGCCTCTGCAAACACATCCTCCACAACATCCAGAACAGGAGGTATAGCCAAAGGCCTATGCTGGGGTAAAAACAAAAATTCCCTAAGCCTTTTCCTGGAATCAGAGAAGTCCTGACCTTCCCACTTAAAATGCTCCCTCATGGAATGAAGAGTCTCTGAAAAAGAAAAATCCTCAGGAGGAGAAGCAGAAGGAGTAGAATCATCCACATCAGAATCAGAATAAGGAGAATACACCTGCAAGTCTTCAGCCGAAGACTCTGAAACATCTGAAGCCTGCTCAAAACTCCCCAACTCAGGTTCCACCCTTGGCCTCTTATCAGGAGGGGGCAAAGAACCTCTAATCAAAGTAATCAAATCTTCTGCCATTTTAAGCATATGCTTCTTGGGCACAGATCCTGAAGAACTAGGAGTGACCCCAACTGAAGCTAAACCTGGCCTGCCTCTGGGGGAAGCCTTGGAAACAGAAGGAGAAGGCCTAACCACCCTAGGAAAGGAGGGGAGTACAGTAACCTGAGAAGCCCCTTCTGCCTGACCTGCCTCCTGAGAGGCCACATCCTGCAATAACAAGGTCTCCCCCTGGGACTCCAGAGAAACCTCCGGTGGAACCACCGGCTCCACCGACACCTCTAAAGAACCGGCGTCCGGCACGGACGACTCATCTTGCCTGGACTTAGCTGCTTTATCCTTGCGCTTCTTCGAAGAAGCGGGCATCGGAGCATCCGACGGCATATTGTAATTGCACCGCTTCCCGAAGACTAACCTGGCACAGTCTAACCTTCTCTTAATAGTGCGTTTATTGAATCTAGCACAGAAGCGACACCCAACAACGTCGTGCTCAGGCCCTAAGCAAGGAATACACAAAGTATGATAATCTCTATGCGGTATCTGTTTCCCACAAGAAATACAGTTATTCACTTTTTCTGACATCCGGTAAACCACTGAGGCAAGAAAAAACTAAAATATTCCCCAACGGGGTACTTAGCCAACTTTGACTCGGTCTGAAACTCCGAATTCGAAAAATTTCAGAACGCCGAACGGCACTTGCAACGCTGCTTCTGCATCGGACCATGCGGCAAAAAAGACTGAGGATATGACGTCTGTCATGCGCATTTGTACCCTGACGTCCTGATGTCAGTCTAATGCGCCCTGACCGACGTCAGCCTTATACTTTGATATTCGGGCCGACCGAGGACAGCGGACTACCCAAGTGTAAGGACTGCAGCAATGTGAGATGAAGAACATCCTTAATATATTCATTTGTATTACTCTTACACATAAGTATTGGTATCATCCAGATGTGTCATACACATTTTATAATATTGAGCAACATTCATCACCACTATCTTACCACCTTTATCAGATGGTTTAATAATAAGATGTTCATTATTCGCTAATGCCTGTAGTTCCTTCCATTACTTTTTATTCACATTATATACCAACTTATGCTTATACTGCATAAAATCACAAAAAGCGTTTTCTACAGCAAAATTCAACATTTGAGAAAAAACACTTTATATGTTCATGTTGGTATGGAGGAATAAAATCACTTTTACTCATTATTTTATCAGTTTTTAACAAACTATAGGCATTATAATCACTTGCACAATCAAAGCATTCCTCAGGGTCAGACGCACAAGAATAAAAACTGTTCTCTAAACTATCAGATTCTAACCCACTACCATCACCTTCTTTATACTGGTTATTGGCAAAAAAATATATTAAATGCATCTTCCTACACAGTCTAAAAATATCACACTTTAACTCATGTAACTCAGGAAGCACTGTGGGTATATACTTAAGACCATAATTCAAAACATTCATCTGATCTACAGATAAAGACACACCAGAAATGTTATGAAAGTACAGTTTTGTACCTACCATAAATGTAGATGTTCGAGTGTAAACACTGCTGCAGTCATTGCACTTGGGTTATCCTGCCGTCAGGCGTTTCCCCAGTCGGTCTGAGTTCCAATGTCTTGGTCCGGCGTCGGTTGCTGTCGCCTCCTCCCTGACGTCAGTGCAACAGGGGTATACAAGATGCAGCAGACGCCATTTACAAGATGCAGCAGACGCCATTTTCTTCAGTTTTTCTTGCCCCAGATGTCAGGTGCCCCCAAATAGGTAGGCAATTCAAATTGCTAGTAAAGTATACATAAGAAAAGCAAACAACTTTCAGTTACCAGCAAATACCCCCCATAGGTAGTGAAGGGTAGAAGACATAGGTACGTACCAACAAGTAAGAGGGGAAGGAGGGAGGGTAACCTGGACTGCAGCAGTGTTTACACCCGGACATCTACATTTATGGTAGGTACAAAACTGTGCTATGTTCATCGTGTTACACTGCTTGCAGTCATTACACTTGGGTGGAATCCCAAAGCTGAGGTAGGGTGGCTGGTTCTTTAAGGCATTAGGGGTGGCTATAAGGCCCTGCAGCACAGCAGTGGCGAAGCCAGCTCTGGATATGGAGTATAAAGGCAAATGGTTGCTTGGTGAAGGTATGCACAGAACTCCATGTTGCTGCTTCCAAAATATCCTTGGGTAGGTACTCCTCTGAGGTAGGCAGTTGAAGTGGCTGTTGCCCTGGGGGAGTGAGATCTAATGCTGCTAGGTACAGGTTTCCCATGGTGTGTATAAGAGAAAAGTACAGTTGTGTATACCTACCATAAATGTAGATGTTCGAGTGTCTTCACTGTTGTAGTCATAAAGTACAGTTTTGTACCTACCATAAATGTAGATGTCCGATAGGCATGCATCTGCAGTCCTTACAAATGGGTTGTCCTGTCGTCAGGCAGCCCTTCGGTCGGCCGGATTCCAAAGTCTGGGTCTGGCCTCGGCTGGTGTCGCACTTCACCCGACGTCATAGCTGCAGTTCTTCGGGTATAAAGGCATCAGCCAACGCCATTTTTCTCAGTGTTTCTTGCCCCAGATGCCAGGTGCCCTCTAGGAAGGCTAAATTTGGATAAATGCAAATGGTTCCAAATAGTAGAGAGCAAACAAAAAATAAGCATGTATGTACATATATACAAACAAATACACCATAATAGATTCCCTCAGCTAGCTACAAGATGGGCAAATACCCTAGGAGTACCACAGAGGGGAAGGAGGGTGGGTAATCCTGACTGCAGATGCATGCCTATCGGACATCTACATTTATGGTAGGTACAAAACTGTACTATGTCCTTTAAGGATGCATCTGCAGTCCTTACAAATGGGTAGAATACCATAGCCAAACTGGGGGAGGAGGAGAAATAAGATTATGGTGTAGTTAAGATCCCTTGCAAAACAGCAGTGGCAAAACCTGCTCGGGATCTGGAGTATAAAGGTAAATTATAATGCTTGGCAAATGTATGCACGGAGCTCCAAGTAGCAGCCTCTAAAATGTCTTTGGTAGCCACTCCTCGTAGAAAAGCTGTGGTAGTGGCTGTAGCCCTTGTAGAGGGAGGCCTGATGTTTTCTGGAGTTTTCTTCCCATGGTAGGAGTAACAAAATCTAATGCAATTTCCTATCCACTTAGAGATTGTCTGTTTTGAAATTGCTTTTCCTTCCATTCCTGTTGCATATGCTACCAGTAGCTGGTCAGTTTTTCTATTGCTCTTGGTCCTGTCCAGGTAGTAACGTAATTGCCTGTGTACATCCAAGGTATGCAACAGTCTTTCTCCCCTGTTCTGTGGGTTGGGGAAGAATGTAGGTAGGTGGATAGCTTGATTTAAAGATACCCTGGAGACCACCTTTGGCATAAAAGTAGGATTAGTTCTCATGGACACTCTATCTTGATGGAAGATCAGGAAGGGCTGTACTGCCATTAATGTCTGTAGCTCAGATACCCTTCTTGCTGAAGTGATTGCAAGCAGGAAAGCAGTTTTCCATGATAAGTATTGTAATTCTGCTGTTGCTGCTGGTTCGAAAGGAGGGAGTGTCAACTTTTCTAGCACAAAGTTCAAGTCCCATGCTGGCAATGGTGGCTTCCTAGGTGGTTTTACATTTTTAATTCCTCTCAGAAACTGCCTGAGCAGAGGATGTGAGAAGACTGGAGGATCCAAGTTGTATTCTGCTGAAATAGCTGATGCATGAATCTTAATGGAAGAATAGGACAGGCCGTTGTGGAAGAGCTCTGCCAAGTATTCCAGGATGTTAGCTATGTTTACCAGTGACACATTCTCTCCTTTTGCAGTACTCCAAATGAGATATCTTTTCCATTTTGCTGAATAATTTTTTCTTGTTGAGGGTCTGCGAGCCTCCAAGATAATGTCTTTAACTCTATAAATCTGGGTTATTTGGTCTTATGCAATGTTCCAGGCAGCCAGCTGCAGTGTTTTCAGGTTTGGATGCAGGGTTTTGAAGTTGTTCTGTGTTAACAGCAAGGGAACTAGGGGCAGAGGCCATATTTGTTCCCGAGACATACTCCTCAGTAATGGGTACCAATGTTGCCTTGGCCAGTCTGGAGCTATCAGGATGATCCTTGGACGGTCTTCTTTGATCTTCAATAGCACCTTGTGCAACAAAGGAAGAGGTGGGAATGCATATGCTGTCAGGTTTTTCCAACTGAAAAATAGGGAGTCCACTTTCCAAGCAAGTGGGTGGTACGTCCTTGTGCAGAAATTTTTCAGTTGGTGATTGTGTGGGGATGCAAATAAGTCTATTTCTGGTAGTCCCCATTTCCCTGTAATGGTTTTGAAGATGTCCGGATGCAGCATCCATTCGTGGGCATCCGTGGTAGTTCTGCTTAGGATGTCTGCTAGTATATTTTCTTTTCCTGGCACAAAAATTGCTTGTAAGTGAATGTTGAAGCTCAGTGCCACATTCCAGAGGTCCATTGCAATCCGGCATAGAGGGTACGAATGTGTGCCTCCCTGTTTGTTGATGTACCACATAACTGTGGTGTTGTCCGTCCTTATCAGCAGTTGACCCTGTCGAAGAAATGGTCTGAATGCCTGAATTGCCAGTTTTACTGCCAGCATTTCCTTTTGATTTATGTGTAGGTGCAGCTGGTCTTGAGTCCATAAGCCTTGTATGCACTTGTCCAGCATGTGTGCCCCCCAACCGAGGTCTAAGGCGTCTGTTGTGATGGTCTGGCTTGGTTGAGTGCTGTGGAAGGGCAGTCCCTTGTTTGATTGACAGGCCTGAGCCCACCATTGGAATTCTTGCTTCAGGCATGGAATTATTGGAATTTGGGTTTCTAGGCTGTGCTTGTGCTGAGACCATAAATTCCTTAGGTACCACTGTAACTTTCTCATATGTAGTCTGGCATGTGGAATCAATATTATGCAGGATGCCATGTAACCGAGAGCTTGCAGGACTTTTCTTGCTGTTAGCTGGTTCTGCTTTGTTAATGCCATGAAGTAGAAAGGGAGTTGCTCCTGTTTTTCTACTGTCAGGAATGCCATTTGTTTTGATGTGTCCAGATCTGCACCCAAGAAGGTTATCCTTTGGGATGATATCAGCCTTGACTTTTTTATATTGACTGTATATCCCAGGGCTTGTAGTAGATGAATGACCCTTTGCAAATCTTTTGTTAATTTGTTTTTGTTGTCCGCTTGTAACAGGCAGTCGTCCAGGTAAGGGTAAATTTGAATTCCCTGAAGCCTGCAATGAGCAATTACTGATGCCAGGCATTTCGTGAATACTCTGGGCGCAGTAGATAAGCCAAAGGGCAATGCTGAGAATTGATAATGCTCTGATCCTGCAAGAAATCTGAGGTATCTTCTGCAATTTGGTCGTATGGGGACGTGCAGGTATGCCTCCTTGAGATCTAGAGTTACCAGCCAAGACTCCTTGCCCAGCATGGGAAGAAGCTGCTAGCATTTTGAATTTTGGAACAATGAGGTATGTGTTTAAAGCGGACAGGTCGAGAATAGGCCTCCATTGGTTTTCTTTTCTTGGTACCAGGAAGAGTCTGGAATAAAATCCTTGCCCTTGTTCCATAGATGGTACCCTTTCTACAGCTCTCATCCTTAGTAAGGGAGTTATTTGTTCTAGAGCTTCTGTCTTCTGATTTGGAGGTAGGTTTGGCATTCCTCTCTTCCTTGGTAGAGTATGGAAGTGAAACCTGTAACCTTGGTCTATTGTCTGTAAAATCCATTTGTCTCCTGTGATGTAATGCCAGTTTAGTGAAAATAAGGCTAGCTTCCCGCCTAAGGGTGCCTCTAGTTGTTCCCTGGTAGGCGGTGCCAGAGCCAAGTCACTGTGATTGTCCTGTGGAAGTGGTGGTGGCTGGATCTGTGGCTGTACCTAGCTGGTTGTTAGCCTGCCACTGACGTCCCCTGTAGGCACCTCTGGATTGACCCCTGCCTCTTGAGCGTCTATTCCTGCCTCTCGGAGCTCTTGAGGTGTCTGGAAAGGACCAATTCTTGGAAGGCCAGTTCCTGCTAAACCTTGGAGGCTGGACCTGCAAGAAATCCTTGACTGTCTGGACAGATTTTGCTTTCTCTTCCACCTTCTTCAGCACCTGCTGTGCAGGAGCCAAACAAATTAAGCTTATCCATGGGAGCATCTAGGAGCTTTGATTTAACATGGTCTGGTAAGGACTGTTCTTTTAACCATGCATGTCTTCTGATCACTGTGGCCAGTCATGGCTGATCTAAAGGAAGCCTCCAGTGCATCATAGCCGCATTTTAAGGAATGATTACTGACCTGCTGAATGTTATGTACCATTTCCTGTACAGATTTTTTGTCTAATGGTTCATCCGAGGACAGCTTTTTAGTTAACTGGTCTAACATAAATTCCTGATACTGAATCATGTGGAATTGACAGTTCAAGGCCCTAGCTGAAAGAGTAGCAGAAGTGTAAACTTTTTACCCCATCTCTAAGGCCCTAGATTCCCTTTCAGAGGGAGGGTTTTGGTAGAGGTAGCTGCTACAGCCTTGGGTCCCTGGGAGATAGTTTCGGGATCTGCAAAAGGGGCCTTATACAAATGATAATGTGTGTCTGGAACCCTGTAGTACCTATCGGGCTTAGCAGGGGCCGGAGGAAGAGAATCAGGAGCAGTACAAGCATCATTAAAAGCATCATCCACAACATTAAGTACTGGAGGAATGGCTAAAGGCCTATTCTGTGGCAAATGCAAAAAGGTTCTAAGCCTTTTCCTAGAGTCTGAAAAATCCTGGCCCTGCCATTGAAATTGTTCCCTCATAGCATGCAAGGTTTCCCCAAAAGAAAATTCCTCAGGCGGAGAGGCAGAAGGAATGGACTCTTCTGCATCAGAGTCCTCATAAGGAGAAAAAGGGGCCTCTGGAGGGTTTGAATTATCTGATTCATCAGAGGAGCCATCTGAAGAAACTGGCTCAGGGGGCTCTACTCTAGTCCTCTTCTCTGGAGGAGGGTGAGAGGCCCTGTCTGGATGTGGTTGGGATCCCTGGATCAAAGAAATGAGATTCTCTGCTAGACTAAGCATTTGTGAACTAGAACTGGGCCTGTGAGAGGGGGTCTTAGCAGGCACAGTTTTGGTAGTTTTTGCTGCTTTAGCCCTGGCAAAGGCCTTAATCGACATGGATGCAGGAGGCCTAGCAGCTCCACGTGCAGGGGTAGAAATATCCAAAGGGATAGTATTGGATAAATCCTGTGAACCTGCAAGAGCAAGTGGGATTTCAGTAGCAGATACAGCCAAGCTGGATGAGGCCTCGGTAAGTGGCAAGCTTTCGGCCGAAGGAAGAACCGTGGACTCGGTTTCAGCCGAAACCGAGACACTCGCGGTTGGCTTAACCGCGGTTTCGGCCGAAACCGTGGACCACGAGTGTCGGTCCTTTTCCTTGCGTTTTTTAGAAATTTGCGTAGTCGGAGTATCCAACGGCATAATGTAAGCAAAAGCGGAGCCGAAAAACTCTTCAGCAAATTCCGACCGACGTCTAAGCGTTCGTCGGTTGAAAGAAGCACAGGCTAGACAAGCTGCTACGTCGTGGTCTGGGCCTAAGCAAGGTAAGCAGTAAGAGTGGAAATCTTTATGAGGTATTTGTTTCCCACAATTTAAACAGTTATTCACTTTTTCTGACATCGGCTGAGGCAAGAAAGAGTCCCCAACGGGGTACTTAGCTTTTTAGAAGTCTTCGGTACTTGTAGTAGTAATCTCTGGTTCTGACCGACCGGCACTTGCGAACAGCTTCTGCTTCGGGCGCCACGCGGCAAGAAAGACTGAGGAAAATGGCATCAGCTGATGCCTTTATACCCGAAGAACTGCAGCTATGACGTCAGGTGAAGTGCGACACCAGCCGAGGCCAGACCCAGACTTTGGAATCCGGCCGACCGAAGGGCTGCCTGACGACAGGACAACCCATTTGTAAGGACTGCAGATGCATCCTTGAAGGACATCTGTAGGGTACTCCTGCCGGCAGGCAGCCCGAGGTCGGCCAGAATATCAAAGTCTGGGTCCGGCGTCGGCTGTCTCAGCTAGAACCCTGACGTCAGAGCGCATGGGTATAAAGCTGACAGCCGACGCCATCTTCTCCAGCCTTTCTTGCCCCTGATGTCAGAAGCCCCCATAAAACCAAAAGGTGTCCCAAGGGAAACACAAATATACCAGAAAGGTAGAGGAAAAGGAAACACAGTAAGCAAATAAAAACAAGAGGGGTCTGGAGGGAGGGAAACACCGACTGCAACAGTGAAGACACTCGAACATCTATATTTATGGTAGGTATACACAACTGTACTATGTTCTTCGTGTTTCACTGTTGCAGTCATAACTGTAGGGTAGAATCCCAAAGCTGGGAATACGGGAGGAGGTTATGAAGTAGAAAGAGCAGCTAGAAGACCCTGCAAGACAGCAGAGGCAAAGCCTGCCCTAGACTTAGAGTACAAAGGGAGGTTATAGTGCTTGGAAAAAGTATGCACAGAACTCCAAGTGGCAGCCTCCAGAATGTCCTTGGTAGGAACTCCTCTGAGAAAGGCTGCTGAAGTGGCAGCTGCGCTAGTAGAATGAGTCCTGACGGTACCTGGAATCTGTTTTCCATAAAGAGAGTAACAATATCTTATTCCATGAGCAATCCATTTGGAAATAGTTTGCTTAGAAATGGCTTTACCAAGAGAACTGGAAGCAAAAGAAATAAAGCAATTGATCTGATTTTCTGAAACCTTTAGTTTTGTCCAGGTAAAAACGTAGTTGCCTGTGTACGTCCAATGAATGCAAAATCCTTTCCCCCTTATTTTGGGGTTTTGGAAAAAAGGTAGGAAGGTGAATAGTCTGATTTAGAGCCACCCTAGAAACAACCTTAGGCATAAAAGTAGGATTGGTCCTCAAGGAAACTCTGTCCTGATGGAAAATGAGGTATGGTTCCACTGCCATGAGGGCTTGCAACTCAGACACCGTTCTGGCAGAAGTCAAGGCCAACAAGATAGCTGTCTTCCAGGATAAGAACTTAATGTCCGCAGAGGCAGCAGGCTCAAAAGGAGGCAAAGTAAGCTTTTCCAAGACATAGTTGAGATCCCAAGGAGGGACCGGAGGAGTTCTAGGAGGTTTTAAATTCTTAGCTCCTCTCAGAAACTGTCTGACCAACTGGTGGGAAAAAATGGGAGGATCACAATTGAAATGTGCTGAAATAGCAGAAGCATGAATTTTAATGGAAGAAAATGAAAGACCTTTAAACAAAAGGTCTGAGAGATAAAGTAAAATAGATGAGATATCAGGTATTAAAGGATCAGAGCCACGATCCTGCATCCAAATACAAAATCTTTTCCATTTAGAAGAATAAGATTTCCTTGTACTAGGACGCCTAGCTTCCAAAAGAACATCCAAAACTTGTTTAGGAAGAGAAGAAGGAATCAATTGCTTTTGATGAGCCAAGCTGCCAGACAGAGGGTCTTGATTTGAGAGTGAAATACCTGACCCTGATGCTGGAACAGTAGAGAATGGGTCAGAGGAAGACTCCAAGGAGGAACCAAAGAAAGGTGCAGTAGAGTAGGGTACCAAAACTGACAAGGCCAATTTGGAGCTATCAAAATTATCAGTCTGGGTTTGTCTAGCTTTATCTTTAGCAATACCCGAGGCAGAAGAGGAATAGGAGGGAAGGCATACCCCGAAAGATTCCTCCAGCTGAAGGACAGGGCATCCACTTTCCAAGCTGTCTTGTGGAAGGACCTGGTGCAAAAGAGAGGCAACTGATGGTTGAGATGGGATGCAAACAGATCTATCGGAGGACAGCCCCAAACTGCAGTTATCTTGCTGAATAAGTTGGGGTCCAACATCCATTCGTGAGGATCCAAAATGTTTCTGCTTAGGCTGTCTGCTAAGAGATTTTGTTTTCCTGAAATGAACTGTGCCTGAAGATCCAGATTCAAATTTAGGGCTGTATCCCATAAGGTCATGGCAAGTCTGCAAAGGGGGTAAAGAGTGTGAGCCCCCTTGCTTGTTTATGTACAACATGACTGTGGTATTGTCTGTTCGAATTAGCAGAGGTCCTGGCTTCAAAAGAGTCTGGAAGGCTAGAAGAGCATTCTGGACTGCTAACATTTCTTTTAAGTTGATGTGCCATAGAAGGTGTTTGTTTGTCCAAGAACCCTGTTGGCATTTGTCTAGAAAATGAGCTCCCCATGCATAATCCGAGGTGTCCGTGGTTATGATCTGAGTAGGTTGAGGTAGACGAAAGGGCTTGCCTTCGTTCAAAACACACGCCCTGGACCACCAAAGGAATTCCTTCTGGAGGCAGGGAATCAGTGGAATCATTGTATCCAGACTGTGGCAATGTTGAGACCATACACTCTTTAAGTACCATTGAAGTTTCCTCATGTGAAGCCTCGCATTTGGAATCAACAGGATGCAAGAGGCCATGTAGCCCAGAGCCTGCAGGAATTTCCTTGCAGTGAGCTGAGTCAATGCTGCCAAGGTCTTGAAGATTGAAGCCAGCTGTAACTGTTTTTCTGGAGTGAGGAAGGCCTTCTGTAAACTTGTGTCCAAAAGAGCTCCCAAGAAGGTCATTCGTTGAGAAGGAATCAAATGTGACTTTTTTGTGTTCACTGAGAATCCCAGTAGTAGGAGAAGACGTTGAACAAAATGCAGGTGTTGAAGTAGAAGGTGTTTGTTGCCTGCCTAAATAAGACAGTCGTCCAGATAGGGGTAAATCTGAATCCCCTGAAGTCTGAAGTAAGCTACTACTGGAGCCAGGCATTTGGTAAAAACTCTGGGCGCAGTAGATAAGCCAAATGGCAGTACAGAGAATTGGAAGTGTCTCGAGCCTGCCTTGAATCTGAGGTACTTTCTGCATTGTTGCCTTATGGGGACATGTAAGTAAGCCTCTAAAGTCCAATGTTACCATCCAAGCATCTTGTGAGAGCATTGGAAGAAGTTGTTGAAGTGTAAGCATCTTGAATTTTGGAATTTCCAAAAAGGTGTTTAATATTGAGAGGTCCAGAATAGGTCTCCAGGAGTTTTGTTTTCTTGGGACCAGAAAAAGTCTTGAGTAAAAACCTTTCCCCACCTCTAGAGGTGGAACAGGTTTTATGGCTCTTAAGGCTAATAAAGCGTCCACTTGATTTAAGGCCTCTGTCCATTGATGTTTTGGCAGATCTGGCCAGCCGGAAGGCCTTGGCAGAGTGTGGAAGTGGAATCTGTAACCTTTCAAAATCACGTCTAACACCCATTTGTCCAGGGTAATGTGAGTCCAATTTTGGTAAAAAAGAGAAAGTTTTCCTCCGAGAGGGGCATCCAGGGAAGGAGGACCTGAAGCCCAACAGAGGGAGTCACTGAGTCTGCTTTCTTTGGGTTTGAGATCTGTCTTCTCCCCTTCTAGGTGAAGAAGCAGTCCACTGTCTAGATCTGTAAGAGGCCTGAGCCTGCGCCTGACCTCTGGAGCATCTATATCTTCCCCTTTGAGGCCTGTCAGAGGAGGGAAAAGACCAATTTTTGGAGGGCCAATTTCTGGAAAATCTAGGAGGCTGTACTTGCAAGAAATCTTTTACAGTCTGCATAGACTTGGCTTTTTCTTCCATCTTTTTAATAACCTCCTCAACCTTAGATCCAAATAAGACATCATGCTGAACAGGGACATCTAGCAATTTTGCCTCAACTTGTTCAGGTAAATTCTGCTCACGAAGCCAAGCATGTCTCCTGATAACAGTACCAGAGGCAGCCGCCCTGCAAGAAGCCTCTAAGGCATCAAAACCACAATGTAAACTATGTTTGCTAACTTGTTCAGTAGCATGCAACACATCCTGTAATTCCTTGTCCTCAGCACAAGCAGGAAAGGTAGAAATCCTTTGTTTTAAAACAGATAAAAGAAACTGTTGATACTTAAACATGTGAAACTGGCAATTTAAAGCTCTAATAGAAAGGGTAGCTGAAGTATAAACCTTTTTGCCCCACCTGTCCAAGGCACGAGAATCCTTTTCAGAGGGGATAGGATTCTTAGAGGAGGCGGCCTTAGCAGCCTTGGAACCCTCTTGAAATGGTTTCAGGATCAGCAGAAGGGTTCTTGAATAAGAATTGATGGGAATCAGGGACCCTGTAAAATCTATCAGGCTTAGAAGGAGCAGGCAGCATGGAATCAGGATTCAAGTTAGCCTCAGAGAAGACATCATCCACAATGTCAAGTACAGGAGGAATAGCTAAAGGCCTGTGCTGAGGGAGAAGAAGAAATTCCCTGAGTCTCTTTTTGGAAGCAGAGTAATCTTGACCTTCCCAGTGAAAATGCTCCCTCATCTCATGCAAGGTTTCCCCAAAAGAGAAATCTTCAGGGGGGGAGGCAGAGGGAACAGAATCCTCTGCATCCAAATCCTCATATGGGGGAAAAGAGTAATCCTGATCAGAGGAAGTAACAGAAGATACAAAAGCCTGATCAGAGGAATCATAAGGGATATCCTGTCTAGGCCTTTTCTCAGGAGGAGGGTGAGAGCCCCTAATCATAGTTAATAAATCCTCAGCCATCCGAAGTAATTGCTTCTGAGTCTTAGGAGCTGAGTCCGAAGAAGCTTGGGCAGAAAGTCTGGGTTTAACTGGAGTCTTTGACTTAGCTTTTGTCTTTGTGGAAATATTAATGTGTGAAGGCCTGAAGGGAAGCCGGTACCTGCACAGCGGTTCCGGACCCATCTGAAGGAGCGATGTCCGAAGGTCCTGCAGCAGACAAATTACTAGGCCTAGTTGGCTCACCATGTGAGTCCGTGTCGGCCATCGGTTCTGAAGTGGCGGATGACAGGGGCTGCAAAAGCACCTCACTGACGACCGCCGAACCCGAAGCTGGCTCCGGCTGCAAAGTATCCTGTTTGGACCTCGGAGGCCTGTCCTTGTCTTTGCGCTTCTTCTGTAATCCGGTAGTCGGTAAAGTATCCAACGACATTCTATAATTAAATCGCCTACTGAAGTAATTCAAGGCCCAATCGTACCTACGCTTGATAGTGCGAGAATTAAACCTGGCACAGAACCGACAACAAGAAACGTCATGGTCAGGGCCTAAGCAAGGTAGACAGTAAGAGTGGAAATCTTTATGAGGTATTTGTTTTCCACACGATACACAATTATTAACTTTTTCGGACATCGGAGGAGCAAGAAAAGTTTCCCCAACGGGGTACTTAGCTTTGAGAAGAGAAGTAGAAAACTTCGGACCGACGACAATCACACCACGTTGTCTTGAAAATGCCAACCAACAACTAGCGAACTGCTTTGCACCGCACGGCAAGAAAGACTGGAGAAGATGGCGTCGGCTGTCAGCTTTATACCCATGCGCTCTGATGTCAGGGTTCTAGCTGAGACAGCCGACGCTGGACCCAGACTTTGATATTCTGGCCGACCTCGGGCTGCCTGCTGGCAGGAGTACCCTACAGTTATAACTGCAACAGTGAAACACGAAGAACATCATATATAATGTCCTATCCATTTTGAAATAGTCTGTTTTGAAATGGCTTTTCCCTGTGCCCCTGCAGCATATGCTACCAGTAATTGCTCAGATTTTCTGAAAGCTTTGGTTTTGTCCAAGTAGAAGCGCAACTGCCTGTGAATGTCTAAAGAATGCAGTAGTCTCTCCCCTTTATTCTGTGGTTTTGGATAAAAAGTTGGCAAGTGAATAGTTTGGTTTAGAGCCACACTTGATACTGCCTTTGGCATAAACGTAGGGTTAAGTTCTTAAAGACACCCTGTCCTGGTGGAAAATGAGGAAAGGTTCCACTGCCATTAGTGCCTGTAATTCTGAAACTCTTCGTGCTGATGTTATTGCCAGTAGCAGAGCAGTTTTCCAAGAGATATATTTTAATTCTGCTGTGTTAGCTGGCTCAAAAGGAGGTAAAGTTAATTTTTCCAAAACAAAGTTGAGGTCCCAAGTTGGAGTAGGTACTCTACGGGGCGGTCTTATGTTTTTAGCCCCTCTGAGGTACTGTTTTAGCAAAGGACTAGAGAAAATTGGTGGATCCGTGTTGTAATGAGCAGAAATGGCAGAGGCGTGGATCTTGATGGATGAAAAGGAGAGGCCCTTCTCCAGCATCTCAGTTAATTATTATAGTATCTGAGGAATGTTTGGGACAAGAGGGTCAATGCTGTGAGCCTGGTTCCAGGCACAGAATCTCTTCCACTTACCTGAATAGGCTTTCCTGGTACTAGGCCTTCTGGCCTCCAGAATGACATCCATAACAGCTTTGGAGAGAGGCATTGCTTGCTTGACTAAGGAATTTTCCATGCCACTAGGTTTAAGGTCTTTAGCTGGCTGTGATGTATCTCATTGTTGTGCTGAGTCAGCAAATGTGGGATTTGAGGCAAAATCCAGGGTAGTTCTTGTGCTAAGTTCTTTAAGATTGGGTACCAGTGCTGGCGTGGCCAGTCTGGTGCAATCAGGATCATCTTTGGCTCTTCTTGCCTGGCTTTTATGAGCACCTTTGGAAGGAGAGGTAGAGGAGGGAAAGCGTATACTTGTAGGTTTTTCCAGCTGAATGAGAGGGCATCCACTTTCCATGCTTGTGGATGGTAATTCCTTGTGCAGAATTTCTGTAGATGGCAATTCACTGGGGATGCAAACAGATCTATGTCCGGGCTCCACCATTTCTGTGTTATCATTCTGAATATCTGTGGATTCAATTCCCATTCGTGGGGATCCATGATGTTTCTGCTTAAGTCGTCTGCCAGTGTGTTTTTCTCTCCTGGCAGGAATTGTGCTTGCAGATGTACTTGGTAGCCTAGAGCTGTGTTCCACAAGGTCATGGCTTGCCTGCAGAGGGGGTAGGAGTGTGTGTCCCTTTGCTTGTTTATGTACCACATAACTGTGGTGTTGTCTGTCTTTAGTAATAGTTGTCCTGGATGCAGCAGGTCCTTGAAAGCTATAAGGGCATTTTGTACAACTAGCATCTCTTTTTGATTGATATGAAGATGCCTTTGTTCTGCGGGCCACTCGCCCTGAATACATTTTCCTGCCATGCGTGCTCCCCAGACGTAATCCGATGCATCTGTTGTCAGTGTTTGCCTGGCTGTGTGTTGAGTGAAAGGCTGCCCCTTGTTGAGGTGACAAGCTTGAGCCCACCATCGAAACTCCTGTTGAAGGCAAGGAATTAGTTTTATAACTGTTTCCAAACTGACAGTGTTGAGACCACACACTCTTTAGGTACCATTGTAGTTTCCTCATATGCAGTCTGGCATATGGAATTAGTAGTATGCAAGATGCCATGTAACCCAAGGCCTGCAGAATTTTTCTTGCAGGGAGTTGGGTCTTTGTTGCCATCAACTGAAAGTATTGAATCAGTTGTCCTTGCTTGTCTGGCGTGAGATAAGCCATCTGGGCCGTTGTGTTCAAGCTGGCACCCAGGAATATCATTTCTTTTCGTTTACTGTGTACCCCAGGCAACTTAACTTTTTTTTACGAACGTCAGATGCTTTAGAAGAATGTCCTTGCTCTCTGCTTGAATTAGGCAGTAGTCCAGGTATGGATATATTTGAATTCCTTTCTGTCTGCAAAATGCAATTACTGGTGCCAGGCACTTTGTGAAGACCCTGGGCGCAGTAGATAAGCCAAAGGGCAGTGCAGAGAATTGATAGTGCATTGAACCAGCTATGAATCTGAGGTATCTTCTGCAGTTTTGTCTGACAGGGACATGCAGGTATGCTGCCTTAAGGTCCAAGGTCATGAGCCAAGCTTTCTTGCCCAGCATGGGAAGAAATGCTGTAGTGTCAACATTTTGAATTTCGGAACATCCAGGTAAGTGTTTACAGAAGAAAGATCCAGAATGGACCTCCAGGCTTTGTCCTTTCTGGGAACCAGAAAGAGTCTTGAGTAAAATCCTTGTATTTGTTCCTGTGGTGGTACCTTTTGAATAGCTCTCATGTCCATGAGTGCTGTAATTTGTTTTTGAGCCTCTGCCCATTGATTTGGTGGCAGATTTGGCATTCCTTTTAACCTTGGCAGAGTGTGAAAGTGGAACCTGTAACCTTGAGATAAAATGTTGAGAACCCATTTGTCTTTGGTGATCCAATGCCAATTGTGATAGAAAAGTGCCCGTTTTCCTCCTAAGGGGGCTGCCAAGAGAAAGCTGTTTGGCAGCTCTAGTGGGAAGTCATTGAGGCTGTTTTTTATAAGGTTGGGTCCTGTCTTCCCCTTCCTTCTGGCCTGGTGCACCCCACTGTCGAGGCCTGTAAGGACCTTGTGGTTGACCTCTACCTCTTGGACGTCTGTATCTGCCTCTGAGGTCTGTCTGTAACTGGAAAGGACCAATTCTTTGTTGGCCAATTTCTGCTAAATCAAGGAGGCTGAAACTGTAAGAAATCCTTCACCATTTGCATAGATTTTGCCTTATCCTCCATCTTCTTTAATACCTCTTCTGCTTTAACTCCAAATAACACATCCCGCTGCAAAGGTGCATCCAATAATTTTGCTTTAACATGATCTGGTAACGTATGTTCTTTTAACCAAGCATGCCTTCTAATGACAGAGCCTGTAACTGCTGCTCTACAGGAGGCCTCTAAAGAATCAAAACCACATTGCAAAGCATGTTTTCCCACTTGTTCAGCTGCATGCAATAAATCCTGCATTTCTTTAAAATTAGAAGGATTTGAATCTGGAAGCATTTTTTGTTTCAACTGAGACATCAAAAATTGCTGATATTTTAGCATGTGAAACTGGCAATTTAAAGCTCTCATTGCTAGAGTTCCAGACGTATATACTTTCTTTCCCCATCTGTCTAATGCTCTGGAATCTCTGTCAGAGGGAACTGGGTTTTTTGCTGATGAGGCCTTAATCCCTTTGGGTCCCTGAGAAATAGTTTCAGGGTCAGCTTTTATACAGAAATTTGTGAGAGTCAGGGACTCTGTAATATCTGTCAGGTTTAACTGGGGCTGGAGGTAAGAAGTCAGGATTTAAGATGGACTCAGTATACACATCATCCACAATATCTAACACTGGCGGAATAGCAAGGGGTCTGTGTTGAGGTAATACAAGGAAGTCTCTGAGCCTTTTCTTGGATTCTGAGTAATCCTGGCCTTCCCAATGGAAATGCTCCCTCATGATATGTAAGGTTTCCCAAAAGGAGTAATCCTCAGGCGGAGAGGCTGATGGAATTGATTCCTCAGCATCAGAATACTCATAAGGGGGTAAAGAATATCTTAGGTCTGAGGATGAATCTGAAGAAATGGACACCTGGTTGGATGAGTCATAGTCTGCATCCTGTCTGGGCCTTTTATCAGGAGGGGGATGGGACCCCCTGATCAGGGTGATAAGGTCTTCGGCCATTGTGCGCATTTGATTTTTAGGCATGGAGGCCCGTCCTGGAGAATGCTGTATTTGTTTCTTTGTTTTAAAGGGAGGCTTAGACTTAGCAGAGGGTTTAATGCTTAACTGAGTAGGTCTGAAAACACCCTCTGAAGCTGTGGAATGCTCAGCTACTTCGGTTCCCTCTGAAGGTTTAGTCTCGGTAGGCTGAAAAACGTATGCGTCCGAAGGCCCAGCCAGCTCCACGTGGGAGTCGGAGGCGGCCTGTAGTTCTGCAGAAGCGGTCATCAGGGGCTGCGAAGGCGCCTCGCTGAAAACCGGAGAACCGGCGACCGGCCTAGAAGAGGCCTCATCGTCAGTTTTGGGCCTCGGATGCCTGTCCTCGTCTTTGCGCTTTTTATGTATTTCCAGTCGTTGGAAGTTCCGACGGCATGGTGTAATTGAATTTTCTGCCAAAATAATGTCGGGCAAAATCAAACAGACGTTTAATAGTGCACTTGTTAAACCTAGCACAAAACCGACAACCAGTGACGTTGTGGTCTGGGCCTAGGCATGGGATACAATAGGAATGGAAATCCTTATGAGGTATTTGTTTCCCACAAGAAATATAGTTATTAACTTTTACTGACATCGGTCTGAAGCAAGAAAAAGTTTCCCCCAACGGGGTACTTAGCTTTGTAGAAGACTTCGGTTCTGGATTCGGAATGAAAATCTCAGGAGTCGGCCGACCGGCACTTGCGAACTGCTTTTGCTTCGGGCACCGCACGGCAAGAAAGACCGAAGAAAATGGCGTCTGCTGCATCTTATATACCCCAGTCGCACTGACGTCAGGGAGAAGGTGACAGTAACCGACGCCGGACCAAGACTTTGGAACTCAGGCAGACTGGGGAACCGCCTGACGGCAGGATAACCCAATTGTAATGACTGCAGCAGTGTAACACGATGAACATCAATAGAAATTTTTTTTACACTCAGATGCAGTAGTTGCATGGATTGTTTCACCCACATCTTTGTAAACAAAAGACACAGAACTGTCAAGAAAATCTTGTACAACATTATTTACAGTCACACTAATACCATTTGCTTCTCTTGTTATCATTGAAACTGTGTCCTTCTCAATTGTTAAAGTTCCCAGACTGAAATCTTCCTCTCTTCCGCTCACTCCGCTCTCCTGCTCTTCCTGAAACTGCTGGTTCCCTCTCCGAAAATCTGAGGTTAATCTGGATGGATTTTGAGCTGCTGGTAATGCTGGAAAACGCTCTCCTTCACCTCCACCATTAGAGGAAACGCCCAAAACATCTGAAGCAAAAGACACACTCCTAGAAGGAGCTGATGATTTCTTAAAGGGACCAGAGCCTTTACTACGATGAAAATGTGTTGTTTTTTGTCATAAAAAAGCATGCTTACTTTGACAGTCTTTTAGATTTCTTTTCAGTTTTGTGCATTTCCGATCAACGAGTTCTTTTTCATATTTATCTAAACCACTACTTACATCTGCTAAAAACTTGTCAAACTGCATAGATGTAAGTCTTTTAGATAAGTCATTATAGGCAGCTGTAATGTCTTCGTTAAGCTTGTTTTGTTTCACACGATCTCTTTCTAATAGAATGGTAATCCATTCTAAAGTACAACGATGAGCTACCAATAACCATTTCTTAGAATATTGCACATCCCTTTCATTAGGCATATCAAAAGGAGTAGAGGGAATTTTAGACTCTTAGTCCCCTAGTTGTAATGTCTAAGTCAACATATCTTTGCAAGCTTAACAGATTAAAGTATACAGCAATTTCTTTATGCAGTAACTGTTCCAACTTACTCATTAAAGCACTCGATTCACCAGAAGGACTAGAAGAAGGGCCAAATTGTCCCACAGAGGCAAATGGATCATTCACTCTAGAATTTCTTGCTTGTTCAAGCCTTTCAAAAAAAATGTGAAGTAGAGGAAACACCCACTGTAGCAGAAGTACTGGCAACGTTGGAACCAGCCATATCTGCAGCATTGTTATGCATTACAAAACTGTCCATAGTTTTTTTGACTACCTTCCAGTGTGTCATCCCTTAAGAGCCTAGGGATCCCAAACGAAGATTCATTCGCCATAAAAACAGACCAAACACACCACAAACCAAAAAGAAAGATAAAACTGAAGACCACAGAAGAAGAATCCACCAGTTTATTGTACCTCTGGCACTTCGGCAACCGCCTTCAAGGAGTATAAAACATCACATAACTTACACAGTTTATATACCCCAATACATCTAACAATTAAACAATTAGCCTAAACCAATTAATCAATAAACATTAAAAAATACTTAATACTGCATTCTCATCAGATAAGAAGCCTCCAGTTACATTCCACATTCAGACCCTGAGGAAATAAAGTGTCATATTTCAAAATGAAAATACTTTAACAACTTATTTTTATACAAATCATCAGAAAATACACCCTTCATAATATGTTCTAAGATGGTGGCTTGTAGCCCATTTGGATTAGAATTATGAACCACCATAAAATGTTTGGCAACAGGGCTATCTTCTTTATTATTTATAATATTCCTGACATGCTCCTGCAGTCCAGTTTTAAACTTCCTTTTACTTTCTCCTATATATACAAGGTTACAAGGACATTTCAACGCATAAATAATACCTTCAGTGTTACAACTATATATATTTTTAGCCTCAAATACATGGCCATTTATATACTTAAAAGTTGGAACAATATAATGACAAACATTGCAATGACCACAGGGTGAAGTTCCTAGTCTCTGCATGGTCCTATACTGCAGTGTCTCAGTGGGATATTTAAATTTATTGTGTACCAAGATATCTTTTAAATTCCTACCTCTACAAAATGAAATGCCTAAAGACCTAGACAATACATTTTTTTAGGTCCATTGATGTAAACAAAAAATTCCAGTAGTGTTTAACAATATCCATTAAAACATCACTGAAAACACTATATGTAGAGACAAAATAAACTAGTCTTTTTTTCTTGACTTCTAACATCTAACTTATACCCCTTACTTCCATACTTATAAGTACCAACTTTATGTTGTTCATTAATAACCTTATCTATAGCTGTTTGAGTACTAGCTTCACTATAGGTTGGATTAGTCCTAAGGGAGACCATGTCTTTGTGAAATATTATGTAAGGTGGCTTGCAGAACAAAGCCTAAAGTTCAGATACTCTTCTGGCAAATGTAATCGCCACTAAAAATAAATTTTTCAAAATTAGAAACTAAGTCACATGCAGCTGATGGTTCAAAAGGAGAAAGAGTAAGAGACTGAACTAGTGTAAGATCCCAGGGAGCAATGGGTTCCTTAAATGGAGGTCTTAACATTAGGGCTCGCTTAAAAAAGGCTTTACAAAGTTTGTGTGACATAAGGGACGATCCATCAAAACCCATATGACAGTTAGAAATTGTAGCTAGATGGACTTTAACTGTAACGGTAGAAAAAACAGTTTGATAGAGGTTAACTAAAAAGTCCAAAACTTTTATGAACAGGGGTTGTATAAGGATCAAGTTCATTACTGTGGGCCATCTTGTGAATTTTTCCCATTTACTTTGCTACAATTTCTTAGGTGAAGGTTTGTGATGGGCCACAATGATTTGGCGGACTGGAGAGGAAAGGGAAGAATACCTGAAAATCATAGGAACTGGAGAAGCCACGTAGTGAGCTGGAGATGATGGAGATCCGGATGAACCATTCCCTCTGAATGACACAGCAGATTTGCAGCCGGGTCCAGCATCCAAGGTTTCCAAAGAAGATGAGGCCAAAAGAAGGGAAACCGAACTTGTTGAGGCCAAAAAGGGGCAATGAAGTCTGTGTTCTCTGACTTCTTGGCTTTCCTTAGAAACTGGGATATCAGGGGGGTTGGGGGAAAGGCATAGAGAAGACGGGGAGCCAATCATGGAGAAGAGCGTCTCTGGATGACTCTCCTTGAGGGGGGATTAGGGCAAAGTAACTGCTGCACTTGTTGTTTAGAGGGGGCACAAACGGATTGCAGCAAAGTTGGCCCCAGTGACAAAAAAATCTCTCTGGTCACAACAGGATTGAGAGACCACTCATGAGGCATGAGAATGGCTCATGCCTATCACATTGGAGCTCCCCAGAATATGCGCTGCTGTGAGAAAGAGGTTGGAAGAAATCGCCTATTGCCAAACTCTGAGGGCTTCCCGACATAGTGGGCAAGACTTTGTTCCTCCTAGTTTGTTGATGTACCAGACTACAGACATGTTGTCCATCCGAATTCCTGCTGGTCCTGGAGAAAGGGCATCCTGAAATGCTTACAACACTAACAGCACTGCCATCATCTCTAGAATACGGATGTGCAAATTAGCCTCCAGTGGGGACCAAGTGCCTTGGGCAGTCTTTCCCAGATAATGCCCCCCCCCCCACACCATCTGAGAAGCATCCGTGGACACTATGGATTGGGGTTGTGGAAAAATGAATGGACGGCATGAAAGAATTTCGTTGGAGTGCAGCCGTGTTTGCAGCGATTCGTAATCAAGATTAGGTGTGACATTGGCTGGTCTATCAGAGACCACTGGGAGGCGAATAGCCATTGTAGGATTCGCATGTGATATCTGGCTAAAGGAAATAGAGTGACTGAGGCTACCATGCAGCCTAATGCTTGCAGGACCAATTTGCCTGCAACACTTCTGATCTGGATAATGCAGCTGACCTGAGTTCTTATCTTTCGTAGTCTTCCTAATGGTTGTTAAGCAAGATCTGCAACTATATCCAACAGGGCTTCGATGAATTCTTCTTGTTGTGAGGGTTACAAATTTGACTTTTCATAATTCATTGCAATGCCTAGAGATGCACAAAGATGTAGTGTGTAATCCCTTGCCTGTTCTATCTGACGCCTGGTGGTAGCGATAAGGAACCAGTCGCTGAGGTATGGAAAAACTTGAAATCCTTGCAGTCTGAGATGAGCTGCTACCACTGCCATGTGTTTGGTGAACACCCTGGGGGCTGAGGTGAGACCAAACGGAAATGCAACTGGAAATGACTGGCTCCCAGTCAGAAGCGCAGGAATCTCCTGGCGCATTTGTCCATTTTTATATGGTAATATGCACCCGAATTGCCTTGTTGAACTGGCCGAGATCCAAAATGTGTTACTAGTCCCGTGTTTTTTTTTTTTTTTGGGTACTAAAAAGAATCTTGAGTAAACCCCCGGATCCGGCTTGGCCTGGTGGGACTTTTTGGATGACTCTTTTGTCGAGCAGTTTTTGAATTTCTAATACGGCTGCTTCCATGCGACTGCGTGGGTCATCCCGGAAAAGTACAGTTTTGTACCTACCATAAATGTAGATGTTCGAGGATTCCCTTGCTGCAGTCCTGACAATTGGGTATAGTCCGCGTCCCAGTCGGCCCGAATACCAGAGTATAAGGCTGACGTCGGTCATGGCGCCTTAGACTGACGTCAGTACGTCAGGGTACTAATGCGCATGACCGACGTCATTTCCTCAGTCTTTTCTTGCCCCAGATGTCAGAAGACCCAAAAAGACAAGTCCCAAAAACAACCTGCACCAAAAAACATGTACAATATATACAGTAATATATACAAAAATATAAGCATGTAAACTCACCTACACAACCACCCTGAAACACAGAGGGAAGGAGGGAGGGTAAATTGGACTGCAGCAAGGGAATCCTCGAACATCTACATTTATGGTAGGTACAAAACTGTACTATGTTCTTCGTCTTCCCTTGCTGCAGTCCTGACAATTGGGTAGAATCCCAAAGCAGAGGTAAGGGAGGCTGGCAAATTATAAAGTAGCAGGAGCTGACAACATGCCTTGTAAAACAGCTGTGGCAAAACCAGCTCTAGACTTAGAGTATAGGCAGGTGATAATGCCTAGAGAAAGTATGCACTGAACTCCAAGTAGCTGCTTCCAGAATATCCTTAGTTGCCACCCCTTAGAAATGCTGTTGAAGTGGCAGTAGCCCTAGTGGAATGAGGCCTAATCCCAGCTGGAACCTGTTTGCCATGATGGGAATAACAAAATGCAATGCAAAGCCAATCCACCTAGAAATAGTTTGTTTTGACACAGGCTTGCCCTGTGAACTCAAAGCAAAAGAAACAAGTAACTGCTGAGACTGCCTAAAATCTTTAGTCCTGCTCAAATAATAACGCAATTGCCTGTGTACATCTAAAGTGTGCAAAATCTTTTCCCCTTTATTTTGAGGATCTGCAAAAACGTAGGCAAATGAATAGTTTGGTTTAAAGCCACACTAGAAACCACCTTAGGCATAAAGGAAGGATTAGTGCGTAATGATACCCTGTCCTTATGGAAAATCAAAAGGGCTCTACTGGCATAAGGGCCTGTAACTCAGACACCCTTCTTGCAGAAGTAATAGCCAACAGAAAAGCAGTCTTCCATGACAAATATTTCAATTCAGCAGTAGCTGCAGGCTCAAAAGGTTGTAGAGTAAGTTTTTCCAACACAAAATTGAGATCCCAAGCAGGAGTAGGAGCTCTACGGGGGTCTTATATTCTTTGCCCCTCTAAGAAACTGCTTGAACAAAGGATGCGAAAACAAAGGTGGGTCACAATCATAGTGAGCTGAAATTGTTGCAGCATGAATCTTTATGGAAGAGAAGACAAACCTTTGTCCAATAATTCAGTAAGATATTGAAGAGCCACACTCAAATTAGGCTCTGAAATCTCCAAATTCTTTGCTGTACTCCAAAATAAAAATCTCTTCCATTTTTCGTATTACCTCCTAGTACTAGGCCTTCTAGCTTCCATAATCACATTTAAAACTTGTTGAGGAAGCTGAGACCTACCATGCTTCAACACAGAATATGCCAAGCTGTGAGATGAAGAGATTGAAGCTTGACATTGAGCAGATGACCGTCCTTCTGAGATAACAGATGAGGAATCAGAGGTAAAGGCCATGGAGGCTTCTTTACAAGACTCCTTAGAAGTGGGTACCAGTGTTGCGAGGCCAATCTGGAGCTATCAAAATCATCCTTGGCCTGTCCTGTCTGACCTTTAGTAATACCTTTGGAAGAAGAGGTAGAGGTGGAAAGGCATAGACATGAAGGTTTTTCCAACTGAAAGACAGAGCATCCACTTTCCAAGCTGTGTGATGAAACCCCTTTGTGCAATACTTTGGCAGCTGGTGGTTTAGTGGAGAAGCGAACAGATCTATGTCTGGAGTTCCCCATGACACTGTCAATTTCTGAAATACATGAAGATCCAGTTTCCACTCGTGGGGATCCATGATATGTCTGCTTAATACATCTGCTAGGGAGTTCTGTGCTCCTGGCAGAAACCTTGCCTGAAGAGTCAGTTGCAGGCTTAACGCAGTCTCCCATAAAATCATTGCTTGCCTGCATAGAGGATAAGAATGTGTTCCCCTTGCTTGTTGATGTACCACATGACAGTTGTGTTGTCTGTCAGAATCAACACCTGCCCTGGAAGAAGTAACTCCTTGAACGCCATCAATGCAAACTGGACTGCTAACATCTCCTTCATGTTGATATGTAGATGCTGTAGTCTGGCAGGCCACTTGTCTTGTATCCACTTTCCATTTAGATGAGCTCCCAAGCAGTGTCCGAGGCATCTGTCGTTAAAATCTGACTCGCCTCTGGCCGGGTCACAGAGAGTCCCTTGTTTAGGTGACATTCCTGAGCCCACCACAAGAATTCCTTTTGAAGGCAAGGTATTATTTGAATGACAGTGTCCAAATCTTGGCAGTGCTGTGTCCATACATTTTGAGATACCATTGCAGCTTCCTCATATGCAGTTTGGCATTGGGAAGCACCAGAATACAAGATGCCATGAACCCTAATGCTTGAAGGACTGTCCTTGCAGTCAGCACGGACTGATGAGATAGTTGATGGAAGTAAAGTGACAGACTGTTTTGTTTGTCCGGGGTTAAAAGGCCATCTGGGCTGCTGTATTCAGTCTCACACCCAGAAAGCACATGTCTTGAGAGGGTACTAGACTGGACTTTATTTCGCTCACAGAATACCCTAGGCATCTTAGCACTGCTATGACATATTCCAGATGCTGTAGAAGGAGTTCCTTTTCTTGAGCCAGAATCAGGCAGTCGTCCAAGTAAGGATAAATTTGAATGCCTTGAAGCCTGAAGTAAGCTATCACTGGAGCCAGAACCTTTGTGAATACTCTGGGCAGTAGATAAGCCAAAGGGCAATGCAGAGAACTGATAATGAAAATCTCCAGTTCGAAACGCAGATACTTTCTGCAACTTAGCCTTATGGGCACATGAAGGTAAGCTTCCTTGAGATCCAAAGTTACCATCCAGTGATCCTTGCCCAGCAGAGGTAACAGTTGCTGTAACGTCAACATCTTGAACTTGGGAATGTCCAGATAAGTGTTGAGGATAGATAAATCCAAAATTGGTCTCCACGTGTTCCCCTTCTTTGGCACTAGGAACAGGCGAGAATAAAATCGGAAGCCCCTTTCTGACACAGGGACTGGCTGAATAGCCCTATCTGGAGTAACTGAGAAACTTGCTTGTGAGCCTCTTTTCTTTGTGGAGGAGGAACATCTGGCATGCCTTTGAAAGGGGGCATTGTGTGGAAATAAAATCTGTACCCGTGATGAATGATATCCAGCACCCATCTGTCTGGAGTGATTAAATCCCAATTTTCTTTGAAAAGAGACAATCTTCCTCCTAAAGGAGCTGCCAGACGAGAGTCCACTGGCAGCTGAAAAGGCAGGTCATTGGTTCTGCTTACGAAAGGACTGACCCCTGCCCTCACCAGAAGTCTGAGCAGGTGCACTGTCTGATCTAGGCCTAAACAAACCTTGAGCCCTGCCCCTACCACGTCTAAACCTACCCCTAGACTGGGCACCATAAGCAGGATATGTCCACCCCTTAGCAGGCCAATTTCTACTAAACTTGGAGGCTGCACCTGCAAAAAATCTTTAACAGTCTGCATAGACTTAGCTTTGTCCTCCATTTTCTTTAAAACTGCTTCCACAGGCTGTCCAAACAACACATCAGACTGTAAAGGAGCATCCAAAATCCTGGTCTTAACATGCTCAGCTAAATTCTGATCCTTCAACCATGCATGTCTGAAGAACAGAACTAGTAGCAGCCACCCTCGAGGAGGCCTGAACAGCATCAAAACCACACTGCAAAGAATGCTTACCCACTTGTTCAGACACATGAACCAAATCCAGCAATTGTTTACACTCAATACCTTCCGCCAAAGCATCCACCTTAGATTTCAATTGTGAAAGGAGATAATTCTGATATTTCAGCATATGAAACTGACAATTCAACGCCCTCATGGCCAAAGTGGAAGAAGTATATACTTTCTTACCCCACCTATCCAAAGCCCTTGCCTCTTTATCAGAGGGTACAGGATTTTTAACCACAGAAGCTTTAACACCTTTAGGCCCCTGAGAAACAGTTTCCGGGTCCGCCCTGGGACTCTTAAACAAATACTTATGAGCTTCGGGCACCCTATAATACCTATCAGGCTTAACAGGAGCAGGAGGCAAGGAGTCAGGGTTCAGAGAAGCCTCTGCAAAAACATCCTCCACCACATTCAACACAGGAGGAATAGCTAAGGGCCTATGCTGAGGCAAAAACAAGAATTCCCTAAGACATTTTCTAGAGTCAGAGTAATCTTGGCCTTCCCATTTAAAGTGCTCCCTCATGGAGTGAAGAGTCTCTGAAAATGAAAAATCCTCAGGAGGAGAAGCAAGGGTGAGATCATCCACATCAGAATCAGAATAAGTAGGAACTCTTGCAAGTCTTCCCAGAAGACTCAAGCCTGTGAACACTGTTCAAAACTATCAAACTCCTGTTCCACCCTAGGCCTCTTATCAGGTGGGGCATAGAACCTCTAATCAGAGTAATCAAATCTTCTGCCATTTTGAGCATATGTTTCTTAGGCACAGAGCCGAAATGCTAGGAGAAGCCCCACAGAAACTGAACTTGGCCTACCTCTAAAAGAAGCTTTGGCAACAGAAGGAGAGGCCCTAACTACCTTGGGAAGAGAGGGAAGAACAGTTACCTGAGAAGCCCCTCAGCCTGGCCTGCCACCTGAGAGGGCACATCCTGTAATAGTAAAGTATCTGCCTGAGACTCCATTGAAACTCCTGGCAAAACCTCCGGCTCCTGAGCCTTCCAAAGGACCGACATCCGGGCTGCCGGTTCCTCTCCCCTAGGCTTCACTGTTTTATCTTTGCGCTTCTTGATGAAGCAGGCGCCGGAGCATCCGACGGCATATTATAATTGCAACGCTTCCCAAACACTAACCTAGCACAATCAAGCCTCCTCTTAATAGTGCGCTTGTTAAATCTAGCACAAGAGCGGCAACCAACAACGTCGTGCTCAGGCCCTAAACAAGGTATACACAATGTATGAAAATCCTTATGCGGTATCTGCTTCCCACAAGAAATACAGTTATTCACTTTTTCTGACATCCGTTTAAATACTGAGGCAAGAAAAAAACCAAAATGTTCCCCAACGGGGTTACTTAGCCAACTCTGTATTCGGTCTGAAACTCCGGTTTCGGAAAATTTCAGAACGCCAACCTGCACTCGCAAAACTGCTTCTGCATCGGACCATGCGGCAAAAAAGACTGAGGAAATGACGTCGGTCATGCGCATTAGTACCCTGACGTACTGACGTCAGTCTAAGGCGCCATGACCGACGTCAGCCTTATACTCTGGTATTCGGGCCGACTGGGACGCGGACTATACCCAATTGTCAGGACTGCAGCAAGGGAAGACGAAGAACATCTTTTTTGAGGTTTTGGACTTAGAGAGTGGAGTATTGTAACCTCTGGAAATGATTTCCTGCACCCATTTGTCTGATGTTATCAGTTGCCAGGCGGGCTGGTGCAGGGATAATCGTCCCCCGACTGCCTCAGGAGGAAGGAAATCAGGCCTCCTGTCAGGAGTGTTGGTAGGAGGTACCAGAGAAAAATATCTCTGAAGCCCTGGTTATGCAGGCCACTTCTGCCTTTAGGGTGCTGTCTTCCGTTATTACTCCCCCCTCTGCCCCAGGGAAAAAGTCTTTGCCACTTGAGTCCTGGAAAGGCCCTTGGGACTTCTTAAACCATATTCTCCCACTTCTCTGGTTCCTGGAGTAGGGCCGTTGGGGAGTGGAGAAAGGTACACCTACAGCAAAAAGAGTCTTTCCATCCTTCTCACATATGGCCAGTGTCTTTTACCTTAGAACCAAAAAGGGATGAGCCATCAAACGGTGCACTGATGAATGATGATTTAAATGGCTCCGCAAAGTCACACAAGCGCATCCAGGCGTGTTTTCTAATGGGTACGCCTAAACATGCCACTCTTGCCATCCCTTCAGCTGCGTGGGCAATCGGTCTTCATGGATGAGTTAGAAATTGCTTCAAGGGTGGTAAGCTGAGAAGTAACTTTGTCTCATACCTATGCAGCTGCTGCTCCTGAGAGGGTATTCGAGAGCTCTTTGATCAGATCCCTCTGTAACCTTGTAAAGTGTGTCATGTAGTTCAAAGACCTGAGAGCAAAGGTCAATGAAGCATAAACCAGCTTCGCAAATCTAGCCATAGCCCTAGACTCCTTATTAGGAGGATGAATAGTAGGACTTTCCTTAGCAAGTTCCTTCTTAGTAGCTGCCGCTATCACCACAGCATCTACTGGTATGCCTTTGGCCGAATGCTACTCTTCTTTAGGGGGCGGAAAGGATCCTGTCAGGTCTCTTGCCCACTGCGCGATCAGCTAAATGAGCTTGTCAGCAGGCGGAATAAATCCAAGAGGTAGACGGTTGGGCACGAAAAGCCTCCAGATATACAGACTCCTCTGAAGATGGCTGGAGGGAAGACCAGCCACCCCTCTGTTTCAGGATTTCCAGGATGTCCCCGAAGGAAAGATTGGGGGTGACCTGGAGGAACCTTCCACATCATCAAAGTCAGTATCTTCAGTGAAGGACTCCTTCAAAGAATCTAAGTGCTTCCTCTTGCACTTCTTTGCAGGTACTTCCTAGGGGGGAATGTTCAGGGGAAGGGTCTGAAGTGGAAACCACCAAAGCGGGTCTTTAATGGGACTTTTGTGACCTCTGTCTTGGGGAAGAGACTGATGGAAGCTCTAGTTGAGGAGAAGTAGAAGTTTGGCGCAACAGGGACGGTAGAAACTCTAGCCCATCATGGACAAGGCCTTCTCCATGACTAAACCCACCCCCCACACAGGGATTGAGCCCGGAACCGAAGTACACTCCTTCTGAACTGTGATCCCACTCCGCACCGAGGAGGTGACCCCAGAGTCTGAAGCCAGGGTCGATCCAATGAAAGCCGAAGCACCGAAGGTCATGGAAGGATCTGAAATAAATGAGGCTGATCCACGTACCTCAGAACCAGCCAGGGAGTCTCAACCCCGGAAGGCCTCCAGTTCCAAAAGAACGGAGGAGCTCAAGGCAATCCTTGGTTCTGGAGAAGAGGTTCTTGACAGAATGGAAACAGTCAAAGCTGGGTATGTCGGAGCCATGGGCTCCAATGACTCAATAGGAGTTGGAGGAGGAAAGGATGGTGTCATAATAGGGCCAGTCCCAGTGCAGACTTTGCTAGGAATTGAAGATAATCCCCTCAACATCGGGAGCTGATCCACCAGTTTCAAGATGTCGAATTCCAAGAGACTCTTAGTAGATCAAACAGAGGACGTCAAAGGAGACAGTACAGTTGTGTACCTACCATAAATGTAGATGTTCGACTGTATACACTGTTGCAGTCATTACTCTTGGGTTATCCTGCTGGTAGGCTACCCGCAGTTGGCCTGAATTCCAAAGTCTAGGTCCGGCGTTGGTTGCTGTCGCCTCCTCCCTGACGTCAGTGCGCCAGGGGTATAAAAGATGCAGCCGACGCCATTTTCTTCAGTTTTTCTTGCCCCAGGTGCCCCCAAATAGGAAGGCTGAAAGGTATGCCAATAAAGCATGCATGCACAAAAAATAAACATTCTCTATAAGCAAATACACCACATAGGTTGTATAGAACAGAGAAGTACTAAGTCCCAGCAAAGAAAAGGGGAATGGTGGGTGGGTAACCTGGACTGCAACACTGAATACACTCGAACATCTACATTTATGGTAGGTACACAACTGTACTATGTTCATCGTGTTTCACTGTTGCACTGTTGCAGTCATTACTTTTGGGTTGAATACCAAAGCTGAGGATGGGTGGCTGGACTAAATAGGATTAGGAGAGGCTATGAGGCCCTGCAGAAAGTACAGTTGTGTACCTACCATAAATGTAGATGTTCGAGTGTATTCACTGTTGCAGTCATTACTCTTGGGTTATCCTGCTGGCAGGCTACCCTCAGTCGACCAGAATTCCAAAGTCTAGGTCCGGCATCGGTTGCTGTCGCCTCTTCCTTGACGTCAGTGCGCCAGGGGTATAAAAGATGCAGCCGACGCCATTTTCTTCAGTTTTTCTTGCCCCAGATGTCAGGTGCCCTGAAATTGGTAGGCTGATAAAATATGCCAATAAATATGCATGCACAAAGATAACATTTCCTTCATCTACAAGCAAATACACCACATAGGTTGTATAAAAGAGAAAAGTGCAGATAAGTCCCAGCAAAGAAAAGGGGGGTGGTGGGAGGGTAACCTGGACTGCAACAGTGAATATACTCGAACATCTACATTTATGGTAAGTAAGGTACACAACTGTACTATGTTCATCGTGTTTCACTGTTGCAGTCATTACTCTTGGGTTGAATCCCAAAGCTGAGGAAGGGTGGCTGGACTAAATAGGATTAGGAGAGGCTATGAGGCCCTGCTGAACTGCAGTGGCAAAGCCTGCTCTGGACTTAGAGTAAAGAGATAAGTGGTAGTGCTTTGTGAAAGTGTGCACTGAACTCCAAGTTGCAGTCTCTAAGATATCTTTGGTTGGTACTCCTCTGAGGAAGGCTGCTGCTCTGCTGGAATGAGGCCTAATGCCCTTAGGCACTGATTTGCCATGCTGAAAATAGCAGAAACAGATGCAATGGCCTATCCATTTTGAAATAGTCCATTTTGAGATAGCCTTTCCTTGTGATTTTGCAGCATATGACAATAAAAGTTGCTCAGTCTTTCTGAAAGCTGTAGTTCTGTCCAAGTAGAAGCGTAACTGCCTGTGTATGTCCAAAGAATGCAGAATTTTCTCACCCTTGTTCTGTGGTTTTGGATAAAAGGTAGGCAAGTGAATGGTTTGGTTGAGGGCCACACTGGACACCACCGTAGTCATAAATGTTGGGTTTGTCCTCAGATATACCCTGTCTGGGTGAAAAATGATAAAAGGTTCCACAGCCATGAGTGCTTGTAACTCCGAGACTTGTCTTGCAGAGGTTATTGCTAGGAGCAGAGCTGTTTTCCAGGATAAGAATTTTATATCCGCTGTTGATGCTGGCTTGAAAGGAGGCAGTGTGAGTTTTTCCAAAACAAAATTGAGGTCCCAGGCCGGAATTGGTGCTCTCCTTGGAGGCCTAATGTTTTTGGCCCCTCTGAGGTACTGCCTTACTAAAGGATGAGAAAAAATAGGTGGTTCCGTATTGTAATGGGCTGAAATGGCAGAGGCATGAATCTTAATTGATGAGAAAGAAAGGCCTTTGTTCAGCATCTCAGTTAGGTATTGTAAAATCTGAGGGATATTTGGTACACACGTGTCAATGTCTTGTTCCTGGTTCCAAGCACAGCAGAATCTCTTCCATTTTTCTGCATAAGATTTTCTGGTACTGGGCCTCCTGGCCTTCAAGATAACATCCATAACAGCTTTTGAAAGAGGAGTGTTCTGAATGGCTACATTATCAGCAGATTTAAGGTCCTGAGTTGGCTGTGCAGAATCCGGTTGTTTTGTTGGGTCAGCAAGTGTGAAAATTGAGGCAATATCCATGCTGGACCTTGAGACAAGCTCTTTAGGAATGGGTACTAGTGCTGGCGTGGCCGATCTGGTGCAATCAATATCATTTTTGGCTTCTCTTGTCTGACTTTTAGGAGTACCCTGGGAAGGAGAGGCAGTGGAGGAAAGGCATATATTGTCAGATTTTTTCCAGCTGAAGGATAGGGCGTCCACTTTCCATGCTTGCTTGTGATAAATCCTTGTGCAAAATCTCTGCAATTGGCAGTTGTGAGGGGAGGCGAATAGATCTATGTCTGGGCATCCCCATTTCCTTGTTATCATACTAAAGACTTGTGGATCCAGTTTCCATTCGTGGGGATTCATGAGGTTTCTGCTTAGTTTGTCTGCCAGTGTATTTGTTTTTCCTGGCAGGAATTGTGCTTGCAGGTGAACTTGAAAATTCAATGCTGTGCCCCATAAGGCCATTGCTGGTCTGCAGAGGGGGTAGGAATGTGTACCTCCCTGCTTATGTACCACATGACCGTAGTATTGTCTGTCTTTATCAGTATCTGTCCTGGATGAAGCAGATCCTTGAATGCTGTCAGGGCATTTTGAACAGCTAGCATCTCTTTTTGATTGATGTGAAGATGCATCTGGTTTGCAGGCCATGTGCCCTGAATACATTTGTCTGCCATATGGGCCCCCCAGGCATAATCTGATGCATCCATTGTCAGTGTCTGTCTGGCTGTGAGTAAACTGAATGGCAGACCCTTGTTGTGGTGACAGGCCTCTGCCCACCATCGAAACTCCTGTTGCAGGCAGGGAATGAGTGCAATTACTGTCTCCAGGCTGTGGTAATGCTGAGTCCAAACACTTTTTAGATACCATTGTAGTTTCCTCATATGCAGTCTGGCATATGGAATTAGTAGAATGCAGGATGCCATGAAACCCAAGGCCTGCAGGATGCTCCCTGCAGATAAGTGGGTTTTTGTTGCCAATTTCATGAAGTAAGAAGTCAGTTGCTTTTGTTTGTATGGTGTGAGATAGGCCATCTGGGCAGTTGTATTTAAGCTTGCACCCAGGAATATTATCTCTCGAGAGGGCACTAGTTTTGATTTATTTTCGTTTACTGTGTACCTAGGCCAATTAGTAATCTTTTCACAAACGCCAGATGCTCTAGAAGAATGTCTTTGCTCTCTGCTTGAATTAGGCAGTCGTCCAAGTAGGGATACATTTGAATTCCTCTTTGTCTGCAAAACGCAATTACTGGTGCCAGGCATTTTGTGAAGACCCTGGGCGCAGTAGATAAGCCAAAGGGCAGTGCAGAGAATTGGTAATGCATTGAACCAGCTATGAATCTGAGGTATCTTCTGCACGATTGTCTGATTGGGACATTCAGGTATGCCTCTTTTAGTTCCAAAGTTACGAGCCAAGCCTTCTTGCCCAGCATGGACAGTAGCTGCTGTAGAGTCAACATCTTGAATTTTGGAACTTCCAGAAATGTATTTAGTATAGACAGGTCCAGTATTGGTCTCCAGGTTTTGTCCTTTCTGGGCACTAGGAAAAGTCTGGAGTAAAATCCTTGCCCCTGCTCTTGTTGTGGTACTTGCTGAATGGCTCTCATGTCCATGAGGGCTGTAATTTGTTTTTGTGCCTCTGCCCATTGGTTGAGTGGCAGGTCTGGCATACCTTTTGACCTTGGTAGGGTGTGAAAATGGAACCTGTAGCCTTGGGACACTATGTTCAGGACCCATTTGTCTTGGGTAACCATTTGCCAATTTGATGAAAAAAGTGCTAGTTTTCTCCCTAAGGGGGCTGCCAAAAGAAATGTGCTTGGATCTGGTAGAGGAAAGTCATTGGGACGGTTTCCTGTAAGATTGTGATTAGTCTTCTCTGCTTTTGGAGGAAGGAGCACCCCATTGTTTAGGCCTGTATGAGCCTTGGGGCTGAAATCTGCCTCTGGGACGCCTGTATCTGCCTCTTTGTGGTCTGTCTGACACTGGAAAGGACCAATTTTTAGAAGGCCAGTTCCTGCTAAACCTGGGTGGCTGTACCTGCTGTAAGAAATCCTTGACTGTCTGCATGGATTTTGCTTTATCCTTCATTTTTTTCAACACCTCTTCTGCTTTAGTACCAAACAAAGTCTCATGCTGTAATGGAGCATCTAATAATTTTGCTTTAACATGATCAGGCAGATTCTGTTCCTTTAACCAAGCATGCCTTCTAATAACAGAACCTGTAACAGCGGCCCTGCAAGAGGCCTCCAGTGAATCATAGCCACATTGCAAAGTATGCTTTCCCACTTGTTCAGCTGCATGCAATAAATCCTGCATTTCCTTGTTCTCTGAACAATCAGTATTTGTCAACAATTTCTGTTTAAGCAGTGACATTAAATATTGCTGATATTTAATCATATATAACTGACAATCTAAAGCCCTTACAGCCAAGGTAGCAGGAGTGTAAACCTTTTTCCCCTCATCTGTCTACAGCCCTAGAATCCCTATCAGAGGGGACAGTGTTTTTTGCAATGGAAGTTTTAACCCCTTTGGGACCCTGAGATATAGTTTCTGGGTCAGCAGCGGGATTTTTATATAGGAATTTATGAGAATCCGGGACCCTGTAGTATCTGTCTAGCTTAGTAGGTGCAGGGGGTAAAGAGACAGGGGACAGGCCGGACTCTGAAAAAACATCATCTACAATGTCTAGAACAGGTGGAATAGCAAGGGGTCTGTGCTGAGGAAGTAGCAGAAAGTCTCCGAGCCTTTTCTTAGATTTAGAATAATCTTGGCTCTCCCAGTGGAAATGCTCCCTCATAGTATGCAGGGTTTCCCTAAAAGAATAATCTTCAGGAGGAGAGGCTGAAGGGATGGATTCTTCAGCATCAGAATCCTCATAGGGAAGCATGGAATAATCTTGTTCAGAAAGGGAATCAGAGGAAATGGAAACCTGATCAGAAGAATCATACTCTGTCTCTTGCCTAGGCCTCTTATCAGGAGGAAGATGGGAACCCCTGATTCAAAGTAATTAGGTCTTCGGCCATTTTGAGCATCTGTTTTTTAGGCATGGAAGTCTGAGTAGGAGAATGCTGTACTTGTTTCTTTGTCTTTAGAGCTGCTTTAGTCTTTGTCTTTGACGCTGAAGATGGCTTAATATATAGTTGTGTAGGTCTGAAGACACTCTCAGAAGCCGGTGCCTGCTCAGCGGCTCTGGACCCATCTGAGGGAATGATTTCAGAGTGTCCAATACCTTGAGTATCCCAAGGCCCAGTCGGCTCCACGTAGGAGTCGCTAGCGGCCTGTGGCTCTGAGGTAGCGGGTGCCAGGGGCTGTGAAAGCGCCTCACTGAGAACTGGCGACTGGCCTAGCGGAGGCCTTGTCGTTGGTTTGGGACCTCGGATTCCTATCCTTTTCCTTGCGTTTTTTGTAAACTCCGGTCATCGGCTGTTCCGACGGCATTATATAATTAAACCTTCCGCCAAAGTAATGAAATGCAAAATCGAACCGACGCTTAATAGTGCGTTGGTTAAATCTAGCACAAAACAGACAGCTAGCAACGTTGTGATCAGGGCCTAGGCAAGGAATACAGTAAGAGTGAAAATCCTTATGAGGCATTTGCTTCCCACAAGAAATACAATTGTTAACTTTTTCTGACATCGGTCTGGAGCAAGAAAAAAGTTTCCCCAACGGGTTACTTATTTCAGTGAAGACTTCGGTTCTGAAATTCGGATTTGAAAATCTCAGGAGTCGGCCGACCAGCACTTGCGAACTGCGTGGCAAGAAAGACTGAAGAAAATAGCGTCGGCTGCATCTTTTATACCCCTGGTGCACTGACATCAGGGAAGAGGTGACAGCAACCGACACCAGACCTAGACTTTGGAATTCTGCCCGACTGAGGATAGCCTGCCAGCAGGGTAACCCAAGAGTAATGACTGCAACAGTGAAACACGATGAACATCTGCAGTGGCAAAGCCTGCTCTAGATTTACAGTAAAGAGGTAAGTGGTAGTGCTTTGTAAAGGTGTGCACTGAACTCCAAGTTGCAGCCTCTAAGATGTCTTTGGTTGGTACTACTCTGAGGAAAGCTGCTGAAGTGGCTGCTGCTCTGGTAGAATGAGGCCTAATGTCCTTAGGCACTGATTTGCCATGCTGAGAATAGCAGAAACGGATGCAATGGCCTATCCATTTAGATATAGTCTGTTTAGAGATAGCCTTTCCTTGTGACCCTGAAGCATATGACACAATGTTGCTCAGTCTTCCTGAAAACTTTAGTTCAGTCCAAGTAGAAGCGTAACTGTCTGTGTATGTCCAAAGAATGCAGAATTTTCTCACCCTTGTTCTGTTTGGATAAAAGGTAGGCAAGTGAATGGTTTGGTTGAGGGCCACACTGGACACCACCTTAGGCATAAATGTTGGGTTTGTCCTTAGAGAAACCCTGTCTGGATGAAAAATGATAAAAGGTTCCATAGCCATGAGTGCTTGCAACTCCGTGACTCATCTTGCAGAGGTTATTGCTAGGAGCAGAACTGTTTTCCAGGATAAGAATTTTATATCCGCTGTTGAAGCTGGCTCAAAAGGAGGTAGAGTGAGTTTTTCAAAGACATAATTGAGGTCCCATGCGGGAATTGGTGCCCTCCTTGGAGGTCTGATGTTTTTGGCCCCTCTGAGGTACTGCCTTAGTAAAGGATGAGAAAAGATAGGTGGTTCTGTTTTGTAATGGGCTGAAATGGCAGAGGCATGAATCTTAACTGATGAGAAAGAAAGGCCTTTGTTCAGCATCTCAGTTAGGTATTGTAAAATCTGAGGGATATTTGGTACATACGTGTCAATGCCTTGTTCCTGGTTCTAAGCACAGAATCTCTTCCATTTTTCTGCATAAGATTTTCTGGTACTGGGCCTCCTGGCCTCCAATATAACCTCCATAACAGCTTTAGAAAAAGGATTGTTCTGAATGGCTACAGTATCCGCCATGCTGCCAGATTTAAGGTCCTGAGTTGGCTGTGCAGGATCTGACTGTTTTGTTGGGTCAGCAAGTGAGAAGTTTGAGGCAATATCCATGCTGGACCTTGAGACAAGCTCTTTAGGATACGGTACCAGTGCTGGCGTGGCCAGTCTGGTGCAATCAGTATAATTTTTGGCTTCTCTTGTCTGACCTTTAGGAGTACCCTGGGAAGGAGAGGCAGTGGAGGAAAGGCATATACTGTTTGATTTTTCCAGCTGAAGGATAGGGCGTCCACTTTCCATGCTTGCATGTGATAACTTCTTGTGCAAAATCTCCGTAATTGGTAGTTGTGAGGGGAGGCAAACAGATGTCTGGGCGTCCCCATTTCCTTATCATGCTGAAGACTTGTGGATCCAATTTCCACTCGTGGGGATCCATGTTTCCGCTTAGTTCGTCTGCCAGAGTATTTGCTTTTCCTGGCAGGAATTGTGCTTGCAGGTGAACTTGATAAGTCAATGTTGTGTCCCATAAGGTCATTGCTTGTCTGCAGAGGGGATAGGAATGTGTACCTCCCTGCTTGTTTATGTACCACATGACCGTAGTATTGTCTGTCTTTATCAGTAGCTGTCCTGGATGAAGCAGATCCTTGAAGGCTGTCAGGGCATTCTGAACAGCTAGCATCTCTTTTTGATTGATGTGAAGATGCATCTGGCTTGCAGGCCATGTGCCCTGAATACATTTTCCTGCCATAAGAGCCCCCCCAGGCATAATCTGATGCATTCGTTGTCAGTGTCTGTCTGTCTGTGGGTAAAGTGAAGGGCAGACCCTTGTTGTGGTGACAGGCCTCTGCCCACCATCGAAACTCCTGTTGCAGGCAGGGAATGAGGGTAATTACTGTTTCCCGGTTGTGGCAAATCTGAGTCCAAACACTTTTTAGATACCACTGTAGTTTCCTCATATGCAGTCTGGCATATGGAATTAGTAGAATGCAGAATGCCATGAAACCCAAGGCCTGCAGGATTTTCCTTGCAGTTAACTGGGTTTTTGTTGCCAAATTTTTGAAGTAATAAGTCAGTTGCTTTAGTTTGTCTGGCGTGAGATAATCCATCTGGGCAGTTGTATTTAAGCTTGCACCCAGGAATATTATCTCTTGAGAGGGTTCTAGTTTTGATTTCTTTTCGTTTACTGAGTACCCTAGGCAAATTAGTAATCTTTTTACAAACGCCAGGTGCTGTAGAAGAATGTCTTTGTTCTCTGCTTGAATAAGGCAGTCGTCCAAGTAGGGGTATATTTGAATTACTCTTTATCTGCAGAATGCAATTACTGGTGCCAGGCATTTTGTGAAGATCCTGGGCGCAGTAGATAAGCCAAAAGGCAGTGCAGAGAATTGGTAGTGCATTGATCCAGCTATGAATAACCCAAGAGTAATGACTGCAACAGTGAAACACGATGAACATCTAGGGGTTCTTGGTTCGACATTGGCTCGGTGGACGATCTTTGAATGGGTCAATTGAAGGAGAGTATCTGTGTCGTGGTAATGGAGGCAAACTTGAGTGCTCCGGTACTGAAGCACTTTGCACTGACAAAGCAGTTGGTGCCAAATCCAATTTGGCAGGCGTAAGTCCTTTCTGCCATTCAGTGTCGAGGAAACTTTTGACACTGAAGGCTGTTTCGATACTTTTTTAGGAGGTTCCAAGGAGGTAATCTGAACAGTGTAAGATCTCGCTTTGTGCTGAGAAGAAGATCAGGAAGAGGAGTATGAACTGGCTGCAGTTTTGGACCCAGATATGGCCTCTTCAAAATTCCCTTTCAGTAAGCCTTTCAAAATAAGTTTGTTTCCCTGCTCAGTGGGAGTTCTGGTGATGAAACCATGACATACAGATGCAGTTCTCTTGTAAATGTACTGCTCTGAGACAGTACACACAAGACACATGCCCATCTGAACTGGGCATTTTCCTGTCGCACTTCTGGCATCTTTTAAATCCAGACGTGCCCTCAGAAGGTTTAGTGGGAGTGTCTGCCTTTTCAGCTATAACACAGGATTTACAAGAACAGACACAGGCATGCGTGCGCACACACACTATTGCTAAAATAAGAGACCGAAGATTTTTTTTTTTTTATAAAAAGAGAAGTAGAAAGAGAAGGAAAAAAAACAACTATGGTATTTAAGAAATACCTAACAAGGTAAACAAAGTACCTACAATGGTACGTAGAAAGACTACCAATGGTAGAAAAAGAAAGACAGAAAGGCCACTAACCAGAAGATCTAATAGTGAGAAGAACAGGTAGAAGATAAAGAGATCAGAGAAAGCTTAAGATAGTTTTAGAATAGTTCAGAGATAAAAACCGGGGGGGGGGGGCAATAAAAGTCGTGTCTTACCATAACGTTCCATCTGAGTTGTTGATCTTTCATTCATCACTGATGGGTACGGTTCCGAACCCTCGGAACAGAGTCGGCCAAATACCAAGCTAGCTTGCACCAAACTCTCGAGCAACGCTACTACCCACAATGCCCTTCATCCCATACCTCAAATCGAGTTTGCAGAACATATAGTAGAAACATATATAAGAAACCGAAACAAAGGCAGAGGCCATCTCTGCGCAAACATCCTAAGACACCAAAACAACCTAAAGATCCACCAGGAGCCTTTGCCGGGGGAAGGTGGGAGGGTGTGATGAATGGAAGAATATCAACAACTCAGATGGAATGTTATGGTGAGACATAACTTCTTTATCTGAAGTTGTTAATCTTCTTCCATTCCTCACTGACGGGACCGAGTCCCTAGCTACTATAGAATCTGGGTGGCCCTCATGGAAGAACATTCCGGAGAACCATAGAGCCAAAGGCAGCTCTTCCCTGGAGATCAGATCCAATCTGTAATGCTTGATAAAGTTATGGGGTTTAGCCCAGGTGGCAGCGGCACAAATATCATCCATGGAAGCCCTAGCATAAAAGGCGACAGAAGCGGCCACAGCTCTAGAGGAATGAGGTTTAATGCGTCCAGGAGTGATTATAGGTTCATAGGTTGGTACTAGGCTATGAGCCCTAGGGCCTACACAAGCCTAGCCATAACAATTCCCTGGCTATTTCTTCCCACATTATTTACTTTCCTGGACCCCTGTCCTCCAGAGAATAAACAAAGGAGATGCAATCCCTAATCCATTTAGACAAGGTAACCTTAGACACTGCCGATCCCTTTCTAGAGCCCGCAAAGGCAACAAAAAGCTGATCTGACTTTCGAAATGACTTTGTCCTGTCCAAATAAAAACGCAACTGTCTGTGGACATCCAAGCAATGGAAACAGTATTCCCATTTGTTGGTATAATTAGGGAAAAACACGGGCAACTCAATGGACTGATTAAGAGAGAATTGCGAAACCACCTTGGGTAAGAAAGTGGGATTGGTGCGAAGTGATACTCTGTCCTTATGGAAAATCAAATAAGGACTCAATGCATAATGCTTGCAGCTCTGATACACGTCTGGCTGAAGTAACTGCCACTAGAAACAAGGTCTTCCAGGACAAAAACTTTCCATCACAGGTTGCAGCTGGCTCGAAAAGAGGTAGGGTCAAAGTTTGAAGCACCCTAGACAGATTCCATGATTCCACAGGTTGCCTAATGGGAGGCCTAGAATGAAAAATCCCCTTCAAGAAGGTCTTACACAGACGAGAAGAAATAATAGGAATTCCATCTGAACCATCATGGAAATTGGAAATGGCAGCTAGATGCACCCAAATCGTGGATGCAGAAGCCTCCTTAAGGAAAAGCTCGGCCAGGTATTGAAGAACCGTAGCTACTGGAACAGAAACAGGATCCAGAGAGAGCTCTTGTGCCCACATGGAAAAATGTTTCCACTTGTCTTTATAAAGTTTTCTGGTAGAAGGTTTGTGGGAGGCCAAAATAATACTCTGTACCAGAGAAGAGAGTGATTCAAGCCTGGCTACTAACAGAAGTGGAGCAACCAAGCTGTCAGTTTGAGCGTGGCCAGATTTGGAGACGACAACCCTTGGGGGTGAGAAATGAGATCCTGACAAAAGTCTAGAATCCAAGGAGGTCAGAGCAGATGCGGCTGAAGGAAGGAGAACCAAACCTGACTAGGCCAGAACAGAGCAATGAGAATCATTCTGCTTCTCAAACGAGTAGCTTTCCTTAAGACCAAGGGTATCAAGGGGATGAGAGGACAATCGTACTGGAGACTTGTGGGCCAATCAAGAGTCAGAGCATTTCTTGGGGGCTCCCCCTGCGGAGGAAAGAGGGAAAAGTAGCTGCTGCACTTCGTATTGGAGGGGGAGGCAAACAGATTGCAGCAAGGCCAGCCCCAGCGGCTGAAAATTTCCTCCACCACTCTCAGGTTGAGAGATGACTCGTGAGGAAGCAGGATACATCTACTCAGCCTGTCCGCAATCACGTTGAACTCCCCAGGATGTGTGTAGAAATCAGGAAACGGTTGGAAGCTATCGCCCACTGCCAAATTCTCATAGCTTCGTGGCAAAGAGGGTAAGATCTGGTCCCTCCCTGCTTGTTGATGTACCAGACCACAGACATGTTGTCAGACTGGATAGCAATCGGTCCGAGAGGAAGAGGAGGGTGGAAAGCTTGTAACACCAGTAACACAGCTCTGAGCTCTAGAACGTTGATGTGTAAGTCAACTTCTAGAGGAGACCACGTGCCTTGAACAGATTTTCCCTTAAAATGGCCCCTCCCACCCTATCAGGGAAGCGTCTGTAGTCACTGTGGCGCTGGGCTGAAGAGGTTGAAAGGGGCAACACCAAAGACTTTCGTCCATTCTCATCCACCAGAGGAGATCCTTTTTGCAGAGATCGGTGATGAGGATTAGTGCGTTCAAGGGATAATGATTGTGTATCCATTGAGTTTGAAGAAGCCACTGTAACAGGCGCATATGAAGCCTGGCCAACGGAACAATGGGAATGGCTGCTGCCATGGGACCCAGAGCCTGCAGAACCTCCCTTGCAGACACTTTCCTGCGGTTGAGTATCACTTGCACTTGTGCTCTCAGTCTTAAGAGCCTGTGATGAGGAAGAGATATTAGGCCAAGCTGAGTGTTGAACAAAGCCCCTATGAATTCCAGTTGTTGTGAGGGCTGAAGGTTTGATTTTTCCCAATTGATAGTAATACCCAGAGACTCCGCCAGAAACCGTGTGTGGCGAAGGGCCCTGGTCAGTAGACGCGCGGTGGGGGCGGAGAGGAGTCAATCGTCCAGATAAGGAAACACCTGGAATTCGTGAAGTCTCAAGTGAGCTATCACCACTGCTAGACATTTCGTGAACACTCTGGGGGCCGTCGAGAGACCGAAAGGCAGGGCTCTGAATTGAAAATGATTGGCTCCCAACCGGAAGCGCAAATGTCTCCTGGAGCGTTTGTCCATTTTGATGTGGTAATACGCATCCCGGAGATTTAGAGAGCACATCCACACACCCTCCCGAAGGCATGGAAGGATGGATTGAATAGTGACCATGCGGAATTTGGTCTGTATAACTGACTCGTTCAAACGACTGAGATCCAGGATGGGCCTCCAGTCCCCAGTCTTTTTTGGCACCATAAAGAGTCTGGAGTAGAACCCTAATCCGCATTGATCTGGGGGGGACCTTTTGGATGACTTGCTTTAGAAGAAGCTTCTTGATTTCGGAAGCTGCCTCCTCTTTTGACTGGGTGGCACGTCGGGAAGGGAGAATTGAGGTCTTGGAAAGGATTTGAGGGGAATGTGATAGCCTCTGGTGATAATTCTCTGCACCCATAGATCGTCAGTAATGGAGGACCAGGCTGCTTGGTGCAGAGAAAAACGCACCCCGACTGCATCCAGAGGAAAGCAATCGGGCAACGCTTCAGGAGTGCTGATAGGGCCTACCGGAGAAAGAATCCCTGGAGCCCTGATTCCGGTAACCCCCTCTGCCCCAAAGGGGCATCTTCCACCGTCGGAACCCCCCTGCCTCTGGAGGAGTCCTCGCCACGTGCATCACGAAAGAAACCTTGCGACTTCTTGTGCCACAACTTTCTACTCCTCTGGTTCCTGGAGAAGGAACGCTGAGGTTTGGAGAAACGCAGGCCCACTGCAGACAAGGTCTTTCCATCCTGCTCACACCTGGCCAAAGTATTCTTGACCTTAGAACCAAACAGCGCGGAGGACTCAATAAGGGCGTTCAAAAGGGAAGACTTGAAGGAATCCGGTAGGTCAGAAACACGCATCCAGGCAAGACGTCGGACAACCAAGCCAGCACCTGCTACTCTAGCTGTTCCTTCGGTTGTGTGGGAGAGCAACCTCATGGAGGAATTCAAAATCACTTCAAGGGTGGCAAGTTGGGAAGCCACTTTGTCACGTGCTCCATCCGACACTTGACCAACGAGGCTACCAGAGAGTTCGGAAATAAGGTCTCTCTGGAGTCTGAAAGTGTGCCAAGAAATTCAGCAAACGCAGGGCAAAGGTCCCTGCAGCAAAAATTTGCTTCCCTATCCTGTCCACCGCCCGGGACTCCCTGTTGGGCAGATGAACAGCAGGACTCTCTTCTGCCAAGTTAATAGTGCAATGCACCCGCTTAATAGTGCGTTGGTTAAATCTAGCACAAAACCGGCAACTAGAAACGTCATGGTCAGTGCCAAGGCAAGGAATACAGTAAGAATGAAAGTCCTTATGAGGTATTTGCTTTCCACAAGAAATACAATTAATAACTTTTTCTGACATTGGTCTGGAGCAAGAAAAAAAGTTTCCCCAATGGGGTAACTTGGCTTTTAATGAAGACTTCGGATCTGAAACTTGAACACGAAAACCTCAGGAGTCGGCCGACCGGCACCTGCGAACTGCTTCCGCTTCGGGCACCGTGCGGCAAGAAAGACTGAAGAAAATAGCGTTGGCTGCATATTTTATACCCCTGACGACCCAACGTCAGGGAAGAGGTGACAGCAACTGACGCAGGACCCAAGACTTTGGAATTCAGGCTGACAGAGGGCAACCTGCCAGCAGGCTTACCCAAATGTAATGACTGCAACAGTGAAACACGAAGAACACCTCAACGGAGCTGAGGATTCTGATTTGAATTCCGTAAATGGTAAGATAGGCACAGAGAGGGAACTCGGAGCCGAAGTCACAATCGGATTACTTGTCAAAATCGGATCAGAGGTCGCAGCCAGTGCCTGTACATGTGAGTTCAGTGCCGAAGTGTCCAGAACCAGCTTGTCGGAATCTAAGTATTCAGCAGTTCAGTAGTCGTCTGTGCTGAGGCCGGAACTGATAATTCAGACTTCCCTGAAACTGCACTCGGCGCCGAAATCAGTGGCACCGAGGCAGCAAGCCGATGCTCGGAGGAAGATTTACAGGCCTTTACAGATCTCAAGACCATCTGTATTTGTTCACCTTGCAGAGGCCATGGATATCATAGGGCAGGATTTAGTGGCCACATCTCTTGATGCCCTTGTCCATTTATAAAAAGCTAAAATACAGCAACCAAAGTGACAAAAACAAAACACTACAATAAAGATGAGAGCAGCACTGAAACCATGCTAACAATTATTTCCATACGAAAAAATCACCAGAAGCATTGCTATAACTAAAAAGGAGGAAAAATATGAAAGGCTAAAAGAAGTGACAAGAGCATTGTACTCACTGCTATGGTGGGAAGGAAAGTACAGTTTTTTACCTACCATAAATGTAGATGTTCGAGTGCTCATACAGCTGCAGTCATAACAGATAGGTTATCCTGCCGTCAGGCGGGTCCTCGGTCGGCCGAATTCCAAAGTCTAGGTCCGGCGTCGGTTGTCGTCGCTTCTTCCCTGATGTCAGTGCGGCAGGGGTATAAAAGAGGCAGCCGACGCCATTTTCTTCAGTTTTTCTTGCCCCAGCTGTCAGGTGCCCCCAGAAGGAAGGCAAACATAATGTTATGCAAAGATGCAATGTAGATAAATCAAAAACAGTAGTTGCAAGCAAATACACCTTAAAAGAATACCCCAAAAAGGTTATATGAAAAGTGCTTGTCATAAGGCCTGTCCTAAGAGGGGATGGAGGGAGGGAAACCTGGACTGCAGCTGTACGAGCACTCGAACATCTACATTTATGGTAGGTACAAAACTGTACTTATGTTCATCGTGCATACAGCTGCAGTCATAACAGCTGGGTAGAATCCCAAAGCTAAGTAAGGGTGGTAGGCACTAAGTGGAACTAGGAGGGGCTAGGATGCCCTGCAGGACTGCAGTGGCAACGCCCGCTCTAGATTTTGAGTATAGTGGGAGGTGATAGTGTTTGGAGAAAGTGTGCACTGAACTCCAGGTGGCTGCTTCCAAAATGTCCTTGTTAGGGACCCCCCTGAGGAAGGCTGCAGAGGTAGCTGTGGCTCTGGTGGAGTGGGATATGATGCATGCAGGCACAGTTTTTCCATGAAATGAGCAACAAAAGCGTATGCAGTGGGCTATCCATTTTGAAATTGTCTATTTGGAAATAGCCTTTCCTTGAGCACCTGCAGCATAGGACACAAAGAGTTGCTCAGATTTCTTGAATGGCTTTGTCCTGTCCAAATAGTAACGAAGTTGTCTGTGAATGTCCAAGGAATGTAGTAGTCTTTCCCCTTTGTTTTGTGGATTAGGATAAAAGGTAGGTAAGTGGATAGTCTGATTCAAAGCTACACTGGATACTACCTTTGGAATAAAGGTAGGGTTGGTTCGTAAGGAAACTCTGTCCTGATGGAAAATGATGAATGGTTGCACAGCCATGAGGGCCTGTAGCTCCGAAACCCTGCGTGCTGAGGTGATAGCCAGAAGAAAAGCTGTTTTCCATGACAAGTACTGTAACTCTGTTGAAGAAGCTGGCTCGAAGGGAGGAAGGGTCAGCTTTTCCAATACGAAGTTGAGGTCCCAAGCAGGGACTGGTGGTTTCCTTGGGGGGTTTTAAATTCTTTGCCCCTCTGAGGAACTGCCTTAAGACAGGATGAGAGAATAAAGGAGGATCTGTGTGTATTGTGCAGAAATGGCTGAAGCGTGGATCTTGGTGGAGGAGAAGGAAAGTCCATTGTTTAACATCTCAGCTAGGTACTGTAAAATTTGAGGTATATTTATTACCCAAGGATTCTGTCCTTTTTCTTGATTCCAGGCACAAAATCGTTTCCATTTGGCGGAGTAGGCCTTTCTAGTAGAAGGTCTTCTGGCCTCCAAGATGACATCCTGCACCTCCTTGGAGACGAGAATGTTGGGAAATCAAGGAATTCTCCATGCAGCTAGATTTAGAGTTTTGAGATGGCTGTGAAGGGTTTTGTAGTTGTGCTGGGACAACAGAAGAGGGACTAGAGGTAGGATCCATGGTGGGGAATGTGTCAGGCTCTTCAGGAGCGGATACCAGTGTTGTCTTGGCCAGTCTGGAGCAATGAGAATCATTTTCGGCCTCTCTGCTCTGGCTTTTAATAGAACTTTGGGCAGCAGAGGAAGAGGCGGGAAGGCATAGACTGTCAATGTTGCCCAATTGAAGGAAGGTGCGTCCACTTTCCAGGCCTGTGGATGATAGGACCTTGAACAAATTTTTTTCAACTGGCAATTTCTGTGGGTACAAAGAGATCTATGTCTGGCTGTCCCCATGCCTGAGTTATCTTTGTGAAAACTTGAGGATGCAACTTCCATTCGTGTGGATCTGTCATATTTCTGCTTAGGTTGTCTGCCAGTGTGTTTTCCTTCCCTGGCAGGAATTGTGCCTGTAGTTGAATTTGCAACTCCAGTGCTGTGTTCCATAGGGTCATGGCTTACCTGCACAGGGGGTACGAATGAGTTCCCCCCGTTTATGTACCACATCACTGTGGTGTTGTCTGTCCTTATCAATAGCTGGCCTGGATGCAGTAGGTCTTTGAAGATCATAATAGCCTTTTGCACAGCTAGCATTTCCTTTTGGTTGATGTGAAGGTGCTTCTCCTTTCGGGTCCATTTTCCCTGAATGCACTGATCTGTCATGTGTGCTCCCCAGGCATAGTCTGAGGCGTCCGTTGTGATGATTTGAGTTGCTTGAGGTACACAGAAAGGAAGACCTGTGTTTCTTTGGCAAGCTTGAGCCCACCACATAAATTCCTTTTGAAGGCATGGAATGAGTGGTATAATTGCTTCCAAGCTGTGGCTGTGTTGAAACCATAAGTTTTTAGGTACCATTGAAGTTTCCTCATATGCAGCTTTGCACATGGGATTAGTAGGATGCAGAGCCTGCAGGACTTTCCTTGCAGTTAGCCTGGTGTAAGTTGCCATTTTTTTGAAGTATTGAGACATTTGCCCTTGCTTGTCTGGCGTAAGGTAGGCCATCTGGGTGGTTGTATCCAAGCTGGCACCCAGGAAAATTATTTGTTGAGAGGGTAGTAGTTTTGATTTCTTTTTGTTGACTATGTATCCCAGGAATTTCAACAGTTTTATTACAAACGCCAGGTGCTGCAGTAGTATGTCCTTGCTGTCCGCTTGGATCAGGCAGTCGTCCAGACATGGATAGATTTGTATCCCTTGTAGTCTACAGAAGGCGATTACTGATGCCAGGCATTTCGTAAACACTCTGGGCACAGTAGATAAGCCAAAGGGCAATGCAGAGAATTGGTAATGGGTTGAACCTGCAAGAAATCTGAGGTATCTTCTGCAATCTTGTCTGATAGGGACATGCAGGTATGCCTCCTTGAGGTCCAATGTTACCAGCCAAGACTCCTTGCCCAGCATGGGAAGAAGCTGCTGTAATGTGAGCATCTTGAATTTTGGCACCTGTAGATATGTGTTTAGGATGGATAGGTCTAAGACAGGTCTCCAATCTTTGTCTTTCCTTGGTACCAGGAATAGTCTGGAATAAAACCCTTGACCTTGTTCTTTTGCAGGCACCTCTTGAATTGCTTTCATGTCCATGAGAGCTGAAATTTGTTTTTGTGCCTCTGCCCTTTGATTTTGTGGCAGGTTTGGCATGCCTCTCATTTTTGGAAGGGTGTGAAAGTGGAACCTGTAGCCTCTGTCTATAATGTCCAGAATCCATTTGTTTTTTGTAACAATATGCCAATTTGTTGAGAATAATGTCAGTTTTCCGCCCAAAGGTGCTGCCATTAAAGCTTTGCTTGGCAGGTGTAGGGGGAAGTCATTGTGTCGGTTTTCTAAAAGACTGTGATCTATCTTCTCCACCTCTTAGGGTTGGTGCTTGCCACGGTCTGGCTCTGAAAGATCCTTGAGGTTGCCCTCTACCCCTTGGACGCCTGTATCTGCCCCTTTGAGGTCTGTCCGTGGCTGGAAAAGACCAATTTTTTGAAGGCCAGTTTCTGCTGAAACGTGGAGGCTGTACCTGCAGGAAATCTTTCACTGTTTGCATTGATTTCGCTTTTTCCTCCATTTTCTTTAGCACCTCCTCAGCTTTAACACCAAACAATACATCTTTTTGAAGAGGTGCATCTAATAATTTAGCTTTGACATGATCTGGTAAGGTTTGCTCTCTGAGCCAAGCATGCCTACGTGTAACAGACCCCGTAACAGCAGCTCTACATGAGGCCTCTAAAGCATCAAAACCACACTGCAAGGTATGTTTACCCACTTGCTCTGCACCATACAACAAATCCTGCAACTCTTTTAAATCTGGTTGTATCATCTTGCTTTTCAGCTGAGATATCAAAAACTGTTGATACATATGGAACTGACAGTTTAATGCCCTCATGGTTAAAGTGGCTGAGGTGTACACCTTTTCCCCCCGCCTTTCTAAAGCTCTGGAATCTCTCTCTGAAGGTAATGGGTTTTTAGCAGTAGAGGCCTTAATTCCCTTGGGACCCTGTGAAATTGTTTCTGGGTCAGCAGTATGGCTTTTATATAGGAACTGGTGTGAATCAGGAACCCGGTAATACCTGTCTGGTTTAACAGGAGCTGGAGGCAAAGAATCTGGATTAAGGCTGGCTTCTGTGTACACATCATCCAATATATCAAAAACAGGAGGGATAGCCAGAGGCCTATGCTGGGGGAGCAGGAGAAATTCCCTGAGCCTTTTCTTGGAATCCGAGTAATCTTGGCCTTCCCCGTGAAAGTGCTCCCTCAATGTATGCAGGGTTTCCCCAAAAGAGAAGTCCTCGGGGGGGGGGGGGGGATGGGGCTGAGGGAATAGACTCTTCTGCATCAGAGTCTTCGAATGGAGAATAGGCATAATCCTGGTCCTCAGATAGTTCTGAGGTAAAAGAAGCTTGATCTGAGGAAGGGTAGTCTTCCTCTAATCTGGGCCTTTTGTCAGAGGGGGGTTGAGAACCCCTGATAAGAGTAATCAAATCCTCAGCCATTTTAAGCATCTGTCTTTTAAGCATGGTGCCTTGAGAGGGGGTCCGAGGAACCTGTTTTTTGGTTTTCATGGCTGTTTTAGGTTTAGTGAAGGCTTTAATAGAGAAGGAGGAAGGCCTGAAGACCCCTTGAGAAATGGCAGGCCTGTCTAAATTCTGAGTTTCCCCGTCAGGAGTGGCATCGGTATCTGTAGTAGGAATGGGGGCCGAGGAGCTTGCGACCTCTGGTTCTGAAGACACCGGTAATGCATTGTCATCGGTACTCAGGGGCTGCGTAGGCGCCTTGCTGAGTACCGGAGAACCGGTAGTCGGCCTTAGCGTGGTTTAAGTAGGTGGTGCGGACCTCGTATGTCGGTACTTATCTTTGCGTTTTTTGCTCAAAACTGGAGTCGGAGTATCCGACGACATAATATAATTAAATTTTTTGCCAAAAAAGTGAAGGGCGAACTCCGCCCGACGCTTAATAGTGCGCTTGTTGAATCTAGCACAAAACGGCAGGCCGAGACGTCGTGGTCTGGGCCTAAGCAAGGTATACAGAAAGAGTGGAAATCCTTATGCGGTATTTGCTTCCCACATGAAATGCAATTATTAACTTTGTCTGACATTGGTCTGAGGCAAGAAAAGTTTCCCCAACGGGGTACTTAGCTTTCAAGAAGACTTTGGCTGAAATACTTTCATAAATCTCAGGAGCTGGCCGACCGGCACTTGCGAGCTGCTTCTGCTTCGGGCACCGCGCGGCAAGAAAGACTGGAGAAAATGGCGTAGGCTGCCTCTTTTATACCCCTGCCGCACTGACGTCAGGGAAGAAGCGACGACAACCGACGTCGGACCTAGACTTTGGAATTCGGCCGCCCGACGGCAGGATAACCCATCTGTTATGACTGCAGATGTATGCACGATGAACATCTAGCTATAACTACAGACGTTTAAGTAAACAAAAGCTATTAGTAGGAAAAATAAATCTCAACTAAAGCATACTAAAAAAAAAAAAAAGACTACCCTAAGTGAAAAAATTGGAGATCCTATCTACAGCACTGGAATTGCAACCTAAGCAGGGCAGGTAACAGATGCCGGATGAGAAGGAAGAAACTTGAGGTTGAGTGCTTGGTGAAGCAAAAAACTGCCAGTTTGGATCTGCCTGACAGCTAACCTCCTACAAGTTGAAGTGGACAGATGTGCTGACATACAGTTGCTATTTTAACAGAACATGACATGCTGAAAGAGAATGCAAAATCAAATGCTGACTGATTTGGATAGTAATATAAAAGTATCCTTCCCTTCTGTGCAACACTCTTACGATTTGATTAAATGGAAGGATAAATAATTTGTGATTAAAAAAAAAAAAAAAAAACAAGAAAAGCAGACGCAGATCTCTTGGTTGATATTTACAAACCGAGCCTAAAACAGTTGTTTTTGCTCAAGTAGAGAAATGTGGCTCCAGGCTACACTGCTCTCATATGAGGTGTGATGCTGGTCATCTGTAACTGATAGCACATATTTTCATACCTAGTTTTAAGACTTTTTACTGACACTGTAATCAATGACCAAGGGCGGTTGTTAGTGTTGTCGCCTCACAGCAAGTGGTTCTCCAGTTCGATTCTCGGCTGGGGTGCCTTCTGTGCAGAGTCTGCATATCCTCCTCGCATTCATGTGGGTTTCCTCCAGGTGCTCTGGTTTCCTCCCACATTCTAAAGACATGCAGTAGGTGGACTGGACACTCTAAATTGGTCCTAGGTTTGAGTGTGTGCGTGCAAGTGTGAGTGGTGCACCCGCCGAAGAGGGTTGGGCCTTGGGCTAGCAACATGAGCCCATAAAACATGTTACTGCTACAGCAACCATGAGTGCTGAAAGGTGCTTGTTGCCTGATGTACCCCATGGTTCATAAATGGGAAAGACAGAGGAGAGAAGAGAATCGATGACCAAACCTATTACTTTGTTTTCTCAAGGCAATACACACATGCAGTGCTATTTACCCTACCTTGCCTACATGATGTATCAAATGAAAACAAATACAAGAAAAAATGCACAACTTTTTAAAAAGCTGAACAGAAACAAGTTCAGACAAAGCAAAGAGAAAGCATAATTTAATAATAATTACACATGACACTCTTGACTGTACGTTAAAGAGAAGGAAAAGCTTTCTGGAAAGAATCATGAAATCTGGGTGGAGCTGGCCTATGAACAAAATGTCAAAGGAACAGACCCTTTGGTCTACCTCCTTGCAGATGGAATATATACTCCATTGACTTCACTCCCCCAAACACCAGCCTCAACATGTTTTTAACTATAATCAGTTTGCTGACGGAAGTACAGTTGTGTAAGAACTTACCAAAACATTAGATGCCCTACTGATCACTGTTGCATTACTCTTAAAGGGACACTCCAGAGTCTAAAATTCTGACCAAAAGAAACTTGTCCTGATATTCCCAGTTGTCAACACCCACTAACACATTATCAACCCTACTCCTGGTTTCAAATTAATTCATGCAGGCCTGTTTTCATTCCCTGTAGTAAACACAATTAACGACATTCGGTTCCTGTCAAAGCTTTCAGTCCCCAATCACTGGGAAACGACATGTTATTACATTTATGTGTATGTTTGGGGTGGAGGAGGTGAAGCAAGACTTTCAGTGTTTTCATTTTACGAACTCGTCAAAAAGTTTATCTTAACTGTGCAGCTCATTTCCTTTATTTATTCTGCATAGTGTAACTGCGAACAGTACAGTCAGAAGACTATAGTTTAGTGAATTTGTACCAGATCCCAGTGGAGGAATAGGCTTTCAAGATGGCTAAAGGTATAGGACACCCCTCAAGTAAAGTCTGTCCTCCATCCTGGACATGAGAGGAGGATCAAGAGGCAAGCAGGTGTTAAGAGTAGGCTAGACTAGAATATAATAATTCAGAGACATTTGAGAACAAGAGAAGTATCTGATAAGAATGGGTCCTGGCTATGTTTAAAGCACCAAACAGAAAATCTTTTCCACTTAGCTGTATATGATTTTCTTGCTTCCTGTAAAACATGAAACATCTTCTCAAAGAGGCATCTTTTAGGGATCACAACCCTATTATCCAGAGTGACACAGAGACGCTAGACTTAGACGGAGGACGAGATTGTGCTGCTGAGTTAGCAGGTCTGGTTGTAAAGGTATTTTCCAACAGTTTCCATTGGACAGGAAACCAATGTCTTGGCCAGACTGGGTCAGGAGTAGGAGGTCTTGGAGCTTCCTTTTGAATTTTTGAAAGATTCTTAGAAGTAGTGGAAGAAGTGGAAAGTCATACACACAACTCCCTGACCACTGGAAGGAGAATACATCTATTCTCCAAGCTGATGGAGAAGAACTTCTGGTGCAGAGGGGGAAGCTGTTGTTTTTCTGGTGTAGGAAAATTGTCTTCCTGTGGTGTTACTCATTGCTGCCTTACAGTTTTGAAGACCTGTTTGTTCAGGGTCCATTTGTGAGGGTCCTCCAAGGACCTGCTTAAGGAGTATGACAGTAGATTCTCTTGTGAGGGAATGTATGCAGCTTCTGTACTGGCCTGCACATTCAGTAAGATTTTGTCCTCGTTGTTTGCTCAAGATACCACATAATTGTGGTGGTGTCAGTGTACACCAGTACACAGCCTCACTTCCACAAATGGAAGAAAATCTGCAGAGCTTGCAGAAGGGCTCTCATTTCTTTCAGGTTGATGTGTTCTTTCAGGATGAGGAAAGACCATTTCCAATGAAATCTGTGGGATTCTTTCCATGCCCCCTATGCTCTGTCCAAGGCATCTGTGTGAAGTACTTGGTTGGATAAGGCTGGGGTGAAGAAGGCCCGAGTTGAGCATGACCTGTTTTTCTCCACCAGAGTACCTCCTTTTTGAGGCAAGATAACACAGGCATTAGGATATCCAGGGGATGGGAATGTTGAGACCAGACCGATTTCAGGTACCACTGAATTTTCCGCATATGTAGTCTGGCCAGAGGAATCACTGGAATGGCAGCTGCCATGAAACCCAAGGCCATGAGCATCTCCCTTGCTGTGCAGTGAAACACTACGTAGAGGTTTTTGTAAAAAGTGGCCAGACTCAGAATTTGCTTCCGAGGAAGGAAGGCGAGCTTTCTGCAACCCAGAAAAACAGGTCCTGAGTGGGTGTGAGACAGGATTTTTTCGAAGGTGATTGTAACTCTAGGATGGATAGGAGATGTACTGTGAAATGTACACGCTCTAGGAGGAGTGTATAGAGAGAGCTTGAATTGGTAGGTTGTCCACATAAGGGAGGATATGAATTTCCTGTGTGCAACTGAAGGCTACCACTGGAGCTAGGCACTTTGCAAAAACTCTTGGTGCCACAGAAAGACCAAATAGAAATGCAGTATACTGAAAATATGATGAGCCAAAGAAAAATCTGAGAAATTTCCTGCAAGAGGATTGAATGGGGATGTTCAGGTAGGCATCCTTGAGGTCTAGCGACACAAGAAAAGAGTGAAGAATGAAAGGCAGAAAGCTGTGCAAAGAGAGCATTTTGAAAGAGGATACTTTTAGAAATGTGTTTATAAGAGAGAGATCCAAAATGCGTTTCCATTGTCCTTCCTGGGCACCAGAAAGATTCTGAAATACGACCCTTTTCCTATGAAGGAGGGTGGCACTCTTTTTATATGGTTCCCTGATCTAGTAAGCCCTGAATGACAGGGTTGAGCAAAGGCAGCTGGTTTTGTGGCAGGGGAGCCAAGCGCTTTAGACAGGAGATGCTTTCACATGACATGGCATAGACTTCCTTAATGAAAATCAATACACATGTCTGTAGCTAATATCACAGAAAGGAAGGGACAAGGAATGTCCTTTTGAAAGAGGGGTGGAGGTTTTGAGGAGACAAGTGTGGTTGGAAAGACAGTCACAGGTTTTTACCTCTGAAGGGAGGTCCCCAAAGGAGATTCCCTATATGGTTTGTCTGAGAATCTCTTTCTTGCAGTTTTTCTTTGTGAGTGGGCCAAGTGTCCCTCTTTTAACAAAGAAAGTGAATTTGGCTGGGTAGTGCCTGCAGTATATGGAGACTGTAGAAAGTAAAATTTGCCTACAATACTTCATAATCTTACCCTGCTCTTGGGGAAATTTGAAGAGCTTTGCTGCTTCTAGACCTAACAGGAGGTTTTTGTGTAGGGCAAAATCTAGAATTTTAGATATGAAGTCCTCAGAAATGGGTTGGCTGCACAAGCGTATATAATGTCTGCAGCCCCAGAAGAGGCAGCCACAGCATTATAACTGCATTTGGATGAAAAGCCTAGCAATCTGAGTAGCTTGAGACATTAATGTCTGCATTTGCTGCTTAGAATCAACAGACTGTGGTTTTGACATGACCTTATTCAGAGCCTGTAGGACAGATAGTAAATATTTAGTCATGCGTCTAGTAGCTGATAGCTCTGAATGCAAGGGTGGAAGACGTGTAGAATTTCTTACCCCACCTACCCACAGACTTAACCATCCTAAACTGCAGTACGAGCATTAGCACTGGGGAGAAGTTTTAAAGCCTTATCTAAGGACAGGGATACAGCAGTAGGGTCAGCCACATGGTACAGGCATTTTAGTTCATCAGGCACCTTGCAGAATCTGTACAGTCTTTTGGGTGCCACTGGTTGACCATCAGGAGCTGAAGACATACACTGAAAGGTGTTCTGGTATGCATCTCGTACTGGAGGGACTGGAATGCCCACTTCCAGGACACTACAGTATCTTTATTGAACACCTTGAGATTTGTTTTGACTGCCATTCAAAACACATTATCATATTCTGGACAGTTTCCCCAAAGCAGGACTCCTCAGTAAGGGAATCAGGAGGGAGCAAGTCCCCTTCACCAGAGGAAAGCTGTTCTGGGGAATGCATCTGAGAGGAATAATCCACTGAATGAGCAGAATATAGATCCTGGTCCTTCTCAGAGGAAGTGGAATCTTGAGTGTGTCTTTGTGGTATGGACTGTGGCAGCTGTTACACAAAGGAAGGGGGTCCTCAGGGCCATGAATGCCTTAAACAAGTGTTGGGAGATACCTGTCCATTCTTTTCCTCTGGAAGACGTAGGGGTCATATACTTAGTTTTCTGCGTTTTCTTTTTAGGTGCGTCATCCAGTAGAACTAGTCTCAGATGATTGGAGCCTTGCTGCCCTTCAAAGTGCCAAGAACCTCCTGCTCCCTGACTAGGATTTGAGAAACTCTGTACGGACCCTCATAAATAATGAGACATGGTTCGTCCGAGGAGTCCACTGCTTGCAAGCCCTCAGGAGATATACCAGCCTTCAAAAGGGTCTTGGCAAAGGGCAAATGAGAGGTTATCTGGCAGACTGCAAGTTCTGTAACCTCAGCAAGTGTGTCTGACTCAGAGATGCACGGCTGTGAGGCAGCTTGGGGACTTTTGAGTTTCTTCTTTGGAGGAAGGGTGACGCCAGACGCTAGGGATTCTGGCTATTTTGGCTTGGGCCAGATGTTTTAAATGCAGAGTTTCAAGGAACATGTTCTGAGAGGGAAGTCTCAACATAAGGGATTTAAAAATGAATGACTGGCAGATGGAGCAGGTTTTGTAATCGTATTCTGAACCTAAACAAGAGAGACACTTAGTGTGCAAGTCCTTGTACAAATCTGCCTGTTACACTTGCACTTACTCCTCCTAGCTGACATCTAACAAAAGTGATTTACACAATAAAAATAAACAAAGAAAAGAAGGCTTCCAAAGGGGCAGTCATCTGAAAAGTGAAAAAGCAAAGCAATGGTACCAACGCCCTAATAAAGATCAGTCAGATGCATGATCTGTGTTCAGGCTGGCGATGAGATAGTCTTGGGTACTAGTGTGTACGTCAGCTTACATACCCAACACATATGAGATGATGTCATGTAAATGTATGACCTTGGTATAGTAAAGCCTTGGTACCCCAGCCAAATGTCAGCGGACGAAAACCCATATGTTAGGAATACTGCAGCAGTGATTTCAATTAGGACGTGTGTTAGCATGCTAAACCTTACGCGTCAGGTAGCTTGCCCCCATAAAAGAGATAGAGCTCAAACTCTCATTCAATTACAGGTTCATAGGTGTTTACTAGGCTAATAACCACAAGGGCCTTTTTAAGGCTAGCCATGCATCCCACGTCTCTGACATCCTTGTTAAGTGTAAGCAGCGGCTTGAGATATTAAACACTTACAAGCTAGGGCCTGGGAGATGAACCATTGCCTGTGTCCATTAGAGACATAGATGCCAAACCAGGGATGAATTTCCTGTTCCCCATCCAACTGTCCAGGCTGCACCTGAATTGGGTTAGGGAGGAATTCTGCTTCACATGGATGGGGAGCCTGTTCCAGAGATGGGGTAATCTCTGGGATACATACCTGTCTCTCCAGCAGGTCCTATTTATATCACAGACAAGGTTTAACTCAACTCCGAGTACCGTCTCACAGCACCTCTGTGCTTACACCAGAGCGCGCTGTGAAACAATAGGAATTGCAAGCTCTTACCCCCCCCCCCCCCCGAGTACCTTCCCCTGGCATGACAAATTGCAACGTAGGTTTGTAATGACAGCAGTGTGTAAAACATGTTGAAATTGTAATTGAACTTGTTATTTACCTTACATACCTGCGATTCAGTGTGTTTTTACATGCTGCTCACATTAAACTTTTCGAAGAAAATCAGCTTCTAAAACGTTTGATCAGACAAGTGGTGGCAGCCATTCGGATTATTCCAATCCAAGCCACCACTTGCATAACACCTCCACCTGAAATCTAAATTGCTTTTGTTCTCCTCGAATAAATAGAGGGACCAGCAGCAGGTATTTCCTTTCTTTTTGCTGATATTTGCAGATTAGCAGAGTTTACCTACTGCTGGATCCCTCTATTTATTGATCGCTATTGGAGACCAAGACAATGGCATGTATACTAGGAAGTCCTCATTGATTTTCTTCTGCCTGGGCCAACAACTGCTTCTTTCTGCTCTTATTTTGGTTGTGGTAAGCTGACATTAAGGTAAGCTGATTCCAAGTGCATGAGGACAGAATGAAGTGTGTGTGTGTGTATGAATGCAGGAGAGACTGCGTGTGTGCACGATAGAGCGAACGGTACAGGAGCGAATGAAGAGTGTGTGTGTATGAATGCAGAAGTGTCTGCTTAGGTGTATGAGAGCACGAACGGTAAAGGACTGAATGCAGAGTGCGTGTATGAATGTAGAAGTGCCTGCGTGTGTGTATGAGAGAGTGAACGGTACAAAAGTGAATGAAGAATGTGTATGCAATGTAAAAGTGCCTGCTTGTGTGTATGAAAGAGCGAACGGTAAAGGAGTGAAGAGTGTGTGTATGAATGTAGAAGTGCCTGCTTGGGTGCATGAGAGAGCGAACGGTAAAAGAGTGAATGAAGAGTGTATGTTAGCAAATATTTGTATAATGCCACTAATAAAACACTTTTGTGTATGTGTACACCGCATAGTTCTGTTTAAAAGCATTACCTCTGTAAGCACTGCTGAAAACATATATGTGTATTATGGAGTTAAAAAATCATGCCTCTGTGTGTGGACAAATACATACTGCGGCCAAGAAAGTATTTTGCCAATTACTGCTTACCCAGTAACACCCTGAGTGTAGGGCATGTAGTGGGAGTCGGCACTGGAACACGCCTCACTTCTGCAAAAAGCTGACATCAGCAGGAAGTCCCACGTAACAACAGGAAGCAACATATGGCTTTCCTCACTCTTTATTAGGGGAAATTAGACTGAGCAAGTGTACCTTGGACCTGTGCATCTGTGGTCCCCCCCCCGGCATTGGGAGGCCCATCCTTTCTGCTTGTGCTGTCAACAGCCTGAGCTGCTGTTCAAATTCTTGTCAGCTGGGCTGTAGTCAGGAATTTTGCTAAATGTCTGCCAAATATACTGGCAATTGTTTAAGCTGGGGAGTAATCAATTTATAGCAGACTCCCTTAAATATTAAACAGAAGTAGCTCTGTTTTGCAATGTTTTGATTGGCCCGTATACCGGTATACGGGCCAATCAAAAATCGCTAAACACGGAGCTACTTCTGTTTAATGCGGAACATCGCAGTTCCGCATTAAGCAGAAATAGCTCTGTTTTGATTGGCCCATATACCGTCATACGGGCCAATCAAAAATCTCTAACCACGGAGCTTCTTGTGTTTAATGCGGAACTTCTGCATTAAATACAAGAAGCTCCGTGTTTAGCGATTTTTGATTGGCCCGTATGCCGGTATATGGGCCAATCAAAAAAAAAAAAAAAAAAAAGCGGAGGCTGCCCGGGATTTAAACCGGCAGTTCGGGACTCGGGATCAGGCTGCGGATCTCGGGACAGTCCCACCCAAATAGGGACATCTGGCAACCCTGTTTTCAGTCAAACTGTCAGCTGCTGTCACTGTTGCTCACATAAGCAGAAGTCGTTATCACACTGCAGAATGCACAAGTCAGATTTGGCTTTTTCTCCACTTGGAGTCATTGCAACCCCCCCCCACACACACACACTTTCATTCTGTCATTTGTACAGTTTCAAGAAATGTAACAAATCTATGAGGCAAAATTTACACAGCCTGCAAAAATCAGGACACTTGAGAGTTAGGACAGGGATACATTTTTAATTTGTTATTTTTTGACAAAGTTGCCAGAATAACAGGATTTTTGGTAGACTGTATGAGAGATATGAATATACATGTTATTTAGTGCCTTGCGTCCTCTGATTTGCCAGAAAATAAAGAAGTTATGTACTTACCATAACGTTCCATCTGAGTAGTTAGACTTCATTCTTCTGCACATATGGGTATTCGGATTCGCTTCGGATCCGAGCCGGCAAAACTTTTCAAGCATCAGCCCCGAGCCCCAAAGCTCTTCCCCTACCTATATTACATCACTTCCTCCTATCTAGCCCCAGATTGAGTTTGCTGTCACTAAATGTCAACATAACCACAATCCTAAACAGGATAAACCTGAAGAGTGAGGGGGGTGGTGGGAGGGAAGGTGCAGAAGAATGAAGTCTAACTATTCAGATGGAACATTATGGTAAGTACATAACTTCTTTATCTGAAGTAGTTAACTTCATTCTTTCTGCACATATGGGACAGAGTCCCCAGCTACTAGTATTCCTGGGAGGCCCTTAAGGAAGGATATTTTGGAGCACCGCAGAGCCAAAGGATGCTCTCCCTCTAGAAATAAGATCTAATTTATAATGGGAGATGAATGTGTGCGAACTGGCCCAAGTCGCTGCCACACAGATATCGTCTAACGGAACTCTTGACCACAAAGCCTCAGAAGTCGCCATTGCCCTAGTGGAATGAGCCTTCAATACCCCAGGAGGAGATAAACCTTTGCCCTTATAAACTTGTGCAATACAAAGAGTGATTCACCTTGCAAAGGACACTTTCGAAACTGCTTTGCCCAAAAATGGTTTTGAAAAAGAGACAAACAATTGATCCGACTTCTGGAAGGGTTTAGTCCTATGGAGGTCAAAACGAAGCTGTCTATGGACATCCAATAAATGAAGCTTATGTTCATCTCTATTTTGGAAATTTGGGAAGAAGACTGGCAAATTTATAGATTGATTAATATTGGCTGCTGAGGACACCTTGGAAAGAAAAAAAGGGTTCATACGCAGTGAAACCCTATCCTTGTGGAAAACCAAATAGGGGGGCAAGGAGGATAAGGCCTGCAACTCTGAAATTCTTTTAGCTGAAGTGATGGCAACCAAGAATGCTGTCTTCCACGACCAAAACTTCATCGGAACTGAACCGGCTGGCTCGAAAGGGGGAGAGGTCAAAGCTTGAAGGAATAAAGTCAGATCCCAGGGGGGCATTGTTTCTTTAACTGGTGATCGCAATAAAAAAGTGCCCTTCAGGAAAGCTTTACAGAATTTGGCAGAAGCCAGAGCAACATTAATTTTACCTACATGAAAATCAGAGATGGCAGCCAGTTGAACCTTGATGGTGGAAGCACTTGTGCCTGATAGGAAAAGATAGGCCAAAAAAATCCAGTATGACCGAACGGGGGCTGTAAACGGGTTCTGATTGCATTGAGAGGCCCAAACGCAAAAACGTCTCCACTTGCTACTGTAGAGTTTCCTAGTGAAGGCTTTAAGAGAAGCTACCAGAATGTTCTTAACAGGGGACGAAAGTCCGGGAGTCCTGATGATCATGGGAACTGGAGCAGCTACGCCGTCAGCTTGAGACTGTCCAGGTTGGGAAGGGGCATGCCCGACGGGTGAGAAATTAGATCCAGACATGGAACTAGAGTTCATGGAGGAGCCAACAGGTGAGACCATAGGAAGGGAAACCACACTTAGCAAGGCCAGAAGGGAGCTATGAGAATGACTTTGCACTGCAGCCGGCAAGCTCTCTGAAGGAACTTCGGAATAAGAGGTAACGGGGGATAAGCATACAGTAGCCCGGGAGGCCAAGCATGGACTAGGGCGTCCCTCGGGACATCCCCCGGAAGGGGGATCAGAGCGAAGAAATTGCTGCACTTCATGTTGGAAGGAGATGCGAAGAAATCGCAGCAAGGTTGACCCCAAACAAGGAAGATTTTCTCCGCCACTGATTGTTTCAGAGACCACTCATAAGGCAGGAGGATTGCCCTGCTGAGACTGTCCACTAGAATGTTGGAGCGCCCCAGGATATGCGTTGCTATGAGAAACCGGCTGGTGGATATGGCCCACTCCCAAACCCTCATGGCCTTGTGACAAAGGGGGTAGGATCGAGTCCCTCCCTGTTTGTTTATATATCAGACTACAGACAAGTTGTCTGATTGAATGGCTACCGTCCCCGGAGGTAGGACAGAGTGGAAGGCTCTCAATGCTAAAAGCACTGCCCTCATCTCCAGGACATTGATGTGCAGCTTGGTCTCTGGAAGGGACCATATGCCTTGGACCGTTCTTCCCAGGAAGTGCCCCCCCACCCGAGCTGGGAGGCATCCATGGTCACCGTGGCTTGAGCCGGTGGGGCTAGAAAGCTGCGCCCCGCAAAAATGTCCGCTGATTGAAGCCACCACTGGAGTGATGTTCTGCATGTCTGGTTGATTCGGATGTGGAAACTCATCGGGAGCTCTAGCCAGGACCATTGAACTGCTAGATTCCACTGAAGGACTCATGTGAAGACGTGCAAGAGGGAGGATAGAGATCGAGGCTGCCATCGAACCCAGGGCCCTGAGAACATCGGCTGCTGTGACTACAGAGTGATCCAAGATCACTGATACACGGAGTCTGAGATTTTCTATCCTTTCCGGAGTGAGAAAAATCTTTGAATCGAATCCAACCGTGCCCCGATGAAGTCTATCATCTGAACCGGAGTCAGGTGGAACTTGTTGAGGTTGATCGTGATGCCTAACTTGTGAGCCAGACCGATGTAGTAGTTGTAGGGCCTGACAAGAGACGTTTGTTGGATGCAGCGAAGAGCCAGTCGTCTAGGTAGGGGAATACCTGAATGCCCTGAATTCTCAGGTGAGCCACTACGACCGCCATAACCTTGGTGAACACTCTGTGGGCTGTAGTGAGACCGACGGGTAGGGCTCTGAATTGAAAGTGACTGGCCCCTAGTCGGAAGCGTAGAAACCTCCTGGAGCTCCTGTGGACCTTGATGTAATAGTAAGCGTCCTGGAGGTCTAACGAGCACATGCAGTCGCATTCTCTCAGAAACGGTAGAATGAACTGTTGAGTGATCATCCAGAATTTTTGTTTCTCTACCGACAGGTTGAGGATAGACAGGTCCAGAATGGGCCTGAGGTCCCCCGTCTTCTTTGGCACTAAAAAGAACCTGGAGTAGATGCTTGATCCGGATTGATCTGGGGGGACTGGCTTGTTTTTTGTAGCAGCTTCGAAATCTCTAATGCTGCAGCCTCCCTGTGAGCGGGTGGAACATTTGGAAGCATGCTGGAGTTATGGGACATGAAATGAAGGGGATAAAATATCCTCTGGATATAACGTTTAATACCCAGCAGTCTGCAGTAATGGACTCCCATGCTGCTGGATGCAAGGAAAATCTTCTCCAGACTGCCTCCAGAGTAGAGCAGTGGGGCAACTCCTCAGGGTTGCTGTGCAGGTCTGTCGGAAAAAGGTTCCCTAGACCCAAAGTTTCTGCCCCCCCCCCCTGCCTCTGGGACGGCGTCGGTCTTGTCTGCCTCAGCCTCTGGGGGACGAATATTCCTGAGTGTCACGAAAAGACTGTGATTTCCGGAACCACATCTTCTTTTGCCCCTTTTGGTTACTGGAATAGGACCTCTGAGGGTTAGAGAAGCGGATTCCGACGGCTGACAAAGTCTTTCCGTCCTTCTCACTCTGGGTTAGTGTGTCACGTACAGTCTTCCCAAAGAGGGATGATCCATTGAAAAGGGCGTTGATGAAAGACGCCTTAAAGGGGTCTGCAAATTGACACAGCCTGATCCAGGCGTGTTGCCTCAAGGCAACGCCTGTATGAGCAGCTCTAGCGGCTCCCTTCGTAGCATGAGAGAGGAGACGCATAGAGGTATTAGTCACTGATTTCAGTGTAGTCATCTTCGCAATAAAGGACTGTTTGTCCTGCTGCGACAGAGACTCCGGGGGCGACTCAGATAGTTCCGATATAAGGTCTTGTTGCAGTTGGATGACATGTGCCAAGCAATTCAGCACACGGATAGAAAATGTCGCTGACGAGTACGTGCGCTTCCTGAAACGATCCATCGACCTGGACTCCTTGTCTGGTGGATGAACCGAGGAACTCTCCTGTGCCAGTTCCTTCTTTGTGGCTGCTGCAACCACCAAAGCGTCTACCGGGGCTCCCTTGGACTATGCTTGCCTGTCTGACAGCGGGGAAAGAATTTTGTCTGGCCTTTTGGGTATAGGCTCTACGGTGTCAGGATCCTTCCATGCTCTAGTGGTGATGAGGTCCATCAAAGGGTCAGCTGGAGGGGAGACCCAGGAAGTAGATTGGCCCTCGCCAAACGCCTCCAGGAATACGGACTCATCCGCAGAGGGTTTGGGGGCTGACCAACCTCCTTTTTGGTGGAGGATCTCCATAATGTCTCCGAACGAGACGTCCTCGGTAGGTGATCTGGGGGAACCCTGTTCTTCATCCAAGTCCGTATCGGTGGTAATGGACTCAGGGGAGTCCAAGTGCCTCCTCTTACACTTGCACTTACAAGGTTCCTCTCCAGTGGAACTCTCTGAAGAGGATTCGTAAGCCTCTGGGGGTTCCCTGAGGGGAACAACCTGGGGTTTCTTTGGCACGGGCTGTCCCTGAGACAGGGTAATGGGAGGAGAATCCAAAATCAGAGGGGTTTGGGTAGGATCCGAGTAGGTGAGCTGTGGCCTCAACCCCTGGGAGAGAACCCTTTCCACTGCCCCAAATGCCGATGGAAAGCACACCTCCGTAGCTCGTAAGGATGAGGCTCTCCCCGGATCCGAAGCAGGGATCGAAGCAGATGGCAGGGTAGTCTGGGCACCGAGGATGCAAAAGAGCAAGATCTCGACCCTTGGGTCCGACTCCCCGACCACGGCTCCGAGAGTCTCCTGGATCTGAGATCGGATCCGAGGAACTCAAGGTGACGGCTGGCATCGAGAACCATCGGCGCCGACCCAACAGCTGCGAAAGGTCTCGGACCCAAGAACCCCGAAGTGTCGGGTCAGATTGGGGAAGGAGAAATACGTTGGAACGTAGTTGTAGAAGGACCCTCTCCAATGGGAGAGGGCCCTGGTAAGACCCCCATCTGAATCTGGTTCTGGATGAACCTCATCAGCCTGTCCATATCAAGGTTGGAGACACTCCGAGTCGACCTGGAGGAAGCGACCGACTCGAGTGCCTCGGCTCCGATGGCTCCATCGGCTCCGACGGGAAACGGAGAGAGCGATGCCGAGGAGAATGAGACCTGGGTGCCTTTGAAGAGGGGCTGGAGAAAGACTCCCTGTCCTGTGATCTTTTTCTGGGCTTGTCCCTCTCTTTGTGGTGCTTCTCCTTCTCTCTTCTGTCCCTACCTCTCTGGGACGAATCCGATGTAGCAGGCCTGGCGGAGGGTTGAGTCCCTGCCTGCACAGTGTCACTGGCTGGGGAGGAAACCAAGGCAGACTCCAGGGCAGAAGCTGGTAGCAGACCTTTAGCCACAAGCTTAGCCCAACGATCCTTCAGTGCCCTAGGGTTAAAGCCTGAACAAATGTCGCAGGATGCAGACAGATGGGCGACCCCTAAACAAAGAACACACAGAGTGTGGCCATCGGCTGGTGAGAACTTATGACCACACTCTGTGCATTTCTTAAAAAGAACCTTAGGCTGTTCAGCCATAGTGGAGAACAGTAAAAGCCCTAACGGCCCACACACACATTTAACAAGGGATTGGGCCTAGGCGGGAAACCAGACTACAAAACAGTACTACACAAACACTTTTTTTTTAAACTAACATGATGACCAAACGTGAAGAAGGGAGGAAAAAGGGAAAGGTATTCACACCCAACTACACTAGTAAGACCAAAAAACCTTACCACCTTGCTTAGAGCTCAGAGACCATGATGCCGACTCAGAGCGGCAAACGAGATCTGGGGCTAGATAGGAGGAAGTGATGTAATATAGGTAGGGGAGGAGCTTGGTGCTGATGCTTGAAAAGTTTTGCCGGCTCGGATCTAAATCTGATCCGAATACCCATATGTGCAGAAAGAATTAAGTTAACTTCTTCAGATCACACAGTTTTCAGATAAACAGACCAAAAGTATGAAAAAAGTATGAAGCTTAATCTGGACAGTTAAGATTTTTGACCTTCTCACACATAGCAACACACTCACCCTCTACTTCACACATCAACAAGCAGCTAGTTTACATTCAATGTATGCACGTCAGGGCAACAGGCTTTACATTAGCTCCTCCCTCCCACTCCTTATGGCCTCTGCCAAAAGACCTCTGCCTTTCCCATTTACATGTGTCAAGGCAGAGTGCTGGCACTACATGCAATTGGGAGTCATTACTGCTACCAGCAGTCTGAGTGGGTAGCCAGCACCTATATGGGACACTTCAGACACCCATGGGCTGAAGCCTCATGCCTGTCCTCGGCATATTAGTGGAGTGGTGGTCCTTACCCTGCTTTTTCCATTTATATGTGCCCTTTCTGTGCCCCTTTGTCAGTTACCAGCCAAGCCCTTCTGCAACAAGACCAGGAAGATCCCTCTTCAGTCTTTTGTGCCAACTGCTCTTGTGTTGGTGAATGCATTGCTGAGGGGGGGGCATACCAAGCCACCATGGATCTTATGATCCACCTGGATCGCTGCTGGGAACTTGGAGACTCTACAGCTCAGTCCCATAGTGCTGCTGTCCTAGGTAAGCATGGCCTCGGGGGTGCCACTGTGATGCAATGTTTCCCTCCAGGAAAGGACACATGCGAAATGACAAAGCCTGGGTCAGTCTTATAGTTTCATACTTTCATAGTATAGTACTAGGCTATCTGCCCTAGGGCATTTATAAGCCTAGCCAAAGTGTATGTGGCTTTCGCCACCCCATGTAATGATACAAAAGTGTACAATTTAAATTAAATTTAGTTTACTGTGCCTCTATCTAGCAATGACACAGAGATGACCCCCGGGGTAAACCTACGATCACCCATCCAATCGTCCAGATTTCTCTTGAATAGAGTCAGTGAGGGGCTCTGCCTAACATGGACAGGTATCTTGTTCCAGAGTGCGGGAAGCCTCTGGGTTATGAATCTGTCCCTCCAGCATGTCCTATTCATATTTGTGCTGAGGTTTACATCTTTAGCTCTCGTGGCTCTGATGGATTTGGATTTTTTGAGGTGGAGCATGTCCATTAATTCTGAATTGGACATGGCCTTGTACGTAAGGCACAGATCACCTCTGAGCAGGCGGTATGCTACTGAATAGAGCTGGAACTTTTTCAGTCTGGCAGCATATGACATATGCTGGAGACCCTTGATCCTCTTGGTAAGGTACTTTTGGGGTCTCTCCAGCTGCTGCAGGTGACGGGTGAGGTACATACCAAATGGGGCATTGTACTCAATCATAGGCCTGATAAGGGAGGAATATAAGGGTACAATGACATCCTTTGATCTGGATGTGAATCCCTTCATGATAAGGTGGGCAAGGTAGAAGGTCTTTCTAACCACTTTGGCGACGTGGGTGTCAAATGAGAGGTCACTGTCAACTTGGGTCCCCAGGTCTCTGATTAATTTTTCCAGATTTAATGGATTACCACCTATGTGGTAATTTGTGGGCACTTTGTTTTTCCAAAGGGGATGACTATACATTTTTGGCATTTAGTTTAAGGCCATGACTCTGGCACCAGTCGTCTGTTTCTGTGAGGCCCTTCTGGAGGATGCATGTGTCAGCTGGTGTGTCGACTATGGCGCCTAGTTTGCAGTCGTCTGCGAACTTTGTCAGCCACAACCCCCCTATGTTTGCCTGCACATCTGAGAAATAAATGCCAAACAAGAGGGGTCCCAAGACAGAGCCCTGTGGGACTCCACTTGTAACTGGCTTAGAGTCTGACATAGCTCCAGCTATTCTGACTTTGTGGGTTCTGTTCTTTAGCCAGTTTGCAACCCATCTTGTGACAAACGGGTTTACATTTAAGCTGTTGAGCTTGTCTATGATGCCTGAGTGGGGTATTGTGTCGAAGGCTTTTGCCAGATCTAGGTAGGCTGTATGAACTGCTTTGCCTTCATCGATGGCTCTAGTGACTGTTTCAAAAAAGTCCACCAGGTTTAAAAGACAGGATCTGCCTTTTACAAAGCCGAACTGGGTAGGGTCAATTGTCTGTAGGTCCCCGATGTCTTTGTTTATGAGTTCCATAATGATCCTTTCCATAGCTTTGCAGACCAGGCTGGTCAAGCTTATGGGGCGGTAGTTTCCAGGGTCTGTAGTTGGACCACTGTAGCTGTACGCCAGTGTTCAGGGCCATATCCTGTAGTAAGGCTAAGATTAAACAGCGTTCTTATGTGGGAGTTTAGCTCCTCTAGGAGTTCACGTAGCACGCAACCCGGGACACCGTCAGGTCCCATGGATGCTGTATTTTTAGCTTTGCTGAGGGCAGGTCTCACCTGGACATCTGAGATTTCAGGGAGGTTGCATTCAGCTGAGATATTTATTTCGTCTTTTGGGGGAGAGAGAGGGGAGAAATTTGCACTGAACCTGTCTGCCAGTATGTTGGCAATATCTGTGGGTTCAGTGTATTTTTTGCCGTTGTGAACTAACTGCGCATATCTGAGGGTTTCCGCCCAGGTTTCTAACATAACTGAAGAAGGCCTTGTGATTATCTTTAGTGTCCTTAGCGATTTTTCTCTCGAAGTTGGCCTTTGATGATTTTATTAGCGAACATAGTTTTTTGCTAGTGCTAATCAGAGATGCCTTCCCTTTATGGGATTTTGCTCTGTCTTGCAGTAGCTTCCTTCTCTTGTTATAAAGTTTGTTTATGGCTGGGGTCCACCAGATAGGATGCCTGCCTTTGGTGGAAAGGGTCTTGGTTTTATTTGGGATTGCATGATCCATGCATTCTTGGAGATGCCCGTAGAAAGCATTTGTGAAGGATTCAGCAGTGTGGGATGTGGTTTCCACTGGCCCAGGGGGCTTAAAGGATACCATTTCAGTCCTAAGGAGTGTAAAGTCGGCTTTTGAGAAGTTTCTCACTGTGGTCTTTTGTGCTGGGGGTGGAGGTGGGATATGAATATCTAGGGTTATTAGTTTATGGTCTGATCTCACTAGTGAGGGGTATACTTCCGGTGTTGAGCATTTTGTCCCCATGTTTGTGATGATCAGGTCAAGGATGTTATTTCCCCTTGTGGGGGAGGTGACTAGTTGTTCCATCACATTTGAGTTGATGAATTCCAGGAACCTTTAAGCTAGGGTGTTGGGGCTTGAGTAATGCACCCAGTCTATGTTTGGGTAGTTGAAGTCTCCCAATATGATGGTATTTGGTGAGACATTCATATCCTCCAGTGTCTTCAGGAAGGCTGAATGGAGTTCCTGAGATTGCGAGGGTGGTCTGTAGCATGCTAAAAGTTGTATAGCAGTTTTGCCTACGGTTAGTTGCACATGGATGGTCTCCGATGCTTCGTGCGTTGCCACTAACCTGGAGGTGTGGGTGTCTTTAATGAATATAGACACTCCCCCCTCCTTTTGTGGTTCGGACCAGGTTTTGGGGCCGAAATGCATGATACGAGGTATAACCTGGTAGGGCTGGGGTGCTCTCACGAGCCTTAAACCAGGTTTCAGTTACTGCACAGACATCGATGCTCTCCCTACTGAGGAGTGCTTCGAGAGCCTGCATCATGAGATTTAGACTTCTGGCGTTGAGCAGCATTACCCTTAGTTTTTTTCCTTTATTGTTTTCTAAGGTGGTGGGTTTGTCTTTTGAGCCTTGCCTAAAAAGGCACTATGGGGGTGGCAAGAGCCTTAGCCAATATCCGGAAGCCCAGTGGTGACAGGTGCAAGCCGTCCCTTGCGAAGCAGCGTGGCTTATCCAGTATGTCATCCCAAGCAGACAGACATTGGATCCCCCTAGAATGACACCAGTAATTGAGCCAATTATTAAAGCTGATCATCTTGTCTTTGTATTGTGGCATCATTCTGGTTGAGGGCAAGATGCTGCTCAGGGTCAGTGTCATACCGGCCTGGGCTACATAATCAGAGAGCTCCTCTATGTCTCTTTTCATGTAGTCCAAGGTCATTCACGCCGGCGTGGACAATTTGTACTTGCTTTGGAGTGACCTGAGTGCTTGTGTTATGTGGTGGATCCTAGCTCCCGACAGGCAGCTCATCGTTACCCTCTCTTTGTTCAGCCTGGTAAGCGGGACGTCAGTGTGCCTGACTACAGAGTCACCTATTACTAGTGTATCAGGCATGGTGTTTCGCCTTAAGGGCTGTGATTGTTTGGCACACAGACTTTGTGTACTATGTGTTGCATGTGCAGAGTTTTGAGATGGTGTTTTCTTGGATGTCTGCTTTGGGAGCCTCTGTTGTTTCGGTAAGTTTTTTATTAGAGCCTCATAGTATGTCTTTGTGTTATTATGTGTTTGGTTTGCAGTTGTGGTTGGTTTATGTGAGACTGGGTTTGTTGTGTGTGTGGTTACTTTCTCCTCCTGTCTGGTCTTGCTAGTCCTGTGTTGAGAGAGTTCAGCCTCCAGTTTGGCTATATAGTTGCATCTCTCACATGTGTTTGTGTTTGTTGGGAGGAGGAGAGGGTTTGTCTGTGTACATGAGACAATTGTAACATTGCCTCAGGATTCCCAGATTAACCAGCTGAACTGGAGAGGATGTCAGTAATATACCACTCGACATGCCAGAATAGTATAAGGGGGTGATGTGTAACTGGTCAGAGAGAGGACTTTGAAGGGAAGTGGGTATGAGCACGGGTTGTAGGTGGATGTAGTGCTTACGTTAGTTTAAGGGTGCTTCACTTAAAAGAAAGGTTTTAGGAGCAAGTGCTAGGCTTATGATAAAGCGAATAGACTGATTTTGTTGAAAGTAGAGCTTTCTTAAGGGAAAAATTGAAGTGCAGACTTGGCAGAGCCAGGAATAGTTTAAGCCTGTTTAACCGACGCTGCTATGCGCTGTCGTGCAAAGCAGCAAAGCTGGATTTTAAACAGGAAACTTCAAAAGAGCTGGAAATGGTCCAAAACGACCAATTACTACAAGCTCTTGTGCTGAGGTCACTCCTTCAGGGACAGATATGCTGCTCAAGGCTCCCCACTCCCACTGGTGAGCAAAGAAACTTCCTTCTATCCAAGTAAGGCAATGGACAACACAGGAACTACACCACTGTCCAGAATACAGCAAAGCCTGTATACTGGTCTAAACTAGTCGAGAAAGGCGGGAAAACAAGGATTTTTTTTTTGTTTTTTAGGTTAGAAAGTACACAGAAGTGCAGGAAAAACAGTAATAAATCACTTACACAAGCTAGCTCACTTTAGTGGGTAGCCTCAACAGTTAAATTTAACAACAAACTTTTGACCAAATGTAACTAAGTGCAGATTGGTCTTTTCACTTGTTGTCTTCCTGTAGCTCACCACTCAAGTCTCCCTCCCTTAAAGTGTAGTCAATGTATGCAGGTCAGGGCAACAGGGATTACATTAGCTCCTCCCTTCCACTGCGTATGGCCCTTGCCAAAAGGACACATGTAAATGGAAAAGGCAGAGTGCTGGCATTGCATGCAATCCGGAGTCATTGCTGCTACCAGAAGTCCGAGTGGGTAGCCAGCACTGGTATAGGACACTTCAGATACCCATGGGCCGAAGCCCCATGTCTGTCCGCGGCATATTAGTAGAGTGGCGGTCCTTACCCTGCTTCTTCCGTTTACATGTGCCCTTTCTGTGCCCCCTTGTCAGTCCCTCTGTAGCGTCATCACCATTTAGGTACCTTATGAAAAGAATAATGCCCCTGTGGATAGGAATGAAGATTTTGATGGTCTAACCAGGTAATGCATTATGATATACATATATATGTAGTCTTCCAATACATCTGTCAAACATCAGTAGCAATCTGTTTGCATTTTCTTTCCTCTGCAGGTCTGTCCACCTTCTGACACTGACATGGCTTCACGACCAGAACAACAAGTGAGTGTGGGTATGTGGTTATTCCTACATTCACTGGACTGCCAGCCATGCCTCCGAAACTGAAAACCACTACAACTTGAGCTTCCCCACATCCAGTGTGAAGGTATACTGGATTGCAAGAAGAGGTATGCATTGGAGCGGAGTACTGCAGTTGTTGGAAGAGAAGTGTTCCATCTACCCTGAGCCCAACATTCTTGCGCTGCACACTGGAGGGAATGATGTCATCAGTCAACCACTCGGAAGGCTACTGTTTTAAATCACAGCAATTTTTGAACACCTGCCGTCTTGGTGGCCACGTTGTCATTTTGTGTGGTCTGATATACTTCCTCGACAGATATGGAAAACAGGAAACAGTCAACGGGCAGCTCACAAGGCCAGATGTTTATAGAATGGGTTCATGCATGGCTTGATGCACAGGGTCGGTGGAGCTACAATCTGCTATGACAGCATCACCGCGGGAGATGTTCACCTGCTCAGAAGAGATGGTGTTCACCTAACTGAGGAGGGCACTGCGTTGTTCTTGACTGACCTCCACAATGGTGTGAGGAGAGCTATGCAGGATTGGCAACATGCACCTTGCGAGAAGAATGGAAAACACCCGTGACCAAGTAGGACCAGTATAGTAAGTAAAACTGTTATGAAATTTGTTGTGCAAAATATATTTTTGAGTTTGGCAAATAACTGCGGTAAGGAGCTGGTGAGGATGCTGAAAAAGAACAACTGCTTCAGGAGAGTGCTACCATGTAGAATCTAATACGTCAGTGACCATCCTGCAATACTTCTTTTTTTAGTCTGCTTTTATCAGGCATGTGTAGAGTTTAGATGACAGGAAGGGCTTACTAATACAGAACTTGATCCCTTAGGTCCACTGCTGAATGGACACGTAAAGAGAAAAGGCACAGGTACGGCAGACTGCTGACACTGAAGGAGGTTGTGAGACTGCATTGGTATCAGCTGTCTGAGTGGGTAGCCAGCACAACTATCGGACAGATCAGATGGCCTTGCCTACCACTGAAGTCACATGCCAGGCCCACCTCCGGTGTGCCCCGCAAGGTGTTGGGCTTCAATTTCCACTCGTGCGGGTCTAGGAGATTTCTGCTTAAGTCATCTGCAAGTGAATTTTGTTTGCCGGCAGGAATTGAGCTTGTAGATGCACTTGGTTGCTCAAGGCTATGTTCTACAGGGCCATGACTAACCTACATAGTGGGTAAGAATGGGTTCCCCCCTGCTTGTTTATGTACCACATAACTGTGGTGTTGTCTGTTTTTATAAGCAGTAGTCCTGGAAGGATTAGGTGTTTGAAGGCTGTCAGAGCATTCTGTACATCTAGCATTTCTTTTTGACTGATGTGCAGGAGAATCTGTCCTGGGCTCCAGTGACCCCGAATGCATTTCCCTGCCATGTGAGCCCCCCATGCATAGTCTGATGTGTGTTGTCAGGGTTTGGGCAGCGAGGGGTTGAGTAAAAAACAGTCCCTTGTTGTGGTTGCATGCTTCTGCCTACCAAGGGAACTCTGCCCTTAGACAAGGTATGATAGGAATGACTGTTTCCAGGTCCTGAGAATGTTGGCACCAAAGACTTTTAAGTACCTTTGAAGTTTCCTCATATGCAGTCTTGCATATGAAATTAGCAGGATACATGAAACCATGAACCCTAGGGCTTGCAGTATTTCTCTTGCAGATAGCTGGATTCTGGTGGCCATTTGTTTGAAGTAGCTTGTCAGATAGATCTGTTATACTGACGTTCGAAATGCCATCTGGGAAGTTGTGCCCAAGCTTGCTCCCATGAATACAATCTTTTGACTGGGCACCAGATGTGATTTCTTTTCGTTGATGGTGTACCCTAATGAAGTGAGAAGGCTTTTTACAAATCAGGCAGTCGTCCAAGTATGGGAAAATTTGGATATTTCTCTGCCTGCAGTATGCAATAGCTGGAGCCAAGCACTTTGTGAATACTCTGGGCGCAGTAGATAAGCCAAAGGGAAGTGAAGAGAACTGACAGTGCATAGCGTCTGCCCTGAAATGCAGATATTTTCTGCATGACTCCTTATGGGGATGTGCAGATAAGCTTCTTTTAAGTCTAGAGAGACTAACCAGGCATCATTGGCTAGCATAGGGAGAAGCTGTTGCAGGGTAAGCATCTTGAATTTTGGGACCACCAGAAAGGTGTTGAGAATTGATAGATCCAGGATTGGTTGCCAAGAGCCCTCTTTTCTGGGCACCAGGAAAAGTCTGGAGTAGAAACCCTGCCCCCTTTATTTTAGTGGAACAGGTTGAATAGCTCTGATATTGAGCAGGGAGAGTACTTACTTTTGAGCCTCTGCCCACTGGTTTGAAGGAAGGTCTGGAAATCTGCTTGGGGTTGGCAGCGAATGGAAGTAGAATTTGTACCCCTGGGATACAATGCTTAGGACCCATCGGTCCTGAGTAATGGATATCCAGTTTTTACATGAAGGGCAAGTTTTGCAGGGCTGGGAAGGATAACTGAGGAGTCATTGAGAACGTTTTCCAAAAGGGGGTGGCTTACCACTCCCTGTTTTTGATGTGGGGGTACTCCATTGTTTAGATCTCTGCATACCCTGAGACTGTAGTCTGGGTGGCCTATTTCCCCTGGGTTTGGTCTGGGAATGCCTGGAAGGGGCTGGAAAAGACCAGTTTTTTTGAAGGCCAATGCCTACTGAATCTAGGTGACTGCACTTGTAAGAATTCTTTGACACTTTGCATAGATTTAGCTTTTTCTTCCATCTTTTTAAGAACTTCTTCTGCTTTGGTGCCAAACAAACAGTCCTTATTTAAAGGAGCATCTAGTAATTTGGATTTGACATGATCTGGCAATGTTTGATCCTTCATCCAAAAGCATGCCTTCTCAGTACAGACCCAGTGACTGCAGCCCTGCAAGAAGCTTCTAAGGCATCAAAACCACACTGCAAAGTATGCTTACTAACTTGGTTTGAAGAATGCATTAGCTCTTGTAAATCTTTATTTTCTGCACAATCTGGAAGTAACACCATTTTTGTTTAACTAGTTCAATAATATTCTTCTGGTATTTCAACATGTGAAACTGCCAATTCAATGCGCTGATGGAAAGAGTTGCAAAGGTATATACCTTCTTACCCCATGCGTCTAAAGCTCAGGAATCTCTGTCCGAAGGGAGAGGATTTTTGGCTGTAGTAGCCTTAATACCTTTAGGTCCCTGGGAAATGGTCTCTGGATCAGCAGGAGGATTCTTGAAGAGAAATTTGTGGGAATCAGGTACTCAGAAGTACCACTCTGGTTTCCTAGGAGCAGGGGTAAGGTATCTGGAGTAAGACTGGATTCCATAAAGACATCATCCACAACATCCACGACAGGGGGTCTAGCTAGAGGCCTGTGCTGAGGCAACTCAAAAATTCTCCGAGTCTCTTTAGGACTGAGGACAGTCTTGGCATTCCCAGTGGAAATGCTCTCTTAAAGTATGTAAGGTTTCACCAAAAGAAAAATCCTCTGGAGGAGGAGCAGAGGAAATGGATTCCTCTGCATCTGAATCCTCATAAGCAGATAAAGGCACATCTTCATAATCAGACACCTCAGAGTCGTCGGACTCTTGGTATGTTAAAGCTGCTGGGGGACAGGTCTCTTTTTCTCTTAGCAGGGGAAGGCGGACTTCACCTAATCAGCATAATAAGGTCTTCTGCCATTTTAAGCATTTGATGTTGTGGCAAGGAAGCAGGTGAATGAGTTTGGGTAGTCAGTTTTTTTTAGGCGTAGCGCGTACTCTTGGCCTTAGAAACTCCGTAGTTTTAGCCAGAACTGAAGATGCAAAAGAAGTCATCGGTTTGTGTCGAATAACAGTAGTGCGAAGAAGTTCCTCAGAAGCCGGTGCCTGCTCAGCGGCTTTAGACCCATCCAAGGTAGAGACATCCGCAGGTTCCGTAGTCGAAGATAAGTCTCGCGGCATACCGGACTCCGAACAGGTCTTGGTAGAGGCCTGCGAATCCACTGAAGCGGGCATCAGGGGCTGCGAAAGCACCTCACTGAGTACCAGCAAACTGGCGACTAGCTTAACGGAAGCATCGACGGTTTTGGACCCGTGTGGTCCATCTCCATCTTTATCCTTTTTCGGAAGATCAGTAGTTGGATGGCTTACCAAAGCCATTTCGGAATAGGGAGATAGAGAACGAAAGTATTTAGCGACAATAAGGGCCTGACGACGAATAGTTCGGGTGTTGATCAAGGCACATCGTGGTCGGGGCCTAAACAGGTGATGCAGTAAGAATGGAAATCTCGGTGTGGTATTTGCTTTCCACAGGCGAGACAATTGTTAACTTTTTATGACATCGGTTAGAGCAAGAAAAAAGGATCTCCAACAGGGTACTTAGCTTTAGAAGACTTCAGGATAATTCAAATCGGAAACGAAAACTCAGGTAGCGGCAGACCGGCACTTGTGCGAACTGCTTCTGTTTTGGTCTCCTCGGCAAGAAAGACTGATGTAATGGTGTCGGTTGCCTGTTTTTATACCCCTGATGACCTGACGTCAGACCTCCAGCAACAGCAACCTACACAGAAATACTAAGTCTCTGGTATTCAGGCTAACTGAAGGCTGCCTGCGAGCAGATAACCCAAGTGTGAAGAACATCTGCTTTTTATATTTCTGCTGCTGGCCATGAACGGGCACAGTATTTATATACGGAGAGTGACGCTCGCATTTTCAGGTATTTGAACTGCTTACATATTTGTCTTGCAGAGCTGAACTGGCCATGAACGGAGGTGTGTGTGTGTGTGTGTGTGTGGTAGACACAGCACCTAATACAGGTTTGTAACTCGCAATTTTTAATTTTCTGTTGTTAAAGGAGAAGGCTCATTTACCATAAGCCTATACCTCCTGCTGCCAACTTTAATTAAGTTGTTGCATTCTGTATTCTTTGGTGCTGCCTGCAAATAGTCACAGCAATGTCAACAAAGAACATTGTGAAAAATGTATTTAATTCTTAACTCATTTGTGCTAATGTTTCTTTTACTGGAGGAAAAGCAGTTCAGAGAAAAGTAAATACATTGTACAAGACTGTATCTAGTTAAGTGAATTTACTTACTCTGATTTGTAAAACAATAATGTCTTAATGTGCACAGCTTTTCAACCGACTTTTATAGCATGGCCCTCCAGCAAAATATTTTGCACTCTATGGTAAAACTTCAGGTGACTAACATATCTTTTTAGCGTTATTACTTGAACTGCAGTTTGATCATCACAGTTTTTATCATATTTCTGTAATGCTGTCAGTGAGATTTAAATTCAGTACTAAGACACCATGATGAAAGGTTTCTCAAAAAAAAAAACTTGTTTCATTTGATAGGGCATTCTTAATGGTTATATTTAATGGTTATATTTACTTTCTTTTTTACTGTATCTTGATTTGACCTTTATATAAAATCAAATGACCTATTATGACCTAATACTTTACTTTTTTGGTGAAGTGTAAATTGCACTATTATATGGCTTAATTACACATATTGGCTAATTATCATGTTTTGTTTGTTAAAAGGGGATAAAAAAAGGCAACAGAGCTGACCTGTTTCATTCAACATTTACTGTAGTTTATTTCAAGACAGAGAATTACTGCAGTGGTGACTTGAACCTTTCATGTTGTTAATGTCACATTTTTTTTTACAGTAAAATACAATATATGACCTCAGTTGGAGCTGTTTCTCCTGCAGATATATTTGAAGGTTCTGTACTAGTGTTACAATGCAGACTCCAGTAGAGGTACTCAGGCTCAAACCCTGTACCTTGGGTACAGGTAAAAAGAGCCTAAAGTCCCTAGCCACCACCACTTGTGAATTTATGCCTCATATTTTTATGTTCCGCATTAAATCTGTGGTTTTCAGGCAAATCATTGAAGGACTGAATTCGCTAAATAATGACAGGCATTTGAATTTCAGACTTCATATTATTCAGAAAATAAATGGTAACACAAAACCTTTTATTCTAGCAAATTTCTAAATTTATAAGATCAGTATTTGAAATTTGTCCCTATTTTGGGTCTGTATTCCACCATTATTGGCTTTGTCCGGGTTTTTTGTGCTAAGAGGTTGAGAGAGCTATGGTGAGAAGTGAGAACTGAATATATATACATACATACACACACACACACACACACACACACACACACACATATATATATGTGTGTGTGTGTGTGCGTGTGGGTATAATACATATATATGTGTATATACACGTGTGTGTGTGTGTGTGTGTGTAAGTAGACTTTTATGATGGAAATGTTCTGAATTGGGCAGTTTTGTTATTAGCCATTCATGCATTTTGTTTCACTGCCTACTAGAAAAATGTTCAAACAATAAATTTAAAATGTGCACTAACTTAAGTCTAACAAGTGTGCTGTATTATTACACAAGGAATATAATTTAATAAAGTCAGAAAGGTGCATCAAAGAACGCATACATGTTTCTTGTTTTGTGTGCAAGGGGTCTATTATCTGAAAACAGCCCAAAGGTAATATTTATCCACCACTGACCAGATGCATTTTCTTTGATTTGGTGTGGGTTTCAATGCTGTTTAATGAATGTGAGTCTCAAGGGCAGAGAAGTTTTAATGCCAAGTCTATTT